>NC_090922.1:131605674-131919489 GCF_040938575.1 Ambystoma mexicanum
TGCTGGTGCCCAGTACGCCACTCCACAGACCAGCTTAGACACCCTGAAACATCTATGGCGGAGATCTGTCGCAGTATAAAAGCATGCTAGCACACTGTTGAGGGTATGTAGTGTCTGGCACACTGCTGTGGTAAATGTCGAGGACTTTGGACGATTCTTTGAGTCAAGTCATGGTCTGGAAGAGTTTAGGATAAAAGCGATCTGCGAAGGTGATAACAGACAGCCTTCAAGGGATGTCGTAATAGAGGCGCTCTATACGAAGGTGTATAAAGTACAATGGACGACAACATTAAGGGCAGCTGTATAGTGGAAACCCTTGTGACCTAATTGAGGCTGAAACGGGGTTCCAAACCGAAAGTTCCAATCTTTAAGTACCATGTGCAAATCTGGAGGAGAGGCTGGGAACTAAGTGGCAGAGGCTTTCAATTTTCTGGACCTAAAGAGGGAAAAATTTGAAATGGTAAGAGATTGCAACATGTGAGTGTTGGGTGTCCCATAAATGGAGACTGGATCACTTGTATCCAGTGAGATGCAAACTTTCCTGAAATACATTGTTGAAAAGGAAGGCCACATGTTTTGGATACAAATAGACATTCAGACTACCATCAAGCGGGCCTCAGAATTCTGACAAAGATATTGGCTGCAGTTATTTGGTCTCTCTGAACAACACATGACTGACAAAAGGTATTGGGTAAAGTAGACTTGATTTAAGGGTTTTTATTGGACTACTAAATGGCCAGTGCACTGTGGTGGTGTAGTATGGAATTTCTAAATTATGCAGAGGTAGTCGAGGTTGTTCAGATCTGAAGAGGACATACATTTCCTTCCTGCAGAGTTAGATGAAGGGCTCTAATCGGTTTAGTTTTGGTGCCGTCTGTTTGAACCAGTCTCTGTACATATAGGCATACCTTGGAAGGGACTTGGTACGCGGTTCGCTTGGTAGTCTTCTTAGGAGATTTCATCCCTCCGATATCTGGGCTGCTATGGCAGTTTAGAGGCTCAGTATCCCGATGAAGTAGTACATGTAGCTCAAGGTTCCCACTCCCTCCAGTCTGTTCTACTTGGTCATGGCCCTGTGGTCTTGTGCTCCCCTTCTGCACCGGTGACTGCTACCTTGCTTCTGATTTCTCCATGCCTAATTTATAGGCTTTACGTCAAGTGGCACCTCTCAGCTCTGCGGACTGCTAAATCTGTTTTTTAGATTGCATTATTCTTTCAGATATGCCTACACAGGTTTTTTTTTGTGTTCCACGGTTTCCTGACCCAGCCCCAAAGCTCAGAACGCCGTATCTGCCATCTTGTGGCCAGTTGGAAGTTGGCTTGTCCCAGAGGCGACGCGGTTAAAGCAGGACGAACAAGTCCTGTAAAGCTGTGTCAATGACGCAGCATCCAATGAGCAACCATGGCCTTGTTCATGCTAGAGAGATCTATGCTGCGCACTGGCCATGGCCGGCACCAAGTGAATAAAGAGGCTCTCGTACTCCTTGTCAATATTTGGCTATATGATATGGCATTTATAAACGCGCCTGTTCACAAGTGTCTCTAGGCGTGTCAAGACAAGGAGGGGGAAACAAAGGGAGGACAAAACTACAATCGTACTAGTCCTTGTACCATTCAGATCGCGCAAGTGCAGGGAAGAGGGTGGGGAGAAGTGCCGGGGGAGGGGAAGGGGAAGGGGAAGTGCAGGTAACACAATAAGTGTACAATAACGTCTTAAGTTGTAAGGAAATGAAATAACTGGGGGCTCGCTGTAATCGCAAGCAAGTCCTGCCGCTGTTCTGGGCAGGCGTATGTATGAAAAATCTGTGTTCATGTACCGCTGGAATACGGTACGTACTTACAACTTACGAAGAGGTTCAGGTAAGGGAGATGTCGGATTAGATTTCCAACACCTGCTAGAGTGTTTAGTTCTATATTGAACTGTGGGGACAGACATCTTAGAATGCATTTATTTTATTACTGTTTAGGAAACGGCAGCTTCTCTCCCTGTGCTGCAGTCAAGGAACTATGGCCATTTACTGGCTGTATTTGAATATTTGGGGCCGTGAACACATGACTGAGCCCAGAGGGCTTGACTTACGGGCGCAGACAACTGAAGTCGGAAGTTATCACACGTGCTATCTATACCTGTACCTCACTTTCTAACGGCAGGTATTTTTAAGTTGCTAACACGAGTGATTACTCTTAACTGTATTGAAGCAGTGGTATTACATCGGCTAAATGCTATATTTTTTTCACTATGGGGGACTGTCGCTTGGTACTCATAGTCCCTGTTGAGATCTTTGGTTTCTGTGTATATATACTTGTTCTGAATGGCTCTGGCTCTATGGTGTTTGGCCTCTGATCTTTGAGCATTCAATATTCGAACTTGCACTGGACTACTTCATCCCACATTTAGGTGCAGATGGTTCACCAGCAACACAACACAGGTGTCAATTTGTGAATGGAACAGGTGCAACGTATGGGAGCTGACTTTCTATAGTTGGCTACCCACAAAACACTTTTTTAGAATCTTTATTGGTTAAAAATACACTGACTGCGTATATTCTGAATTTTATGTTTCCTTATGGGTCGTCATCATTCAATTTCTTTCATCGAACTCTGGTCTTGAAGGTGTTACATATACCAACCAACGCCGAAACGTAGAACACTCCTAATTGCGAAGTGGAGCTCTAAGTGGGTGTAAGCTAGCTGTGTTTAAATCTATGCAACCTCAATACGTAGACCCCGAGTAGATTGATAATTTGTCAAGGTTTATTGTAAATGTTTGTTTTTTCTTTCTGCATTTGAATGCATATCTGGGAACATATGTAACCATTGGGCTGGATTGTCCGGATATGCAGATATAGACATGTTATGAATAAGCCAATGGCAGTCTAATTGAATCAAGGAGATTGATGCATGTCAAATCGTTTCATGTGAATATTTTTAAAAAAATCCTTTAATATGTTTGGTGTGGGTGCTGTATATTTTCCACATGTTCAGCCTAGGCTGAATTATGAGCTTGAAGATTGTTTCTTTATCCTAATTAATCTTTTGTATCTTTGTTGAACATATTTTATAATAAATTGTGACACAGATTCAGTTCAGAATATTAAACTGTATGTGTTTTCTTTTTACATGTGATTTCATATAGGATTCTGCCTTGTTAGTACAAATGATTGATTGAGATTGATGTTCCAAGAAATTAAATTTAGAACTAATATCACATACCTATTTAGGGAAGTGAGTGGAGGGTTTTACCCTCAAGAGTGAGATAGGTTATAGTCAATTGATTGGACTAGTATACCTTGTAATTCCTGTGGGGACACATTTCTGTATTTCTATGTCATTAATTTCCCAGTCCCACACCGAGTAGGGAATTCCCCCTAATTGATCAACACAATAAGTGCAGAGAGGAGGGTACAGACTCTTAAGGGCTGGGCTAGCCCAGAGGCAGTGCAAGGGCAACTGGACATGCAGGAGCCTGGGTCCTGAATTCAGAGGGTACCCAGGTTACAAGTGCGCGGAGCAGTCTGGGACATCAGCGGGGGCGAGGAAGAGAAAAAGCAGAAGCGAAAAGGAAGGTCTTGAGCAGAACCACCTCTGGTTCCGGAAGCAACTCAAGTTTGAGAGGGGGGAGGCTCTTCGAGGGGGAGGCCCCAGCCAAAGAGAGAAATGCTTGGAGAAGCATCTGACCCTCAGATGTAGGTGGATGAGCGGAGAGCTCGAGAAGGAAGATGTTTTGGAAGAGAACATTGTAAGTAGAGTGGTGCCAGACCCCAGAAAGCCTTGTGAACGATGCAAAGGGTCTTGAACTTGACCCTTGCTGCCACAGGGAGTCAGTGAAGAGATTTCAGGGCTGGAGAGACGCGATCCCTTGGCTTGAGGCCAAGGACAAGTCTTGCAGTCCTCTTCTGGATAAGTTGTGAAGGTCGAAGAGTAGAGGTAGGCAGATTTAGAAAGAGAGTGTTGCAGTAGATGACCAGAGCTCTGAAGACCATGAGCTTCTGGGGGAAAGTGAGAAAAAGGAAGAATACCTCTGAGGAGGTGCAGCTGATAGTTTGACTTCTTAGAGACGTCTGAGATGTGAGGAGAGAAGGAGAAGTCGAAGATGACACCAAGGTTCTTCGCCTCACAGGAAGGAGCAGAAAGGGGGCCCAGAGTGGGCGGGCAGAGAGGAAAGAAGGGAGCAAGTTTCCCAATGAGGAGGAGTTCCATCTTACTGGCATTAAGGCAGAGCTCGTTGGCATCACGCCATTCCTGAATTGCGGCCCGACAGTCTGGTATGAGAGAAGGAGCAGAGGTTGCTGAGGGGGAGCCTGAAAGAGAGCCGGGTGGCAATACTGAAAATTGGAGCAGAAAGTAGCGATGCAATGGGCAAGAGGTGTCAGGTAGTGGTTGAAAAGCCAGGGATAAAGGTTGGCTTTTCAACCACTACCTGACACCTCTTGCCCATTGCATCGCTACTTTCTGCTCCAATTTTCAGTATTGCCACCCGGCTCTCTTTCAGGCTCCCCCTCAGCCACCCTGCTCCCGGGGAACACCACAAGTCGAGAGATGGAGAGTAAAGACCCCAGTTCGATCTTAGAGGGTCGGTCAGTGAGAAAGGAGGTCAACCGGGCCAGGGCCTGATCAGTGATACCCAGGTTGTCACAGAGGCGATTGAGGAGGATGGCAAAAGCAGTGAAAATGCCACAAATCTAAATGAGAAAACACTACAAATATACATGAGAAAACACCACAAATGGCTACAAAGGTGGGTTATTCCTGAATCCATCCTGCACATTTACTCCAGCAAGTTTCTAGATCAACTGATGTGCCTGAAATTGTCTGAGCAACACCCTGTGTTCTCCTTGTCTGAGCTGCTCTGCGCAATGAAGCATTTAAATTGTCGGATAATGAACAGACGGAAGAAGATGCAGATGACTTTCAATGTCCTGTACACTTCAACATGAATGTCCAGCAACCATTGGGCCCACACTGGGAGCGTTGGCTAAGACGATGTGAGAATTACCTTGCAGTCTAGGACGAGAATGCGTCTGCTTAATTTTCCAGGATGAAGTGGAAGACCCCAACCCACTTTCCTTCCAGACGAGGTTGACTCCTACACAGGGCTCAAGGAAGGGCTGAGTGCATATTTCGACCCTCAATGGATTGCCGATCACAAGGCCATAACTTCAACATTGTGTGCCAGTTAACTGGTGAGCACATGGACGCCTTTTGTAAATCGTCTTTGCAAAGTGATAGCTCGCTGTTATTTCCACAAATTAAGAGGCCATTCGACTCCAAATAATTGGAGGTTGCTGTTCATCTTCGTTTGAAAGAAACTGCTCCAGGAAACCTCTTCCTCTCGCCACGATACTACTAGAAATGAAGCCAGAGCGGAGGCCCAAGTGACCTAGATAGAAACTGGTAAAGAACTCACAAAGGAGCAAGTATACTAAGTTTAACATGTGCTGAAGAAAAGTGTGACAAATCAAGGGGTTTTGTCACTTCTCCCCAGAGGGCAGCCTTTCCTTCTGAGACCTCACAGGGCGAGACTCTGCTTTTGGGAACAAGAACTCCTGTTCCCTCGAGGAACACAAAACCCTTCCTTGTGGGCCATCAGTACCATCCAGTATTCAGAGCAAGCCACTGTTTGTTATTGTAACATTACACCACACATTCAACTTGAAGAAATGTTGGATGAAAATACTGGGAGAGGTGAGCGAGTACTGCTGATCGATCAATGGTTGTAAGCCAACCAAACTGGGTCGATGAACGAAAAAACAAGAGAGCATGCTCAGCGGCAAGAGAAAAGGGACTTTGATGGTCAACATGGGATGATCCAGAAATGTAACCTAAAAATGAAGGACCGCGTAAGGGGTTTGACACCTGGGAAGTTCGAATAAGCCAGGACGTGGTAGCTGCTGAGAACAGGGCGATCTGTCTGTAGAATACTGCCTGTGGGTGTTACCAGGAGGCATGCAGAAGGCGCCGAGCCGTGCAGGGGAAGAGAACCCAGAGCGAAGGAGAGTAGTGGCGTGACCAGTGGAAGGTGGGCTGTTCAGTCCAAAAACAACTCTAAGACTGTTTCTGTGCCGGCCCTGCCAGGACACAAAGAAGAACCAGTAAGCGTCTGAACGGAGGAACCTCGTGTCATCCCCATCCTGGATAAAGCACTGGTGATGCTAACCTGTGAACAAGAAGGTAACAGGAGAGGCATGGGACCCGGAAGTGGATACGGAGACCAAGGACACACTCGGCCTACTCGTCCCAGTGACGGGATAAATGCCCGTAAAAAAAAGAAAATAACTCTGAGACTCTGTTTACTCATCTCAGTGAAGGGTCTAATTCCCATAAGAAGGAAAATCAGTCAAACCTGTCTCACTCTAGTGACAGGAATTGCACAGGGGAGCAATCATAGTTGCTTGGACTTCTGTAGTAGATCTAAAACGGACAGTCTGTCCAGACAAGATGAATGTGACATGAGACATATTGGTTATTGCAGAAATAAAGAACAAGAAGAATACTGAGACACTTCAAGAAAGCATAGTACAAGGGGATAACATCCCAAACATGGCGAAGACCAGTCTAATTCAAGAAAGGACACCAGAAAGGTAGCCAAGTCCTGGGACGAACTGTACAAATGAATCCAAGAGCTATTTAAGAATTAGATATTGGGGCCTGAGGAATGTCTATCCAGGAGAAGGGAGTCATTCTCCTGGACTTTTTATTCTTAGTGGTTGGACAGGATTGATTAGTTTTGAGACGAAGGACATACTTACTTTTTTGATTTCTCTACTGACAAGCACCCTAGCTAGTTTAGTAGTGTAGGGAAATGCATAGAATAGAGATAGAAAGGCATTTTTCTTAAAATTTAAATAAACTACTTGTTTATCATGCCTCCTTATTCTGACCTTCCACAATAGGTACATCAGTAACCTTCCACCCAGAAGATATTCGTTGAGGGGAAGGTGCTACTGCTGCTGTTGGCTGATCCCACATGAGGAAGGTGTTATGTGCTCTGCACTGGGACACAAATGCAGCAACTGTGATTGATTTACCTAGCTGATGTTTGCAATTAGATGCCTACAAGTCCAAACACAAGTAACGTGGCACTGGCCAGACATGATTCTCGAGCATACGGATCAACTCCAATGAGAAGGGATGTAAATGCAAGAAGAGATTTGGTGAGCCACATTAGACAAGTGACTGGGCGATCCACATCCGCTGGGCCTCTCCCAGGCAGTGATGCCAATGACCATACCTACATGACTGGTTTGGGCCTAGTAAGATCGTTGCTTGTCGAGCTCTGAAACACTTGTGTACGAGCGCAATAGAAATAAAATTTCAATATCAATTTGGTGACATCACCTGCAATTGATGTCTATCTGCTTGTGGCCGACCACCAAGCCAAATTTGTCATCGACACAGGAGCAACCTTAAACAGCATGCATGTGTAAGAGTTCCACAAGATGATTTGTGTACCACGTTTGACAAGGTCGGAGAGTGTTTCAGTGAGCCGCAAAGGGTCACGTGATAAATCGCAGCAAGTTCTCCACATCAATTCATCTGTGCAGTGTATGTTCCTCAAGGAGAAAGTATCAGGAAGCAACTTGCTGGGTCGCCCAACTGCCATTGCAATGAACATTGCAGCTGTAATGTATGACATTCAATCCACCCCTCCAATGGTGCACTGATTTCCCTTGCCATTCAGTTTAGGCGTGTCTAAAGAGATCTGGTGGTACTTCACATTGATGAGTCAATCACTACTGTGGCTCAACATCCTCCTGAGAATACCCATTCACCTTCAACCACAAGTTGAGAGGGAAATACATTTTTTGCTGTCCAGCGACCTCATTGAGCAGACATCTGGACCCACACCATGGGTTTCACATGTTGTAGCACTGCCAGAGACTCGCATGATCGACAACATACGCATATGAGTCAATGAGGCAAGTCAACAAAGCAATTTAAAGAGCGAGATATCTGGGAATGCACCTGGATTACCTAGTCTGCTGAATGGAGCAAGATTTTTCTCAAAACTTGACCTAAACAAGGGATAGCACCAGATTGTGCTGATGTACACACCAGGTGCATCACCACGTTTACTACGTATGTGCTGATGTACACACCAGGTGCATCACCACGTTTACTACGTATGTTGGTCTTTTGCATCATAAGTGACTAAGCTTCGGCGTATCATCGGCAGCAGAGATATTTCAAGAGCATTTGAAGGGTGAAATGGCACATACAGAACTGCTTTAATTACAGTGATGACACTTGGATTTTTGGATCTATGATTAAACAACCCAATTAGGCACTGATGCAACTGTGTACTGCACTGATGGATGCAGGATTGATGCTCAACCCTGACAAATGAGTCTTCCACAAGTCACATTTGAAATTCTTTGTCCATATCATCTTGCAAAAGGAGAGGAGTCCTGATCCCAGTATAGAAGCCATCTCGAGAATTTCACCCTATGAAGATGCCAGCAATATTCAATGATTCCTATGGATGGCCAGTGTTTGGCAAGAGTGTATGCAGTACCCTGTGGGAGACTGCACCAGCCATGTCCTCTTGGCAATAGTTAACCCAACCTTTGGTATAAGCATGTGCTACACAGGTTGGTAGGGTGACTGGGCAGCCAGGCTTATCTCACAAGCTGAAACCAAAAAAGTGATGGGTGGAAGGTTTTAAATTACTCTGAACCACTGGCAGTGCTCTGGGAAACCTTCCACACCATGTTTTTTTAGCCAGTATGCGCCATTTAAATGGGGGTCCAGCCATATGCAAATCTGTTGGTTACTGCCCCTAATAGCAAAACAAGAGGTGATGGTTGGAAGGTTTAGAATACATCTTAACCTCTGCCATTGCTCTGGGCAACCCTCCAAGCCATTACAAAAGAGGAAAGACGATATGCAAATCATGCTTGGTCCCACCCCCAAAGGGGTAGTCAAGCCCGAACTGCTAGGTCACATCCCTTCAGCACGAGACCACAAGCATCCACAAGTCACATTTGAAATTCTTTGTCCAGATCATCTTGCAAAAGGGGATGAGTCCTGATCCCAGTATAGAAGCCATCTTGAGAATTTCACCCAGTGAAGATGCCAGCAATATTCAGTGATTCCTATGGATGGCCAGTGTTAGGCAAGATTAAAGGGGCTCACTTATGTGTTCCCTCCAGTCCCCTTTGTGGTCCCAGTTTGTGATTTAAATTTAGCACTTAAGTTCCTCATGTGTGCTCCCTTTTGAGCCTCTTCGCTCTTGCCTTTTGAGGCTACTTACTTTGAAAACAATCCAGATAACGACTTAAGCATCGGGCTGCGGGGTGAACTAATTACAAGCTTTATTATGTAAGCCATTGTTCACAACCTTTTACAAAGACAAAGTTGTGTTGAGAGTTAGACCTACCTTTCTACCGAAAGTGGTGTCAGATTTTCAGATTTTGCTAATAATTGTATTGCCATCTTTTTACCCTTCTCTGCACCCTAGTAAGGAAGAGGAAAGGCTGCACAGACTGCAACCTAGAAGAGCTTGGAGATTCTAGATTTCACATCTAGCTAAACTAAGACAGGATGACCAACTTTTTGTCGGTTACACCGTGCATAAATTGGGTCTGTCAGTTTCTAAGCAGACTCTATCCCGATGGATACTTCTATGTTTTACAGAATGTTTAGGCTGGTGGGGAAAGATGCCCCGGTAGGCTTTAGAGCTCACTCTACAATTGGTGTGGCTACTTCATCGGTATTACACCAAAAACACGAATGTGAAAATAAGGTGGTCGAATTAGTGTGAACATTTCGCACATTTTTATTTATAAAATACATTGGTGTTGGTAAGGGTATAATGTAAGTTAAAGAGAAGTGGGGGGGGGGGGTGAAGGTGGTCTCCCTCCATATAAAAAAAACAGGTGCAAAACACCCTAATAATTGTTTGTAATTCGACAAAAAAACTTTCCCATCTCGTTATTTTGTTTAGATTTTATTCATGTAGATCCACTTCATCTGCCTTACAAAGAGGGGTGCCGATTTAGGCCATCTCTGTGGCAGCCACTTGGTCATCTATTCATACCTTCACAAAGTACTATTGCCTTCACTCTGCTTCAGGCTAGGAGGCGGGATTTGTAAAGACTGTCCTCCACACCAATCATGACAATCTGTGAAATGATTAATTTCTGAAAATTCTCCTCCAATTTCATACTGCTTTGAGAGGCTATCGTGAGATGAGGAATACTTCGGAGGGCTCAATCCATTCGAAGAACAAGTCATTACCCCATGTAGCGTTCTTTCGACTGCATGTTCTTCCCACTTATGAATCATCGCCCCTCCCTGCCTACTCCGTAGGAGAATTTCTGTGCATTACACCTTTTGGTTCCTTTAGCTTCTGCTCTCGTTTGACTTTACTAATCCCAATTATCCTGTGGGAAGAAGGCGAAAAAATTGAACCGAGGTAACAGATGTAGTGCGTGCTATTTATACTATTGAGGACTTCAACCTCGAAGGAAGACTGAGGCCCTCAAGAGAAATTGAGTCGATGATGCACATCGCCCTCTACCACAAAAAGAAATTCCAAAGCAGGTGACGCTGGAAGGAGAGAGCTGACGCCGGAAGGAGAGATCATAAGATGAGGAACATCCAGTCGAAAGAACGCTACCAGGGGGGTAAGTAACATGTTCATGTCTGTTGGAGCACAACGTGACTAGACAACCCAAAGCCCCTTCGATTGTCATAGATCCCAGGTGCGGTATGGAGTCAGATCGTGGGTAATTTCTTCTGGCCTTTCAGAGATGGCAAATACTAGCTAGTAGTAATGGACCAATACTCCTGGTTTCCCAGTGGTATAGATGGTTTCCTCCACAGCAGCCAGCACAATAATTCCAGAGTGTGGGGTATTTCTGATGTGCTAAAGTCTGATAAGACCCCCCGCTCACTGGACTGGAATTTGCTCGATTTATGGTGTACATGGGGATTCACCATAGATGGATAAGAGATTGAGCCGTCTCAAAAAAGTTTTGCAACAAATTGAATTATGCTCCATGTCTCGCTATCATGCACTGTGCAACATGCTACAAGAATAGATTGAGGACAAGGCTTCCTCATCTTCCTGGGCCGCCACCTGTGCATGAACACAAAGTGACTGCTAATGTGAAGAAACAGGACATAAACTGTTGATCAACTGAGTTAGGCCACGGAATAGTTTGTGCAAGCTGGGGACAGGGTGCTTGTCTGACGCAGACGAGAAAAGAAATCTGACTCTCAATTTGATGCGATGCCCCTGAGAGTGTCTCATGTAAAGGGGTTGATTGTGACGGCCCGATAACCCAATCAAGTATTTACCCAGAGCATATCCAATTTCAAGAGCGATGTTGAAGGGGAAGGTGAGGAAAAGGAGTGTAATGAGGAGCGCATGGGTGGCTAGGAGTCCCGAGAAGGTGAGCAGATGGTAGCATATGCAAGACCCATACGGTGCATCCGAAGGACTGTGCGTCTCATTGAAGAAATTCGAGAATGAGGGACAGAAGTACTATTACCCAGTGGGAGAGGTTTTGTCCCACGGTTAAAGCTGGTGGAAATCAGTCCTGATAAGCTGTATCTGATGCAGTGTCCAATGGGCAAGTGTGGCCTTGCGCAGGCACGGTATGTCTGTCGCGCACAGGGCTTTCCCGGCATGGAATGAACAAAGAGGGTCATACTCATTGTGGCGCTGTGTAATTATTCCCACCACTTGCTATAAACGAGAAAACATCACAGAAGTCTCATCGCACAAGGTGTGTTCTGTGACTGGCCCATGTCATCTTGCTTTCACAGTTGCTCCCCTCATTTTCATTACCTCATCTCAAGTCGTCTTTGCATTGGCACGTCTCAGCGCTGATCCCATCTGGCTCCTGTGTTTCATTCTAAAGGTCAGCTAGCTTCTCCAGTCCTCCCTAGTGTCATTTTTTTGTTTTGTCTGCTAAACACCTACAAGGTTCTCACCTGCAACACTGACATTACAGTACTGGGAGCAATCGCTGGTTTTCTTTGGCCCATGTCTGTAGTCTTTCCAGGTAGTTGGTCAACCATGAGCCCCTGCTGCATTTAGAACCTTCACTATACAAAGGTCTTGGCACTGTTCCTTTTCTGTGTGGTTTACTGGTTAACTATGAAGGTCGCTGCTGCCAAATAGGGCCTCATTAGTTATGAAAACTAGTAGGGGTGTTTCTCTGCCTTATTCTTATGTCTTGGAGGGGCATAATGGCTGTTCTTCGGTTTTTGCGCCTGCTGCCATGTGGTTCTTACAACCAATCACCTATACAGCTAGCTTACTGGCATCGGGCACACTGGGAGGGAGCCACCTCCGGGTAGCCGACTGCTCAATCAGACTCACCCAACCCCCCTTTGTAATTTGACAGAACACTGGCTCCATAACACTTCAAGCCCTGAGCTAGAAGTAAACTGATGTCTGTCTCTAGGAGCATAGGCTTGAGGAGTAATTTCTATTGTCTATACTATTAAAAGTATGTTTTCAGCTGTACGAATTACAAAAAATAAAGGGCCATATGACTCCTGTATGTGAGAACATAAGCAAGCCTATTAACCCTTTAAATGCCAGCGACGAGCCGGCTCGTCGGTAAAAATCGCTCCAGGTTGCCACCGACGAGCCGACTCGTCGGTGGCACTTAAGGGGTTAATGAGGGGGGAAATGCTGGCGGGTTTGGGCGGTGAATACCGCGATTTAAAAAAAAAAAAAACATTGGCACTGGGGAGGAACCTCAATGACACTTAAGAGGTTAAGAGACAAAAATGACAATCTCGTCAGGAAACAAACTTAAGAAAACAAATGTATTCACTTCACATCCAAAGCCATCACCCGAGAGGGATGTCGCGGAGTGTAGAGAAGAGCACTAGTGGTGCTATTTCTCGATCTTTCGGCATCAGGAAGCCATTATTTATTTAGCCATTGTTGGTTGTCCCCAATATAGAGTGCCGTTTACGCAAGTAGCTTTGAGGTCTCCTCTCTGGCAAGTTCAATGCCTTGCATCATTGATGCCGAAACCTATGTCCTCAGCCCTTTCAATGTTGACAGGGACACTGGTACCATCAACATTGAGATCAGCACCACCTGCTGCTTCACATGTAAATTCATTATCAGTGGTGTCACCAATTGGGAAACCGCTGCCAAAGGATCCCGGATAGAGATTTGGGTGACCAGCAGGACAGGCCACTCATTCAAGAAAACGTATAATGGGCTGACGCAAGATCCATGCGGGCCATCGAGGCTAGTCCTGAAAAAAAGGCTGGACCAAAAGGAGAGGGGATAAGAAACCGATGAGAATGCAAATGTGAGGCAGAAGGTAAAACCAATGGAAAGTCTTCAAAGCAAACACCAGGGGGAAAAGGATGGTGAAATAGCGCAAGTCACAGGGCACTGTTGATGGATGCCATCATAGAAGCAATGAGGAGAATACTAGCAGAAGTTGATGTTGAAAAGATGGTGCCATTCTAACCTTGGGTACCATCTACAGTGCCCATGAAGGAGGGACAGCTTGTACCTTTCCGAGGGTAGGATGACCGAGGACAACTACCCTGGATCTTCTGTATGCATCCTGGTGGTGTGTGGTGGAAATTAGATGCTGGCTCCTCCTGAAGCGCAGAAAGCGACAATAGCATCTGTTAGAATAGTCCCATGGTAATTTGTGTTTGTATTTCATTTATTTGTGAAGCGCACCAAGCCCTTAGGCATCTGGGCGCATAAGGGTAATGATCCGTTGGAGGGCTGTGGTCCAAAAGGATAACTCTTCTCACTGGAGCTGACAGTCTGACAACTAAATTCTGAACATGCAGCGAATAACTCTTAATTTGAGCTGTAGATGCTGTACTTGAAGCAGTCTCCCAGTACGGGAACTTGAGTAAGAAATCGACATCAGCACACTTGAAGCAGATCTTTTCAAAGTGGGGTCAGCCAAGAGGCGATCTATGTGCAGCAGCAGAAAACACAAAATGCCAAAGCTTTACATCCAGGTATTCACAGCAAAGGTCCCTAGTCAATGCTCTATGGGTAAGTTGGACATGAATATTTGCTTATGCTTTTCCCCAGGATTTACCACTGCTATGCACGTTAGTATCCAAATTGCACCAAGAGCACCTGACATTCCTTTTTGCACAAATGTGGGTGAGACTGCTGTGATAATCCTTCTGAATATGTCACTTTACCAAACCATGAGACGCTCAACCTCGCGAAACCTGCTGATACAATAGCAACAGCAGATCACACATGCAACACTTCAAACATCCATTTTGCAGCTTGGCTCCTCATCTCTTATGCACACAATGTATGGAAATAGTGAAGGAGGCACGAGATCCTAGCATCAGACATTACTCCACTAAATGGAAAACGATTTTCCATCTGGTGTACAGTCGCTTCATTTACTTATCTCCAGTCTAGTATACAATGTTCTAAAGGTGCATTTAGCAACATGCACACAATCCCAACACAAGGTATCTTGGTGGAAGATAACCAGTGGTCAAGGCTTTTATGGAAGGAGTAAAGCACATTTCTGATGTTTGTTAATCTGCTTAGAATCACATGCTGTGCATAGGTCCGACATCCAGTGGTCACTGCGGAGTATTGCATTTTGTTTTTCGTAGTCGAAAAGGGGACGTCGACCAGGCGTGTCTGAAACACTATCCCTATAGTGACGTGCGTTGTACCCACAATCCCTCACGCGTCGAGGTCCCTCAGATTGTTTTTTTCCGCCCAGCTTCTGGTCGCCTTCACGCGGAGCTCCTCGAGAGACATTGCAACCCTCGACCTTTGGTCGTTTCTTCTACGAAGATTAATACAGCACTCCCTCGACGCAGTGTAGCTGTTCTCCGCCGAGCAAAATCGTCGACGGAGGGTCGAGCGGAGGAAATCTTCGGCGCTGCCGAACACGTGGCCTGGCCTCGCTGGCCACATACAGTAGGGAGAGTGGGGTCGTGGGACATCTCTGGGTCTTTCTGAGAATGCCTTTCCCTTTCCCCTTCCTTTCCCTGGGGGTGTTTATCGCGATTTATTGCCTCTGCTATGGAGAGGACACCATTTAGGTTTTGCCCACTTTGTAAAGGCAAATTCACTTGGAAGGACAAGCACTCACGGTGTAACCGCTGCTTGCCCCTCGATCACAAAGAGGAAGGGTGCGCGGCTTGTCGGCTTCTGAAGCCTAAAACTCTAAAAGACCGTAGGGTTAAAAGGTGGGCGGCCTACGCGATATCGAAGGCCGAAGGTTCACCCGCCGCTGCTACCACCGACAGTGACGAGGAACGCGATGACACGACCTCCGCCACGGAAGTCGAAACCCCCTCTAAGGAGCGCTTACGCGCTTCGTCGTCTGTCCCCGGCCCCGACGGGCTCGGCTCACGCCCTGCTTATGGGGATGAACACCCCGGCGACACTGACGCACACAAAGATTCACATAAAGGTAAGCACACAACCCATGGCTCTTCTTCGTCTAAGTCGAAGAGAGCTTCGGCGCCCAAGGAGACACAGGTTCCACCGGCGGCCTCCTCGGACCGTTCGGGTTCGAAGCCCCTCTCGCAACCGCAGCCGCGACCTGCGACTGGGCTTTCGGCAAACAAGGGCACCACCACCAAACCATCGGCCGGTGCGCATCAACAGAAGGCGCAGACCGCCGTACAGCGCTCGATACCCATAGCGTCGAAAACTCAAGCTTCCGCCGACAAGAATGTCGCCGATAGCTTAGCCAGGATCGTTGTAGCCGACGCCCAAAAGCGTACGCCGAAGATTTCATCGAGCGTTACGCATAGATCAAAGGATACGCCGAAAACACCCGAAGGAAAGCAGGGACTACCCCCTTCAGTCAGGGAGTCTCCCGACACACCTGAGGGTTTTGAGGAGGGCGACGGGACACTTTCCTCGACGCTTTGGGAGAGGTCGAGCCATTTCGAGGTAGACAACTCGAGTTTTCCCCCGCTAGACCGCTCTGGGGTACCCCATGAAACTATGGAAAGACTCCACCTCTGTATGGAGAGGATGGAAAAGTTTATGAGTACCCAAGCCCCTCTAACTCTCAGAAGAACTAGAGAAGGGCCTCAAAACGACCCCAGAGCCAAAAAACCGAGGCTGGTCGATCCCCTGCTGGACACAGCCTCAGACTTCCAAGATGTATATGACCTCACTGGGGAGGAACAATACTTCGAGGAAGAAGATGATTTCATGGACAACGAAGGACAGAACCAGGAGGAATGTCTAGAAGACAGAACAGACATTATAGAAGAAGGCTTCGGGATTAGCCCAGGAGAAGGACCTTCGCACCCCTGGCAATCGCCATCAGTGTGTTCCGACACTGATGCCCTAAATCTAACTCCTCCGGATAATTCTCCAGTTAGGAACACGTCTCCAATTGACGATCAGCCTACTTTCAATGCACTGTTGCGCAGAGCAGCAGCGCATTTCGAACTGGACACGGGAGAACTCTCTCCAGAATTAGACTTTGTAGAAAGAGTCATTAAAGAAAAACCCCCGGTCAGCCAGACCATTCCACTCCTCGCCTCAGTTAAAAGGAGGATCACCCCGTCGCTGTCCACTCCCGCATTGATCAGAGGGGTCAATCCACGGATTGAGAAACTTTTCGCTCCTTCACCCTCAGACCCGCTCTACATTAGGGGACATTCCATACCGGACTCCCTAGTTGTATCTAATACTAGAAAGAGGGCAGGGGTACCACTTTCCACCAGTGAGGCACCCCCTGACAAGGAGGGCAAGAGGCTATATGCCCTTGCAAAAAGAGTTACTTCCTCGGCTGCCTTCTCAGCAAGAATTGCCAACAACAATTCCTTGCTTGCGAGCTACGCAGACGCGCAGTGGGCCAAACTGCGCAAAGACGCAGAGGAAGCACCGAAGCCTTTACGTACACGCCTACTGTCGACTATTGGCGAAGGAACACAAGTGAACCAGAGCATTGTAAAAAACTCTCTGGACGCGGCAGAAACAGCAGGACGTTCCCTGGTACAAGGAATACTCCTAAAGCGCCATGTATGGCTGCGCAACTCAGGCTTTAAACCGGAGACACAGGCGTCTTTAATAAATAAACCTGTCGAGGACGCCAACCTCTTCGGAAAAGCGGTAGATGAAGCCCTAGAGATGGCCAAAAAAGAGTTCGACACTATCAAGACTCTTGACCAGATCTCTAAGCCCACTACCAGACGCGGCTATGGCAACAAGCGCTTTTTTCGTGGCCAACGACAACAACAACAAGGTCAGCATCAGCAATACCCTGCCACCAATTACCAAGCCAATAGTGGGCAGTACAGCCAAAGAGGCCAACGCCGGGGCAAAGGGAGAGGTCGGGGATCCACCCCCAGAGGCTCCCAAGCCCCCAACAACTCCAAGTGACGCGAAGATTCGCGTCCCCTCCCATGCAACACCGGTCGGGGGCCGGATAACATCCTTTCTTCCTGCATGGGAGGAGATAACGTCAGACCGTTGGGTACTTTCCACCGTAGCCCACGGATACTGTATCGAATTCAACAGTTCCCCATCCTACAGACCCCCGAGGGGACGGCGGTTGACGCCGGAACATCTTGCCATCCTTCTTCAAGAAGTACAACAACTGCTGGTCGTGCCTCTATCTCAGGTAACGGAAGGTATTTATTCAGTGTACTTCCTTGTACCCAAAAAGGATCTAACCATGCGCCCTGTATTAGATCTGCGCCCAGCGAACAAGTTTATCAAACCCCAAAAGTTTCGTATGGTGACCTTACAGGAGGTGATCCCGCTGCTTTCACAGGGAGATTACATGACAACATTGGACATGAAAGATGCATACTTTCATATTTCAATGTTGCCAGCGCACAGAAAATACCTAAGGTTCATGATAGAGGGCAAACACTACCAGTTCAAGGTGCTACCCTTCGGTATAGCTTCAGCACCAAGGGTATTCACAAAGGTACTGGCAGTGGCTGCGGCCCACCTGCGCAGGTTGTCCATCCCAGTTTACCCTTACCTCGACGACTGGCTCATAACAGGGGACTCCTACGAAACATGTTTCTCCAATACCCAAAAGACGGTAGACCTTTTGTTCCAACTGGGCTTCTCCATCAACGAAAAGAAGTCCAGTCTAGACCCCAGTCAAATCAAACAATTCCTAGGGGCTCTAATTCAAACAAGGGACGGCCTCGTCTTCCCCTCCAAAGAGAGGGTCCAAAACATGCTGTTTCAGATCCCCCAATATGTGACCGGCCGAGAGGTGACGGTACGCAAAGCAATGCGCTTGCTAGGAATGATGGCGTCGTGTATTTATTTGGTACCTCACGCGCGCCTGCACATGCGCCCAATGCAAGAGTGGCTCAACAGCCAGTGGTGTCAGGCCAGCGGACAATGGGACGATCTAGTGGTGGTCTCGCAGGCCTTGGTTCTCTCGCTACAGTGGTGGACAAAGGGGAACATGGAAAAAGGAAAACCCTTTGCCACACCCGCGGCGGAAGCCACTCTAACCACAGACGCATCCCTCACAGGATGGGGTGCTCACCTATCCCATCAGACTGCTCACGGAGTGTGGACTCCGAACGTAGCATCCAAACACATCAATCTACTGGAGCTACTAGCGGTATTCAAGGCGCTAAAAGCCTTCCAAGAACACCTACAAGGCAAGACAGTAATGGTCCTTACGGACAGCACTACAGCCATGTACTACATCAACAAGCAGGGGGGCACCCACTCTCCAGGCTTGTCCAAACTGGCCCAGAATATATGGAAGTGGGCTCTCAAACAGGACATGTTCCTACTATCACTACATGTACCCGGGGAACTCAATCTGCTGGCAGACAGACTCAGCAGAGATTTCCCCCTGCCCGAAGAGTACGAATGGCGTCTGCACGAAGACATCGTCTTCGACGTCTTCACACAATGGGGATTCCCAGAAATAGACCTGTTCGCAACCCTGGAGAACTCTCAATGCCTAAGTTACGCCTCCAGGTACCCCCAGAACCAATCCAAGGGGAACGGTCTATCGATGCAATGGTCAGGGAAATTTGTTTACGCTTTTCCCCCGACTCCCCTTCTCAACAAGGTAGTGCACAAGATGCACCAGGAACAAGTGACCATGATACTGGTGGCCCCAATGTGGGCCCGACAGCCATGGTTCGCTCACTTGATGGAGATGTCTCTATCTCCCCCAGTAAAACTCCCCTGCCCGTACAACATGCTATCTCAGAACAAGGGCAGGACTCTGCACCCATGCCCCCAGAACATGAATTTAGCAGCTTGGCTCCTGAGGTCATAGAGTTCGGACATCTACAACTCCCGCAAAGATGCATGGACATCCTCAGGGAAGCCAGAAAACCGAACACTCGCCACTGCTATTCTAGCAAGTGGAAGAGATTTGTCATCTGGTGCAGGAGTAAAAGCATCAACCCTATTGACTGCTCTCCCACACATGTGGTACTATACCTGACCCATCTCTTGGATTCAGGCCTAGTGTTTAACTCCATTAAAGTCCACCTAGCGGCACTTTCTGCATACACCACCTCCCAACTCAAAGTGTCGTGGTGGAGGATCCCAGTTATAAAGGCATTCATGGAGGGAGTAAAAAGAATACACCCCCCGATAGCTGACCCTGCTCCCGGATGGGACCTTAATGTGGTACTTACCAGACTCATGGGCTCTCCATTCGAACCCATGCACAAAGCATCCCTTAAACATCTTACTCTTAAGACTGCTTTTTTAATAGCTATCACCTCCATCAGGAGAGTAAGTGAACTTCAGGCTCTTTCTATTCTAGACCCCTTTGTTACAGTTCACAAAGATAAAGTGGTTCTACGCACTCACCCTAGGTTTGCTCCGAAATTTATTTCTAAATTCCACGTAAACCAGTCTATAGAACTACCAACGTTCTTTCAAAATCCTTCCAATTTGGGAGAAAGGACTCTGCACACACTTGATGTACGCAGGGCGGTCATGTTCTACATGGAAAGAACCAGACCATTGAGGAAGACTAATCAGTTCTTCGTCTCGGTGGCAGCAGGAAGAGAAGGAGATGCGGTTTCAAAATCCACTATTTCTAGATGGATTGTTCAATGCATCACTCTCTGCTATACTCTTGCTAAGAGAGAACTACCCTTTAAGCCAAGAGCACACTCTACTCGAGGCACGGGGGCATCCATAGCATTCATTGCAAATGTTCCCCTTGAGTCCATCTGCAAAGCGGCTACCTGGAGTTCTGTGCACACCTTTACAAAACACTACTGTCTAGATACACACTCTAGATCTGACTCCCAGGTGGGACAGGCAGTATTACGACACCTTTTCTCTACTGTTCCTTCTCATAACCCACCGCCAACTCCGGGTACTGCTCGCTAGTCTATGCACAGCATGTGATTCTAAGCAGATTAACAAACATCAGAAGAGAATGCATTACTTACCGTAAAAGCATTTCTGATGGTTGTATCTGCTTAGATTCACATGCGCCCACCCTTCCTCCCCGCTCGGATGGAAGGAACATAGACTTCCTTTATATATCTCTCTCTCTTTCTGTACTCACTCACGTCTAGAAGGCTCCCTCAGGGCAGAAAAAATACAAACAGAGGGACCTCGACGCGTGAGGGATTGTGGGTACAACGCACGTCACTATAGGGATAGTGTTTCAGACACGCCTGGTCGACGTCCCCTTTTCGACTACGAAAAACAAAATGCAATACTCCGCAGTGACCACTGGATGTCGGACCTATGCACAGCATGTGAATCTAAGCAGATACAACCATCAGAAATGCTTTTACGGTAAGTAATGCATTCTCTTATCCATTGGTGACACATCCACCACCTGGCTGGCATTTTAACATTGCTCTATGTAAAGTCATGGGTCCACCATTTGAGCCAGTGCTCAAAACCTCTCTTGGACCTTACAAACAAGGTTACCTCCCTCATTGCTGTCACTCTGATCTTAAACATCTAATGAACAAGTCTATGGGACTTCGATAGCGAATGCTTTGTCCATCTCTGCATAGTACGTTCAGTCAGTCTGATAAAAAGTATCAAAACCTGAATCTTATCTTCGAAGAATAAGTGTGCTACAGGCATTACCTGGTGTAAGAACAGTTTGTCTCCACACACAAAAACAAGGTGGTTGGTGTTGAGAACTCATCTTAGATTATCACCTAGTTTTATCTGTAATTCATGTCAATCAGTCCATCGACCTGTCCGCTTTCTTTCAACACCCTCAATAAAAGGGTGAGAAGACACTTAATACACTTGACGACCGTAGGGTGATGTACTATCTCAGTAAGCACTTTAAAAAAAGACCAGGTTTTTGTTTGTGGCAACGGGGAGATCCAGTCATAAAATCCATTATTTCCAGATGGATTGTTGGGTGTATATTAGGTGTAAAAATCTACAGTTTACCCTTCAAAACGTGCTCTACCCGCAGTACAGGAGAGAATCAACACGAAGCTATGTGCAAAAATTCACTTGACACTATTTTGTAGACTCTCCAGCAAGAACAGACTCTATTAAGTGGGACAATCAGTTTTAGAAAATGTACAATTCACAGCTATCCCTTCAACGCTGCCTCCACCTTGATTAGGTACAACTTGGTAATCTATGCAAAGCATGAGATTCTAAGCATATTCGCAATCCTGCAAAGGAAAACATCTACCCAGTAATGGTCTTTCTGTCACTTGTATGCGCTTAGAATCCCATGCATTCCCTCCACCCCCTTCTTGGGAGCAAAGGCACAGTGCTAGAATTCTGAAAGAAAACTTGTCCACTAACCTTGGCCCAAAGAAAAATCTTTCTGAGGATGTTGTGTAAGGGATCAGTTGCACCTGTAACCATTGCTTAGGGAATAGTGCTACAGGGGATGCCCCCTTTTTCGGGCTTGAAAAGAAAAATAAGATGTAGCACTGCACCAACCACTAGATGGTAGCCTATGCAAAGCATGTGATTCTGCAGCCACAGAAAGACGATTACTGGCTAAGTTATGTTTCTAAGTCATATTCATCAGGGTTGTTTTTAAAGTTTGAGGTTGCAATACCCCAGTGAGTCATTGCCAGCCCTCCTTGATGGGCTCAATGCAATCCTTTTTAGTGCACTCAACAGTTCTGTGCATGTTACCAACAGAAAGGCAAAAGTTGTTTTCTATGTACAACTCTCCGGACATCTGTGGTCTCAAGGCATAAATTAGTTTTCAAAAATTAATTAGCAAAGTTCGCTAATCACATTTTTCATGATTAGCGAACAAACACATTTGATCAGCAATTTTGTACTAATGTTTTTAATGCCATCAGAAGATACTTGTACCCAAGATATAAAATAAGAAACAATACAACAGTTTTATTTTGTATACTGCTGAAGTAAGACATTAGTGAGATAAGTCAGGCCTTGCAAATTCTTTCTGTAAAATGGTGCATGTCCCCACAAACTCACTTTAGTTTGGCACACTGCTGTCACCCAGAGGCCAGCCATGCACAGTGAAACTTTAATTTGACATTTACTGCAAACAAAGTAAAGTTTAAATAAAGGTTTCCAACATCCCCTGCAAATGGTACTGCCCCTTCTTAAAATCTACTCAACTATGCGAGTGGGCAAAAATACTTTGCAAGCACTGGATGAGTGTCTGTAAAAGGTTAACTGCAGGAATGGACACAAATAAATAGATATGATAAAAAGATTCTTAAAACAGTTTGGCCAGCTCTCTCTACTGCAGGTGCAAATATATAATGTAATCCTAATCATAGAGCAAAGTGTGCTCTGGAGGCCAACTACAGTGTACAGTTTTGCAGTAGGTCTGTAGATGTACAGACTGGATGAAACTATTGATCGCTACTTTAAGTAAATATCAAGTTAGCTTTGTGTATACATTATGTAAAAGACTAAGCAGAGTGAATGGCATAGCAGGCAGAGAACTGGACAAACTAGGCAGGATATTGTAGTTCACAGCCATCTCACTTTCAGGGTATAAACCAACATGGTAAGATAGAATGTCAATGAGCATGGGATCAGCTCATGGGTTGAGCACCAGTTGCAAGCTGTATGTAATCAGCAGGCCACTGGACTAGGTTTGCCATCAAAGCATGTGGCCTTGTGGCCATGTACATTTTCAACTGTCCACTCGCCAATATGATGCATTTCCCTAACAAAATGAAATCTAGTTGATATTGAAATTTAGATACACTTCACTGTAAAGTATGGAGCCAATGCAGTGTTTTACAGTAGCAATACGGTAATTATGCATTATGTAACTGATTACATTTTTAGAAAAGGAAATGAAAGCCTTTTTATAAAAAAAATAACTAACACATACTGGTCTTTGGCAGACAGGATACAGTTAGCTTAACAGTATTATCCAGATTATTTCTGATTTGTAATTATTTGAAAAATATGTGCGTAGCACTCCCACACAGGCCTTTTGGAACACGACTGAAGGTGGTGATTACTGCTGCACTCCCTCTTCATTAGCCCCTTTGAACTTGCAGTGAACAGAGAAAATAGGGTGGAGAGAGCTGTGAAGGCAAAGGAATGCAGAGTGAGCTGTGCTTTCATTGAACAGGGTAACTTAAATAGCTAACTTTGCTACACGAGTGGCAATTTAATTAGCAAACCTTCAGAATTGCATAGCAAACTGCTCCGACACTGCTTATTTTATGCCTTGGGTCTACCCAATGGGCCCATCAGATTGTTCAGGCTATTGGGAGGGGACGAATGCCGAATATCAAACAAAAAAAGATGACAAATGTTCCATTAGCATACTCTTAATTGCCCAGAAGTAAAACAGAAAAAAAAGCCTTGCATCATTCTCTTTCAAATGGTCCACCATCGAGATTGCTGTTAGGGGTGGAACTTTATTATTATTTTTATTTTTTTATTGTGATTTGGCTTAATACAAAAAAAATCTTTTACACATTTAAAAATGTCCAACACTTCATCTCCTTGTTCAATTTGTTATTCTTAGTTTCCATTTACGTCAGTCTTTATCTGGGCGTTTCGGAGTGTTGTTGCCTTTACTGTTTTTATTTCCGTTTGATTTCTTAGGTTTTCATTCCCTTTGAGTGATCATTTCTGTTAACTCTTGATCTTTCATCAATTTGTCTAGTCGGTTTATACCTCCACATGCGAATCGTGCGATTCTTCCTTGTAGGAAATCGCACCACCACTCCTCGCTCAACTTGGTCATAAATTGTTCTAGATACCTGTTTAGGAATCGTGCCCTATCCGCTGTGCAATCGACAAGTGCCTTACAGTTTACATGTTTTCCTGAATTTTGCAGAACCTATATTGCCCGTTATTCACACCTCATTTTCCTCTGGTGTGTAGGTACTCGTTTGTTGGATAAACATCTAACCTTATTTTCAACAACCTCTCCCGGTGATGTTTACTGGGGAATTTCATCAGATATTGCGCCATAGTATCTCTTTTCCTATGTTCATTTGCCGCTTTTTTGCGTTTTGTAGGCTAGCTTTGTCGCTCGTGTGAAACTTTCTTATAAAGACAGAGGTTGCGAATCAACCGCCAGAATTCTTTCTGTCAACAAGATTTTCAGTAACCCAGAAGAGAACATCCTGCCCTCAAATATCACATTATTTACGGGGCATTCTAAGGAGAATAAGGAAGAACCCTGGGTCCTCCTGCACACTGGTGAATCTGGCATTGTCATAACTCCCTCTCTGGGGTACTCTCCTCCCATATGGCCAGGGAAGGGCAACAGCTATTTTATCCTGAGCCAGGGGGTGGATGCCTGAGGGAGGCCCATACAACCCTCATTAGAGGGGAGGAGACTCACTGGCAGGAACATGGTATCTCCCTTACCACTCAAGGTGTAACACCAACCCCTTGAATCCCAAACCTGTATGGCCTATTGTATAGATCCAGTGCATCCGCTTTGCGCTGACAGTAGGACTTTTTCCTAAACCTTTGTAAAAGGACTGGGACGGGGAAGAGCACAAGAGCAATACAGAGCGCTGAAGCTGCAGAATGCTCTAGTGGTTGGGTGGATCTGATAGGTTCCTGGGACCCCCAGCACTTCACGGTAGATGGAGAACCACTAAATCTGACACTGGACGGGAAGTGAGGAAGAAGCCAGCTGTAGCAGGGAGCAGATGGCTCCAACCAGCGCCGTCATCAGAAGCGCACAGGTCGATGGTACGCAGCATGGAGGCTTGCAGCTGGAGACTCTGGAGAGGCCATGGCAGAGCGGGTACCGGAGAGCGGCCAGGATGCCAACAGGAGGAGGAGGAGGTACCCTGCTGGAGAAATTGAAGAGTGCAGTGAATGCTGAAACCGCCACAAGTGAATGGTGAGCCCCAAGAGGGAAATTGGGGTGTTTCGCAGCATATACTGCATGCGGAGGAAAGACAGTGATACTTGCAGGGCAAACCTGAGCATGGGAGCTGGGGTGCTGAGTGTATGGCAGAATGAAACCAATGAAAGGGGGGGGGGGGGTCAAATACAGTGTTTGAATGAGCAGACTGTTAACTATGGAGTAAGCCCTGGCAGGAGAGTATGTCGGACAATGTGATTGCGAGTCAGACCCGCACACAGTTGTGAATAAACTCTGAGGCAAGAGGAACCTCTTGGGTGTGTGAAATACAGGGGATCGGAGCCATGCACCCTGGATTGGAAAACTGCATATTTTAAGGAGAGATCTGCGATTGTGAACTGTAAAGAGCCTGATAAACCTGAGGGAAGGGGACAAGCATTGGAACGCAAACATTGTGTCAGCTTCTGCGTTGCTTTTCATTTGGTCATGGTTAACACTACCAACTCTTGAAAAATCAGCTTTTTCACATACCAAAAGCGTACTCTCCAATCTGATTTTCTCTTTGATGTGATAATAGTGTTGTTTGATGAGAACGTCTGAAGTCTGGTTCCTTTCTGTCTGGAAGGAGGGGAAAAAGCGGTGTCCTTTCCAAAACCATCTCCTCCTCGTCCACTAAAGCAAGTTTTTGGCAGAACATATCTTACATTTGTTTCTAACTTTGAGTCCTTGACCTGTTATGGGATGCCACTAATACCTTTGCTGTTCTAGTGGGTCCTGTTTTCTAGATCCTCCTGCTTTGCCTAAGGTTTTAACAGATTCCAAAACTTCCCTTTTGTTAGACATTTGGAATAGTTTCTTTGTTTGCAGGTCATGTTTTCCAGCTTATCCACCGTTGCAAATTCCTGCATTTGCTTGTTTAGGAAGGAGATTTTGCAGTACTTTGTTGCCAGCGTTTGTTTACATTTTGTGGCATTTCAGGCTGATGCTTGGATCTGTCCTGTTGACATCACGTCTACCTTTTTCTGCTTTTCGTTCTCCCGGCCCACATCAAGGAAACCGTTTCCCGTTTTAGTAGTTAGCTGCTTAGCCATGGTGCCACCTGCCGTCCTTTTTGTATTAGTTATGGCGGTACGTTTGCCTCTGTCACACCCTGAAGGGCCAGACGAGGATGTCGCTCCTATCTTACTCGCTCGTGGGGCACCTGTACATCATTCCAGTGCCAGATTTTCTTCACCCCTTGTGGATTGTACCTCACTGTTATGCCCTGTGGGGCCGAAGGCCATGAAACACGCCCTCAGTCAGGAATGTTTTCCAGTTCTCAACATGCTTTGGTATGAGCATCATCCAATACTCCTACTTCCCGCCCCCTTTCCTCCATACTTGTGGGACATTCCGTCCTTCGGGACGGGCCCAGAGCACTTTTGTAAAAAGCATCAAAAAAATAGTAATGTTTGTCCTTTTTCATTTTTACATGGGGTACAGCATGTGGCCTAACCCTGCCCTCTTGAACTCCGTCCTGCACATCTCCCGTCAGTCCTTTTCTCTGTGCGGTCGGGGCTGGATGCACTAGCATCACCGGGAATGTTTATTTTGATTCCCTTTGTCCTTCCTTCCTGTTCCGGTTCCAGTCATCTAGTCCTCCGTCTATGCCGGAGCGTCTCGGATTCGTGTCTTGTTCTTCATGCGAACATCGTTTGGCGAGGGCGGATCCCCACTCTTTGCTCGAGTGTCTAGGCACGGAGCATTGCATTGCTGGGATTCGTGTTTCTATTGCGATTCCCCTCTCCGTCCGGGCACTCAAACGCCATCTTCTTTGGTGGGAGGAAGTGTTTCAGTGCGTTCCTCCACCTCATTTACAGCTTTTCATCGACTAAAAGAAGAAACGCCCGGTAAGTTCTTTACTTTTTAGGGCACTCCAGCCAGGCGGCTCCTTCCCGGGGTCTTCCAGGATAGGGATGGGCTCCTGTAGCGTTATGTCATAAGCCATTTGAACCTATGGCCACTACCGATCTCAAATACCTTTCTTGGAAGGTCGCTTTTCTGATCGCAGTGATGTTGGTGAGGCGAGTAAGCAAGCTCCAAGCTCTTTCTGTGGAAAGTTCCCATAAGGATAAGGTTGTGCTATGCACTCATCCTTTCCTGCCTAAGGTGGTAACTGATTTTCATTTGAACCAATCTATCTCCTTACCTGTCTTTTTTTTTTTTTTTTCCTAACCCGGCATCGGATGCCAAGAGAGTCTTGCACAACTTGGACGTCAGGCGAACCCTGAAGTTTTACCTCGACAGAACGAGTGAACTCGGGCTCTCCTCATAACTCTGTCACATTCAGGGTCCCGAAAGGGAAACCGGCTTCCAAGGCAACTATCTCCCGATGGATTGTCTCCTGCATTTCAGAAGCCTATAGCATCCAGGTCCTTCAACGTCCGAAAGGCATTCATTCTCATCTTGTACGTGGCAAAGCGGCTGCTGTTTCCTTCCAAAGGTATGTTCCTTTGGAAACCATCGCCAAGGTGGCTACGTGGGCTTCCCCATTAGCTTTTTTTGTAAGCATTATTGCCTCGACCGGAGCTCCAGGGCTGATGCCCAGTTTGGCCAGGCTGTTCTTAAGAACTTATTTCAGTAAAGGTTTTTTCCATCCACACTAACTGGTGCGTGCTTGGGAATCTCCCACAAGTATGGAGGAAAGGGGACGGCATGTAGGAGTAGAACATTTACTCACCGTAGTGACTACCTTACTCCTAGTCCTTTCCTCCATACGCCCGCCATCCCCTCTAAAACGTATCCTCCATAATTGATTAAATGGTCTCCGACCTGGCAATAGAAAAGGACAGAAGGGCGATGTGTGGGGCAGAGCTCAGGAGGGTGGGGTTACGGCCACGTGCGGTACCCCGCGTAAAAATAAAAGGTGGACAAAAATGAAAAATGTTTGATGCTTTTTAGTGCAGAATGTCCCACAAGTATGGAGGAAAGGGGACTATGGACTAGGAGTAAGGTAGTCACTACGGTGAGTAACTTTATTTCGGGCGATTCTCCTGCTGGATGCACGCAATTATTGCAGACTTACCTACTGTTCTGTGAAGCCAGTTTTACTCCCTGGTAGAGCTGAGAGGCTGTCATGAAAATCTCAACTTGTAATTTTATATCAGGGCCCATTCAGAGTGTTGTATCCTAAGCTGTGGCTGGACACTTCTGGTTGTTTTCTTTGTCCCAAAATCCTGTGTCAATGGGCCAAAGTGAGAAACTTGTCAACTGCAGGCTCCAGTGCTCTAGGATCACAAACAGTCACGGCTCCAGGCAGCCGTGCAGGCACTGCTTTGTTCTCCATTTGTGCAGGCTCCTTCAACCCTCCTCCCTCCGGCAAAGGGTATGGACTTGTCTTCTGCTCTGAGGCCTCCCGCCTTCCTCCATGGCTCAGTCTCTTGGAGGGCCTCCTGCCTAATGCCTTGGTGTCCGTGTCGGCATTCCTACTGGCATAGTGGGAGGGATATTGTGGTGTGGTGTCCTTGTGCTTGGCTTGAATAGGTCATCCCCCCCGCCCCCCCACCCCCAAAAAAAGTACCACATTTCTTACTCGCCAAGAGTCAACTGTCAATAGCAATTGCTAGCGGCTCATGCAGGTTTTGAATCCTGCTGTGCTCGTTATTACCATGGTGGCATCCCAGCACAGAGGCTTGCCTGGCTTAAGGGCTGTGCACACACCTGGCATAATCAGACTTGCATCTGTCAGCGATTAGGGCACCGAGTGGTGTGGATAAGTTGGGGAGGTTGGGGGGGGGGGAGAGAAAACTTAGAGGATGCAAACCTACTACATAGACTATATGCATTATCCAAGATCCAACAACCAGGCTGTTGAGCTTTCTACTACAGTAGTTTTAATGTAGATTACAGCCGAGGCAAGAGTTTGATATTGTATGTCTGTGTGGTGGCGGCAGAGAGGAGGGAGAAATGCAGATGGAACAGTTAAGGCCCCTGGAACCAAACCCGCTTGGCATCTTACTGGAATGTGAACTGAGGAATCGAAGGCTAGGAAATTGAGGCATACAGGGCCCCACCCATGACCATCTATTAACAATTCATCGCATAACCCTGTGTAGCGGTCAGATGGTCAGCTATACCCTTAGGCCAAGACTGAACATTTGCATAGGAGGTTGTGTGTAGAGAGAGAGAGAGTCTCAAAATTGAGTCAAAGCTTCCAAAATAAGAGCATTCTCTGGTAAAATGACGACACTGGTTAAGGCAGTAATTCTGCAAGAAAACTGTATCACTTACAACAGGCCTGTACTTCACTCTGCTGCTCTAAAGAGGAAAGTTATCTTGGATCCGACAGGGTCATAGAGCCTAATTACCAAAGCGGACAATGGGAGAAAGGGCTAGAATCTAAACTGCTGTCCAGGAGCAGGGTTCTAAATTTTAAATGTCAGTGGTGTTTTTTTGCGTATTGCGCAGCTGTGACTTATAAGACTTTACAGCACTGTCCATGTTCTGAATTGCAGTAGTTTTACAGCTCAGTTATCGAACCTATCGGCATCTGTCGTTTTCTATGAATGGTGCCTTGGTAGTCGATTGCCTTTATGTAGTGAGCGAATGTGCAACGTGATGTCGGATGGGCGGGTCAAACTTGTGCTAAATACTTGTCGCTAAAGCTAGTTGGTGTTGAGGTAGGCCATGAGCCTATTAGTGCATTTGATAAAGGGTGCAGTATGAACCAGAACAGTGTTGGCTAGTTCCTCCTGTCGACTAGTGTGGTGGGCAATACCAGTTTTAAGATTCCAGCCTTGTGTTTTTTAGTTTGGGAATTGCATCTATTTAGGTGCATATGTAGGTGGGTACCTGATCATGTTGATTCTATAGATGTTCTGCATGTTAAGGTGAATGCTAGTACTTTGCAATCGACATGCATGTCTGCATAAGGGGCCCCTGCAGAAAGAAATATTTGAATTTACCTACACCTCCCTTGAATGGTACATACAAATCCTTGAATACCCAGAGAAACTATGTTTCTAATGGTTTTCCTGCATCCTCACTATTTTGGATCACATTACCAGCTTGGAGTGGGAGCCTCTGTGTGTTTCCCCATTGTAAAGAATCAACTTCTGGGGCACCAGTGGTCCAGGGATGAATATCGGTATCTAAACCATCAATCAGCCCCACACCTCTAGTTCACCAGAAAGGATCCACACAGATTAGAACACAAGCCAATTATAAACCTCCTTTTCCAATTTTGGTAACGTGGACGGAACAGCAGGCTCATCTCAATCGTTGGTTAGTTGCAACACAGCGAAAATACAATTCCCACCCAATGATAAAAGGGATTGTCCAGTCAAGGTTGTATTAAAAATATCTACTTTATTATTTCAACAGACAGTTTTAGAACACTACACATTACAACCCACACTGTAAAGGCACACAGAGGTCAGATAGTTTCACAAAGGGTAAGGGAAGCACTCTGGATACTGACAGGAGGGTAGTTGGTAAAGTAATCAGTCGTACCGTTCAAGGTTATTTGGTTTTCAGCACCCAGTGGCACAGGGTCATAACTGTCTCTAGGGGCCTTTGGAGACAGACCAGGTTGGCAGAACCACAATGTACCTGGTGCTTAAGTTCTTGATGCTCGACAGCGTCAAGGCCGATCCAGGGCCCTTTGCAGCTCTTGAGAGAGTTTGAGGCGGGAGACAGTTGTGGGTATCAGGCGGCAGGCAGTTCGACAAGCAAGGCTGGATGGACGGCTGCAGGGTGGCCTACATGGCTGCTCAGGGCCAAGAATTGTTCTCTGTGCTGGTTGGTGGATCTGGAGTGCTGGTCGAGGCATCTCGTACGGCTCTGACTGCCATGTGACAACAGTCACTGGTGCAGCCGGTTGCGGTTCAAGGACTCGACTGTCTAGAAAATGTCCTTAAAAGATGGATGCTGGTTGATGCTTGTGTAGCATTCCTCCTAGCTTCTTCGCAGGGCTTCTGAGATGTAAGGTGGACAGGTCTTCTGAGTCCACTCTCTCCTTCTGTTCCCAGAGAGATGTTTAGGGGAGAGATTTTTCTTCCCTCTTGGAACGCCTGGCCTTCCTTCACTGGCGGAAGATGTAAGGTAGACTGTACCTCCAACCTGGGTCCAAATGAGGCCTCCTTACTCCTTTCGAAGTTGTTGGATGATCTGTGAAGTGATGGGTTCAGCCCTCTTAACACCAAATGGATTGGTGCAGGCTAAGCCTACCTTAATGAACCAATCTTCTGTTATGCGTAATGTCGGGACCGGAGCGCTCTGCAACAGGACTGGCAGGGGGTGACAACATGTACCCAAGTCCCACCCATCTTCCTGTCTGTTGTAGATCAACGTGTCTCTTGTTAACTAAGCTCTCTGACTCGTGATTAAAGCGCAGGTCTCCCTTGAAGTTTGGTCGGGAGCAGACTTCCTGTCTCCCTGAAATCATACTTCTCCCTCTGAAAGGGGTCCGCTCTTCAGGAGTGCCTACACTAACTGATGGACCCAGACATGCCCTTCACTGCCTTTCATACGGAGGGGTGGGAACTAGCTTCAAGTTGAAACATTGCATACCAAAGAGGTGTTGGCCCCGCTTTCCTGTTTGTCCAGCAACCAAACCACTTCCAGGCTTGCCCCAATTATCTCCCGTTCGTATGCACTGCCACCAGCCAGACTAAACAATAAGAAAGTAGATCCATGGAGCTTTTGATATTTTAATGTGGCTGCCCATGGCTGGAGGAAGGTGTTGGCTGGAGATGCTTTGATGCACATGTGGCTGTCACATTCCAGCAGAACATGACAGGGGAAGACTGCGCCTGTAGGTTGTCTTCCCCGAGTACATGCGACTATGCATTTCATGCGGTGAGCACAGAAATGTTGTGCGGAATGGCCTTCAGTTTCGGAGGTTGATCTCGCATCCATTTTCAATATCAATAAATTAACAAAGCCCAGGCAATTGTGCACTCCCCTTGCGGATGGTCGAATTCTTCAAACCCATTTTGTGTAGGGAATCAGAATGCATGTCCTACCGCATCAGTAATCTTATGCAGACAGAGATTAAGACATTCCTATGGTTCTCCACCTGCTCTTAAGAGATGCTAAAAAGCAGACCGTCCAAAGGGATCTGTTGAACTGGCAGCTGCTGTGTTTTTTCATGACTCCTGCCATTGCTGATTGGATGCCAAAGCGCCGGTCTAATTCTATGGATGGTGTCTTGCTTGCATCCCATGGAGTTTAGAAGTTTGTCAGATAGTGCTCAAGTGCTCATTTGTGACCATATCACTGCAAAGGCGGTAGGGCAAACTCTGGCTCCTTGAAAGTGAGCTCCTAAATGTGAATGTACACAAAAGCAGTGTGCGTGTCAACAGTAGGTAGACATAAGTGGATGTGAAAGAGATTTACCTAAACAGTGGATGTTTGTGATTCAGCAGTGTCCCAATATAGATTTGTGTTGCACTGGTTGCTTGTAATCACACTTTCCACTACAGTAAATACACCTCACCGATCTGGAGATGAGGGGCAAAGAAGGAGTAGCCGGGGATGCAGTACGATCCAGTAGCCACGTTTATGCCTAAATGTCTGCAATGATGTGCTAAGTGGATATACTGTAAATATTAATTGACACTTCCCACTGTGCCACGTTAGAACATCCATGTACAAGCTGGGTTCAGATGTATATAAATTTAGTAAGATTATTTTTTTCATCAAGATATTTGGTGTCTTAACTGAATATTCTTCTTTGATTTTTATAAAAACTAATTGGTGTGACCACACCTGTCTGCTTTCATGGTGCATTTTGATTTCTGTACAATAGGCTTGAAATAATTTGTAGCTTCACTGTTCTTCCCCCTCTGCAGGTAGATGGCTTATTTATCATCGGCTGGATGTACCTGCCTCCACACGACCCTCATGTCGACAATCCAATGAGGTTGAAACCTCTGTTCAGGGTGCACTTAATGGAGAGGAAATCTGCAACAGTAGAGTGCATGTACGGCCATAAGGGGCCACATAATGGACACATTCAGGTATCCGAGTTGACAGTGTTTGGAACTTTGAGTACAAAAATTACTCTATGGACTCCTTGTTAATGTTTGTTTTCTGTATTACCCTGGAATTGAGTTATGGTGCAATCTTTTTCCACCCCCTTTGAACGCAATGTTTGACAGTTTATGGTGTAATGTCTGAATCCTTTTTGTGCTGTTGTAGCCATTGAATAGTGGCAAAGCTATATGTGGTCGATCTAAAATAATTTGTTTGCGACTTGATATAGATTGTCAAGAAAGATGAGTTTTCTACAAAATGCAACCAGACTGATTATCATCGAATGTCGGGGGGAAGACAAGAGGTAAGTGAAAACAGTTTTGTTTATCAATTTGGTGTTCACCTTTTTTAAAGATATTAATTTTACAGATGCACATTTGTATCCAGGGACCTTTTATAAAAATGTTTGTCTCTCCTTTGTTCCCAAATAAGAATGCAATATTTGTATAGTATTTCTGCCACATGGTGACACCATTGAAACACTATGATTAACAATCTTAATATGTTTGTAATGTCCCTTTTAATTGTTGAGGATGACAAAGCTCTTAACTAACATTTTGTGCAGTTGTATCAGATTTACTTTAAAATGTAATCCAATTTAGGATTGGTCTTTCAAATTAGTGCAAGGCAAAGCCAACAGCAGAAATGCAGACAGTGTCACTGCACAGTTGCATTTAAACAAGATTTATAAACTCATTTGAGTAAATGAAACCAGTTTGAGGGTCGCATCCATCCCAGTCAATGCGTGACTGCCTTCAGAGCACTTTAAGAAGTTATATGACCTAGACAACTCTAAACCAAGATGCAATCATCCCAACAAATCATCTGGCCGTCCGATTGTGGCACTTGCAGACCATGTTTTCACTATGAATTTTTCTTCCCCATCCACTCTTTGATCTTCTAGGATAGTCTTGTTAATAGGCATAAAATCAGGATTCCAGAGTTGGTCCTTCATAATCTAGGAAATTCTTCCGTCAAAATTGTTTGCAGAACTATCCTCAAAATGCTCAACACCTCTTGAGTCTGGATCCCCTTCCAGTTGAACTCAAAATCTCCTTCAGACATCTTCTGTGGAAACTAACCATTTGACATGGTGTATCCCAAGAACTACAAACCCTTTGTATGTGGTGGCTTCTTGGCCAAGCTCAATTGAGGGCTGTATACACAAAGCTACTGCAGTTCTCATAAGCAAACCATTTTCTGATGCCCAGGCAGGATTCTGCCCCGTCTAGGTTTACTGAATTAGAACACATTGCCACTTGGAATGAACTGAAGAAACTGAGATTGACTGAGAAGCCGCCCTTTTTCTTCTGGACCTTTCTGCTCCTTTTAAAACAGTCAAACACTCGACCCTTACTAACAAAGGTGCACAAGCGGGGAAGGTGAAGCATTGGCATGAATCGCTGTCCGGTCAAATGGTCGAAAATAAACAATCGAATGACCATTTGATCGAAAGTCAAATGGTCGAAAAAAAAATGGTCGCATTTTTTTATTTATATATTTTTTTAGTTTGGTTAAAAAAAATAATATAGAAAAAAGGGGGTTGGGGTGGGAACCCCCCCTAAAAGTTTTTAAAAAAAAAAAAAAAATCGACCATTTTTTCGACCATTTGACTCTCGATCAAATGGCATTCGATCATTTGGTTTTCGACCAAATGACCTACAACCGCATGAATCTCCATTTTCCTCCGAGTAGAAGTTTTTTCTACTTCTCCTTCTACTCCTCACCGCCAAAGTTCACTGAGTCTCAACCTCTACTTTTCTCCTTCTTTTCAATCTCTTTTAAAAGACTTTTCCCTAGCCAAGTTCAATCTTCAATTTCTGCCGACTGATACCAAGTACTTTCATGCTCCAGTAATTTTGCCAAATCCTACTGTAAGTGGATGGATGACCCTCAATCTCCTGAATCCCTATTATGGTCTGACACCTGTTCAGCTGCCTAGCCTCGTATGTGGCCAATCCAACTGAATAACCCACCCAAATAATACATGGCAGTAAACCCATCTATGGGACGTTCTAGACTCTGATCTTTCTGTAGCGCCTCAGAATAACTCTGTGGTCAAGTCCCCCTTTCCTTGCCTACTGAGATGCCTCTTCCACCTTCCTGGGCTTCACATAGCCAGGGCCCACCATGCCACTAATCTTCTTACCTAGATTATGCTGCTGACCCCTACATATGTTTCTCCGATACATGCTTGTGAACTATAGACCGTCCCATACCCTGCTGCTAGAATTCTTCTACACCTAGAGCTCTGAGAACCATTTCCAATTCCACCATACCTGCGCTGCTGTACCAGTTGCTTGCTGCATTTGCGTTAAAGCCCTATGAATTCCATATCTAGTAGTCCAGGGCACTGGCCTCGGGTTTCTGCAAAGCAAACGTGTTGCGCAAGATTTGAAGCAGTACCCTTTGGGTGCACTACAACAACCTTGTCCTTCTGGCAATAGGTGTTGGGGAGAATTCTCTTTATAAGGCTAATTTCCCAAACCTAGTGGGTCCCACAGCAGCTTTGCTGGATTTTTCGGGTTTGTTTTATTCTGCTGCTAAGAGTGAGACTCTTTTACTTCCACTCTTAGACATGATTTGAGGTATGTCTTTGGCTTGTTATGTGCTTATGGGCTATGGGGTTTCTTTTTACTCCATAAGGTATCATCTGTTTTTTGTATGTGTGGTACACAGCACCCTCAGTGCAGTACCACAGGGGTGTCACAGTGACCCCCAAACATAGATTCCATACCCTGGGACTGACTACTGTCTCCCAGGCCATGTAAAGTCACCATCGGCTTTACTAGTCCAAAATTGTGAGCAGAACCAGTACAAACCATCCTATTGTGGAAGTACAGGTAAGGGGTCATTCGATTGCCCCTGTGTCTGTTTTCGAGGGGGCACTGTCCCGTCCCCCCTCGTCGAGTTTCTGGCTGGTGGCAGTGGTTACCACGCGAAATATTCCACCGGAATATTCTCTATGGGATTTTCCCATTTGTTTTAAAAGCACCTCTTTTTGGTGCAATGTTAAAGATAGCGCTGGTTTATTTATTTAATAGTAAATCACCGGTTGGGTCTTTTTGCCAGAACTCGATTCTAAAATGGCGTTTGTGTCCATCTCTGTAACGCTGACCAAGGTCGAGCCCTTTGTTCCACTATTTTGGCGGACTTCTCCACAGAAGTCCTCCAAATGGTGCCACTCTGGGTTCCACAGGAAGGGTGGAGGGGGGGAATTGGCACCCTGGACTGCGTTGCCTTGGCAACCCAAGTCGCACTCTACTCTGATTGGCCCAGTGGTGAGCCACGCGGCTCACCACTTAGCATGTGTGATTGACAGCTAGGCTGATGAATGGGGGTTTTTCTGCATAAAAGCAGTGCCTTTGGGACTGGAACTTCAGAAGTCGCCACAGGACCTAAGAATCCGAAGAGGGAAGAAGCTGAGCCATCTGAAACGACGACACCACCGGTGAAGCCCTGCTGCAACTACCTCACCACTTTCCCGACGACAAGAGAAGATCTTCTGCTGGACAAGTCTTCTTCCCTTGAGCTGGTGGGATCAACCAGTTCACCCTTTTCGCCTTCCAAAGACGTCTCTTGGTCGAATCGGCTGTGCCAAAAAACCCGGCTGCCGGATAGCCAAGCTCACCCCTTTTGACCGCGAATAAAAGGACTGCACCTTTTAATCGGGAACTCCGCAGCTGGATTCATCCCTGTGCAGTGCAACGACTCCACGTCCCCTCCTCGACGAGATCTTCTCTTCCCCTGGTCGGAACCACGAACTTCAACCACTGCCAGGAACAACTGCCCCCGCTGGAGCTTCCTTTCTCTTCAAGGTACTGTGTCCTGCCTGGCCTCCCTTTTATACAGATTGCTAAAGGTGACCCTTAAATCCTTGGCTTCTAAACTGGGTTGGCTTCAGGCCTTCTAACTATATCTCTTGAATCACCCCAACCTCTTTTGAACACTCTGCAAAGACGTCAGTGCACTTTAAACCATGTGATCCTGGGCACATTTCGCTTTGCTCCATTTAAAGTGGGCCTTGCCTATGAACTTTGGCTCTACAGTATAACATGCCTTTCTCCCCTTGCTCTGAACTCTTAAGTGTTGGGAACTGTTTTATTCTTCTGCTCTGCCTTTTCTCTCCCTTTAACTACATTATCAGAGTGCCATCTTGGTTAAGTGCTCACATCTGTTCTAACAATTAGTAGTGTTTTAACCCTGACATGTCTGATAACTATTAAGGGAGGTTTGTATACTTTACCTGACTGTGTTTTAACTTGCTTTTGATTGAGAGTGCTAGTATATGCCATAAAGTGTGTTTTAAATAAATAATGATATACTTTTTATACAAAGCTCTGGTCAGTGTTTGTTTGCTCTGTGTATTGGCCCTATTGTGTAAACTCTGCATACTGCCCTACTCTTCTTGAGAGAAGTCTGACTGCTCAGCCACAGCTACCAGGTAAATCTGGGTGATGCAGACTGCTACCAATTGGGTTTACTGCTTACTCCTGTAGTCTTAAACTTTTTGCAGTGTTCCCCAAGGGAACCGCACAGGATTCTGCCTAACAATAGGGACCCAACCTTTGGAAAGGTCTGAACTACACAGGTTGTTAGTGTGGCTGAGCAGCCAGGATTATCTCCAGAGGGGTCAATGTGAGCAGTAGGGGAGTTACGCAGAGATTTACACTTATACTCAAAGTTTCTTGATAAACAATGATCAATTTAACTGTCAGTTTGAATAAGCCTTTTTCAGAAGGGGCAATATAACAGTAACACACAAATACACTCCAAAATATACACTCTTAGTGTGTCAAAGAAAAGGGTTATAGAATAATACAAGAGATCACACAATTATTCTAAAGCAGGTAAGTACTTTTGAACCCCCCCGCCGCATGCAAAGCAGATATAACCCTTTCCTGGAAGGGAAGGTGAAACACAATGTCAGAGGAAAAGTCATTCAGGGAGGCAGGCCAGCCAAAGTCAATTGGGCAAAGGTCTAGGTGAGCTGAAGCACTTCTTGTATGTAAGTAAATGTCTTGCACAGTGTTTTAGAAGTCTTTGTAGAAAAAGTTGAATCCATGTAGGGCCACACGCTGGGAGGCTTTTGAGAAGTAGAAGATGCAAGCAACTCTACAGAAGTAACCAAGATGAGTCCCAACTGAGATCAGGTAAGACTACAACAAGAGGTAAATTCCCTTAGACTGTATAGTACCTTTTGGTTAGAAGAAATGGTTCCAGCTGGCTTCCGTTCCTGTGTGGCTCTGCAGATCCTTTTGTTCATGTGCCTCAGTCATGGGGACAAGACTGGGGATTCCTGCAACACAACGGGACAGTCAGCGACAGAAAAAGACAAACTTCTATTCAGCTGCACTTCGCGGTTTCAGCTCCTCGTGTCTCGGCAAACAGAAACACTGCGGTATCACAGATACCATCTGGACTTTCCTTGCTTCTGGGGTCCAGTACCCTGTTGAGGTGGCTCAGGCCTGGTCAGTCCTGCTTACTGGGAGTCCGAGGGATCTTCCAGCAGCTCGGATCCTTCTTAAAAGTGATGCAATCCGATAGGTGTTCCTCTCCCTGGTACTTCGGTTCCAGCAGCAGCGGAAGTACAGCCAGCTCCGAGAGGATGTCCAAACGAGTTCACTTTGGAGTTGATTGGTCCCACCAACTCAAGGGGAGAAGTCGTCCTTGCAGGGCTTCTCTAGTCGAAGCTAATTTGGAGCTTCAGCACAGCAGCAGGGCTTCACCGGTCAAACCAACGGTCTAGGAGTTGCAGCAGGCGTCTTTTCCAAGTTCTTCTTCGGATTCTTTCGTCCAGTGGTCTACTCTGCTTTCCAAGCCAAAAAGACTCTCCTTTTATGCAGGTTTCTCCCATTCATCCAAGCCTAGCTGTCAATCTCACAGCAGGGTGGCTGTCCTTGTCGGACAGCCAGCCGTTCAATCACCTTTGGGCGCATTCCTGTAACCAAGGGCATTAAGGACAGGGAGTTTCGGGCACCTCCCTTAATGCCCCTGCCAGACATACTGGAGCCAGAGGCAGGCTTCACTCGTAAACCCCGCCAAAGACGAAACGAACAAAGGGGCCAAACCTGGTTTGGCGCGCAGAGTAAATCTCAAGAAGGACCTTTCCAACAAGAAATGGCGAAAAAAAGACCGGGGCAATTTTGACAAAATGGGCACCCATGGGTGCTTTACCAAGGCTGCAATTGCAGTCCGCGGTAAAAACACACAATGGTAGTAAAAAGTAAACCACTGCCACCAGCCATTAATTGTAGAAAGGGTAACATAACAATCTTACATGAGAAACTAGACAAAGGGGATACTAAGTAACCCCTCCAGCACCCTATTGTAAGATGTGCTGGGTCTAGAAAGTTACAAAATATAAGTAAAGTCAATTTCCCTTCACTGCTCTTGGAAACAGTAGTTTCACCAAGAGAAGGTATTTAAACCTTGGGGAAATCCAAGACTTCCCTGTGCCACAGCACTGAAAGTGCTCTGTGTCACAATGTAAAGATGATGCCTATGGAGTCGGTCACTCACAAAAAACGGAGTACAAATAACAGAAAATTACATGAATGGGGGGGGGGGTGGTCTCGCTCTCTCAGGTTAAAAATTAACAGTCCTAGTGTCCAGCAAAAGTGCTGGGGGTCTCTAAGGTAGAGAGGAATTAGCACATTTCTGAGAATTCTCCCTAACAAAACGTCTCACTCCCCGACCGAGAAGCAGCCTTTGTTCTAGAACCTTACTACAGATAGCCAGATTTTTGAAAGCATGGAATTTCTAATTGGAAGGGCTTCTTTCTCAGTACATACTCTTACGTCCTGTCCCCTTTCCTCCATACTGCATGGGCGTCCCTTCCAAGTGACGGGAGACTGAACCTTTTTCACCAGAAAAAAAACACCTTCCCCTTTAAATTTAGAGGTGCGCAGGGGTGTGGCCCAGAGAGCATGCGCTGCCCTGACTCTGCCCTCCGTTGCCACACCTCAGTCGCCTTTTCTGTGCCGACGGGAACGGACCGAATTCACCAGCTCTCCTGGGGTTGGCTTCGGCAATGTAATTCCATGCACGGATACTTCTTTATCTTTTTGTCATTCAAGTACTCAGTCCTCAGGCGCCACGCTCCTCTCCGGCACATGTCGACTTCCACAGGGTTCAGCAGGTGTCCATCCTGCAACAGGCTCTTCCCAACTTCAGATCCCCACGCCTTCTGACTAGGTTGCCTTGGCCCAGACCACGTTTGACAAGCTTGTTCAGTGTGTGGCTTGCTGTCATCGAAACCGCTGAAGAACAGACTAGCCAAGTGGAGGGAGCTCTTCCAGAAGTCTCCTCCAGAGGACCTCAAGAACTCTGTGAAACACTGAGCCAGGCCCAAGGAAGGGCCACTATTTTCCATCTCACCCACAAAGGAGACTCCTTCCCAAGGAGTCTCCCGCATGGGAGGGTCCGTTCAGGTCCTTGTACCAGCACGTGCACCGAGGCTACTTCAGCTACCGGCCCTCAGTCCGAGGGATCCTCTGATCCTCCCGGTGGCAGTGTTGAGGGACCGGAAGGTTCTTGTACCAGATCGTTATCCGAGGGACTCTGCCATTGTACCGGCAATATGTTCGAGGGAGCACCTAAACGCAGCTCTACTGACCCCTGGGTCGAGGGTGTCACACCTACTGGGACTAGGCCCGAGGAGCAGGGTAGGCCTTGTGATCCACATACAAGATTTCTGGAGGAGGCTGGGCCCAGCGAGCCGAACATGTCGCAGGCAGCACGACAAGATGCCCGCCGCGCCACACTAAGGCACCCGTCTGACGCTATTCCAGGAGTTCGGTGAAGAACGGGTGTCGAGGTGTGACTGGCCTCAGTCAGGTACGTGGCTGACAGCCTATTTTTATCTGCAGGGCAGCTTCCCACTGCGTCCATATGGGCAAGGTATGCAGCGGCTCCAGCGGCCCCCGGCTATCCAGTCAGTACCACCTAACCCCCCCCCCCCCCCCCCCCCCCCTCCGACCAGTGAAGAGGGTTTCTTCGAGTGGTTCCTCAGGCTCTTGGAGTCACCTTGGATGGGGTTTATCCTCAAGGACGCCATCAGGGAATTCCTCCCATGCTAGCGGCACCACAAGCATCTCTGCCGGCGCCGCTGGTCTCGGCTCCTCAGCCCCCGGCTGCGGTCCCTGTGCTGCAGCCTCCAGCTCAAACTACTTCTCCACCTCCGCAGGACACGGATGGTGAGGATCTGGACAAACCGTCCTCAGCCAGGGCCTTCCACGGACGTCTTGCTGGGCTGGCGGAGTACCTGGGCCTACCCCATCCTGAGGCCGAGCAGCTGGCGGAGGGGGTTCTGACTGAAGTCCTCACGCAACGCCCCTCTGCCAAAACAGTGATTCCTCTGCAGATCGATGTAGTCTCCCTGGCCAAGAAGGGTTGGCTTAAGCCCCACTCGGCCCAGCGGGTATATCGACGCCTGGACGCCAAGTGCAGGCAGATGGGGGGGGGGGGGGGGGTGGGAATACCCTGTTAGTTTTAAAATGCGCACCAGACCCAGGGGTATGGGGGGGCGCAGAAGCATAAAGAGGATTGTTCAGCTTAGGTTACATTGCTGTGCAATACATTACAACACATTAATAAACAGTGTTAAGAGTTATCATGCAAATGAACATATGGTGGCAGGAAACAGAAAACACTTGAATAGAGTAACAGCAGACAGTAGTTTATCGTAGAGTGGTAGGGAATCGGATATCGTGTTCCTTAATCCAGTGGATCAGGTTGGATCTAAAACGTAGGTAGGGCAGGTCTTCCCTTAAGGTAGGTGGGAGTGAATTCCAATTTTGGGCAGCTATGACTGGAAAGCTACTACCACCCGTCCTCATACGTTTAAATCTAGGCACTCGAAGTAGTTTGGCAGTGGCTATTCTGGAGGGGCGGTTGGAAGATTGTCTCGCGAATCTAAGAGCAAGGTATTTTGGGGCGGCCAGGCTTAAACATTTGAGTCCATGAGGTTGATTTAAGGAAGATTGTCTTTTATGGAGAGCCAGTTGTTAACCTCTTGCTCTCGGCCCATCCTCAGCCACACTCCTCGGTGATCGCTGGGGCATCACTATACTCCAAGCCTCAGTCGTCGTCCACCTCCTCCTCTGCGGCTCTACTAGGCAAGGAGGAGAAGATCGAAGAGGTGTACGGAAATAAACTCTATTCCAACACGTTCCTGCACCTTTGTCAAGCCAATGCCGATACCATGCTGGCTGCCGCTAACCAGAGGTTATGGCGGGAAATTACGGACTACCTCCCGGAACTCCCTACGTAGAGCCAATCACGTTTTAAGGCGGGCCTGGCAGAGGACAAGCTGGCAGCGCATGACCTCATGGAATCCACCATGGCCCATATCAACACCTTTGGCCGTGCCATCTGTTTCGCCATTGACGTGAGGACTGCCTGGCTCCGGTCCACGAAATTCAACCCGGTCGTCCAGGAACGCATATTAGATCTACCGTTTAGGGGGGAACATCCTCTTCCACTCCACTACGGACCAAAAGCTGAACAAGAAGTTAAACAGCTCACAAACGGTCTTTATCCATCTTGACAAAGACCACGCCCAAGTCGTACACCTAGTCACAGTAGCGATTCGACAGGGGCGTAAGTATGGATGGTTCTGTGGCTTCCAGAAACAGAGATCCAGGCAGCCGGACCGCTCGCCGTCTCAGAACCGGCACAAGTGACCAGAAGGCGGGGCGAGGTGGTAAGAGTGTTATCCAGTCCCCCCTCTTCCTCAGAGCCTCGGAGGGAAAGAAGGCATGACACGCCCCTTTGGGTCCACGTGTCTCCAGCGGGGGGCAGGCTTGCTCTCCATGCACATTTCTGGCACCAGAATTTCACGGACCCCTGGATCCTCTCCGTAGTATCCACAGGGCACAGCCTACCTATCCCAGCCTCTCCTCCTCCACTTCCTCGGGTTGGGACAGCAACTCTTCTGGCGGAGATCCTCCACTGCATGGCTCTCTACGAGCGACCGGAAGTCCCAGCCTCCCAGCGAGGCTTGGGCTTTTACTCCAGGATTTTCACCATTCAGAAGAAGAACCAGACGGGCCTCAGAGTTGTGCTGGACCTTTCCACCCTCAACCTCTCCTTACCCCTTCAGAAATTCGAGAGGGTTACGCCAGCTTTTATAGCGGAGACATTGTGCAAGGGAGACTGGATGTGCTCCTTGAATCTGAAGGACTTGTACCTACATGTCCCGATTTTGGCAGCCCCATTGTTCTGTACTACGGTTCAGGATCATGGGCTACCATTTTCAATACAAGGTCCTTCCTTTTGGCCTCCGTTCGGCCCCCAGGGTCTTTACCAGGCTCATGAATACAGTGGTTGCCCTTCTCAGAGTGCAAGGACTTCATCTACCCGTACCTTGATGACTGGCTCGTCAGGGCTACATCTCTGGAAGCGGTTCACCACACTTCCCGTACCCTTATGAACACAGTGCTTCTCGCTCAATCTCAAGAAGTCACAGCTGCAGCCTACGCAGACTCTGACATTCTTGGGCCTCATCTGGGACACGTGCCCTGAGAAGGTATTCCATTCGGAGGACAAGATCTCGGCCATCAAGAGGTCCACCACCCACTTCCTCAGCAGAGAGGTGACCTTGGCATGGTGGTACCAGGATCTCCTGGGTCTCTTGGCGGCAGACCTATTAGCCATCCCACACACGAGATTGAGGATGAGGAGAATTCAGCTGCACTTCACGGCCTTATGGAACCACGAGCGGGGCTCCCAATCCGAGATGATCAACGTTCCTCCATCTTTCCACCCGGACCGAACATGGTGGTCCAGGGACTGCAACCTATGGACGGGCAAGTCATTTCGCCCGCAGGCCACCATCACCACAGACTCCTCGCTTGAGGGCTTGGGAGCCACTCTGGATGATCTCTCTGTCCACGGTTCCTGGACCTGACAGGAGCAGGAATACCACATCAATTGGTTAGAGCTGAAGGCCATCTGGCTAATGCTCAGAGCATTCCTACCACTGCTCAAGGGCAAGGTTGTCCTCATCCAGACAGATAACTGGACCAGCATGTACTACGTCAACAAGCAGGGAGGCACCAGATGCCCTCCTCTATGCAGACTGGCAATCAGCATGGGGGAGGTGGGCCCTGGAAAACGACATCTATCTCATGGCAGACCACCTCCCAGGGGAATCCAACCTGGAAGCGGACAGGCTCGGCAGGTTGGGAGCGGTCAATCATGAGTGGCAGTTTAACAACCTAGTTATTCAGATCTTCAACAGGTGGGGTCATCCCCAGGTGGATCTATTTGCCACCTGGCACAACAAGAAGTGACCTCAGTTCATCTCCTGGAAGGTTCGGGCTCCCGGCTCCCAGGGCAACGCATTTCAGCTTCAGTGGAACGGCATGAGGGCTTACACCTTTCCGCCCACACCGCAAATTCAGAGTGATTTGCAAGATCAAGGAGTCTCGCCAACTCAACTTCATTCTAATAGCTCCATAGTGGCCTGCCAGGCCATGGTTTTTGGAGCCGCTCAACCTCTCGGAGAGGCCTCAGATTCACCTCCCGACGGGCCCAGCACATCTTCTGGCACAGCAGGGGGGACATGGTCATCCACCCCGCACCACAGAAACTAGCCCTCACAACATGGTACCTGAGAAGGTAACGCTGCAGCACCTCGGCCTCTCCCAGACTAATCTGGAAATCCTACAGGACACAAGGAGCAAGGCTACCAGGGCCAGTTTAAAAGTAAATGGACCAGATTGTGCCACTCATCAGACTCCAAGGAAATCGACCCCCTAGCATGCACCTTGGACAACGTGCTCTTTCTCGGCGCACCTCGCCCACTCCTGTGTGCAGGTGGACACCTGCCGTACATACCTCGCAGCCATCGGAGCTTACATGAACTCCGAGGAGGGGACCTTCTCCTCCTCCAATCCTATCGTCAAGAAACATTCGACTGGGCTCGCAGGGCTCTACCCGCCCGTCAAGAGACCACATCCCGTGTGGGACCTCAACATTGTCTTGGGCGCCCTGGCGCACAAACCGTTTGAGCCACTGGCGTCCGTGGACATCAGGCTGGTCACCATCAAGATGGCCTTACTAGTCAGCCTCACCTCGGCTCATAGTCGGCGAAATCCAGGCGCTGGTAACCTCGGAACCGTATACTACCTTTCACAGGGACAAAGTAGTCCTGCGGACACACCCAGCATTTCTGCCCAAGGTGCCATCTGCTTTCCACTTGAATGAGGAAATAGTCCTTCCTATGTTCTTTGCCGACCCTAAATACGAAGCGCAGAGTGCTGCACTGCCTGGATGTCAGACATGCCCTGAAATTCTACTTGGACAGGATCAAGGGCTTTTGCAAATCTGACGCCCTGTTTGTCACTTTCGGAGGCGCAGACTATCCGGCCTCCAGGACCTCCATATCCCAATGGATGGTTTCGGCCATCAAGGAAGCGTACGAAGGCCAGCATGCACGCCCACGCAGTCGGGGCCATTCAACAGCCATCGCATTCCAGTGCCATGTCCCTTGGCAAGTCATAAGCAGAGGGGCCACTCCCTCAGCTTTCTGCAAGCATTACTGTTTGGATGCCGGCTCTAGGTCTGATGCGGCTTTCGGACAGGCAGTTCCCAGGAACCTATTTGCTTAAGGCGGCTCTCCTCTCCACCCTGGGGCTACATTCAGTTGTTATCGCCCATACAGTATGGAGGAAAGGCAACGGGACGTAAGAATAATTATAAGTTACTCACTGTAGTGACTAACATACTCTTAGTCCCCTTTCCTCCACACGTCCCACCATCCTCCCCCTAATAATACTGGCGTCATTAGGCAATGTTAAATCTCTTGTCGACGCGTCAATGGGGACTGAGGTGTGGCGCCCAGAGGGCGGAGTCAGGGCAGTGCATGCTCCCTGGGCCGCACCCCTGCGCCTCTAAATTTAAAGGGGAAGAAGGTTTTTTTCTGGTGAAAAAGGTTGTCTCGCGTCCCTTGGAAGGGACGCCCATGCAGTATGGAGGAAAGGGGACTGAGAGTACGTTAGTCACTACGGTGAGTAACTTATAATTACCACCACTCTTAGGAATTGACAAACCTAACTCATCTGCAATCTCCAGGACCACTTAACTTTCAGGGAATCCCTAAAAACCTCTGCTTTTTCTTCCCCAGCAAAATTAAAAGTATGTTTACACCCAGATTTTTTTTTTTTTTTAGCCATGAACCGCTGACTCCACTTACCAAAAACCAATTTCTATTTACCCATGAAATAACATTGCACTTAATGCTCTCATCACTACCATTGGATGACCCAGCTAAATATGCTCCTTATAAAAACGCACTTTCTACAATATCTGTAGACCCGACAATTTGAAGTATTCATGAACAGCTTATGCCTGCTCCTAAGTTAAAAAACCCGATTCTATCCATAAATCTCTTCGACTTAGCATTAGTGACTGGTAATGCACACCACAATGTGAGCAGCATAGCTGATCATCCTGCTAGGCTCGCAAAAGAAGTTAGTTTACCTTGGGCCTTGTACAAAGGTTTCTCTTTTGAAATCCACCCAGCTGGACTGATGCAGTGTCTTTCTGTTATGTGTTGAACGTCTTTGATGTCTGCATTAGTAGGCAATTATGTGATGTTATAGTATTAGGATTTATACTGTGCACCACTGCTGTTTGCGTGTTCTCAGTTGAGGCATTTCCACAATTGGAGCACTTTCTGTGGCCCTCGCACACAACCCCGAATATGATCCAGATAGAACACATTCAAACCATGCCACTCAGGGTATGGCCTACAACCTCTGATATCTCAACAGAACTGAGGCATTACAAGTGACGTGTGATAAAACTGGGAGCGGTTTGTGGAAGATCAGGTTTGCAAGCGTTAACACTGCTACCGTGTCACTTTTGGTCAATTTATGTTTTGTTGCTCTCATCAAATATTTTTATTTCGGCAAAGCCAGCCATAGAAAATTACAAACAGCAATAAGCACAATCATTCCATATACATCAGATAAAACCTTTTCCACTCAAACAATTTTAAAATCCATATAGGAAGTTATACAAAATACTAGCCGTCAGTTTTCCTGGTTATAGGTTTAGTACTAACAGATCTACATTTTGTGAAGTTTCACCTGATTGTACATAACCATTTTTAATTGATGCTTATTAGATTTGGTAGCAAAATTGGGGTAGTGGAGCCCAAAAATAACGCAGGTGCATTGAAGGATGCACTGCTTTACACCCGTTTTGTCAAGGGCAGTAGTTCACCTAATTTAATGACAGATGGAAACAAAAGTCAAAACACTCGTCTTCTTCCCTTTACATGGTAAGGCCACATCCGAGTAAGAAATATAATGCATGCAAAATCTTACTTTATGTATTAGAAAACAAGACCTATTTTAAGAGGTTTGGGGGTTAAGGAGTGCACCACTGTTATTCTTCATCTCACCATCCCTTCATCAATTTTGTTAGCGGGTCACACACTATATTTTGAATGCTAGACTAGTTTGCAAGCTATGCAAATATTGTTTTAGCAGAGTATTTCTTCTGAGTCACTTGGAGTGAATCCATTCATTTGATCTTAGGTTGATGATTGAAGCATTGTCTAGAAAAGCATATTACTGGCACACATTTTGTTCCTTTCAAGTGGATGTTGAAGCCACATTTTCGTTTTAGGAAAACTATTATTGGTTTTGACAGGAATTCCGTACATGGCTGAGAGAGGAGTGGGGTCGGACCCTTGAGGACATCTTTCATGAGCACATGCAGGAACTTATTCTGATGAAGTTTATTTACACCAGCCAATATGAGTAAGTCTTTATATATTTTTTAAGATATGTATGCCATTATTTGTAACATGGCTCTTAAACGTATTCTTCTGTGAAATGTCACTCAAACTCCTAGAGATGGTGCAAGCTTTTATTTTAATGGCTTCAGCAGGGTGCTAGGACAATCCCTTTGTCTCTCGTCTAGAGACGGTGTCTCCCCCCCGCCCATTTCCCCTAGCCCCAGTTTGTATATACAGATGATTGAGCTGCTACTGTCTACGTTCTGAGCCGTCTGACTGGGATAACCTAAAGGTGGTCACCTTATCCATCTAGACTACCTCTGGGATCTTCTAAGCTATCCCTACTCTACCGGTTTGTTAGTGGCTAATCTGGCATGTGTCTTCAGGCACTGTACACTTCCCAACTTAGTCTTTTCCTCTCACGTCCTGATGTTCCTCTCCCTGTCTCTCTATTCCTATCCTACTCACCCATTGCCTATAACACATTCTACTCAGTCCTTACTCCTCTCTCACTCCGATGTCTCTCACCTTCTTCACCCTTTGATGTTGCTAATCCTTCCTGCACTGTTTCCCCTCCTCCCCACTCTTGCTCCCTCCTCAGCGCCTCATCTTCTGCTACATTACTACTCCCCACCATCTCCCCAGTAAACCACCTTTCACTCTCTCCCTTCACATTCATGCCTCGTGCTTCCTCTAATATTCACACCCTATTCTTATATGCACACACTCAACACAGTACCACTTGCACTCACCATACCTCTCCTTTTCTATATTTCGCCTCTACGTTCTTGTCCGCTCTCCTTCCTCTCATGCTGGTCTCTTCGTCTGCCTCCTCTTCTGAACTCACCCAAACAACCTACATTTTCCTGTTAATGGGCATCTGTTATCCTTCTCACTATCCTCTCATTGGTTATTTGAGCCTGGCTAATCTTACCCAGTCAAACCCTCCCTCCCACCTGCCCCAACCCCCTGCGCTCACTGGGGCCGCTTTGATGTAGCAATGGCGACCTCATTTACACAATTTGCAAGTTCATTTGAGGGGGCTTTTGCGAGGCACCTGCAAGTTAAGTACAGTCTTAATGGGTGATTGAAGCTTTTGTTTCAGTTCCTGGTGGTGTAGGGTGTTTGCAGCGGTTTGGCTAACGTGCGCACCGGCAGTGGGGAGCAGGGTGCTGCTTGTCAGTCTGGCACGTATCCTCTGCTGCGTCTTCTGCTGTCTCTCTAGCTTTCGCGGTTTGTGATCTTTGGTGCTTCGGACCCCACGGCCTAGGACACTGGAGGGTGGCGCGCTCAGCTGGCTTTTCAATCCAGCTGCATCTTTCAACACTGGAGCTATACCGAAATGAGAAGATCTGGCGAGCATTTGTATCAAGAGGTATGTAGTGATGCAAATGGGTACTGCCCATATATAAACTGGCACTTGGGGATGTGAATTAGGGCCCTCTTAACTCTTAATTGCCACCATCCCCCCTCTGGGGGATAGGAGTGGTTCAGGCTCACACCCTGGTAGGTTTCCCAAACCAGGCTTTTACTCACTCTTGTGTTTTCTTTGGTTATGGAGTTTGCAACTCCATAGGCATCATCTTGTCAGATGTGTCACACAGCACCCTCTGTGCAGTGGCACAGGGATGCACTTTCAGGCTGTCCCCAGGTTTAAATATCTTCTGGGATAAACTACTGTTTCCCACAGTAAGTAAAGTGAAATTGACTTTACTAGTCTTTTAAAATTCCTAGACCCAGCACACCCTATCTTACTATAGAGTGCTGGAGGGGTTACCTAGTATCCCCTGTGTCTAGAAACTCATGTAGCAGTCAAATGCTACCCTTTCCTCTCGAAATGGCTGGTGGCAGTGGTTTTACAACAAACTACCGTGATTTTTTCTTAAACACTGATAGAGTTAAATCGCGGGAGCCGTGTTTTTCAAGATGGCGTCTGAGCCCCCTTGGTTTAAACAGGTCCTGGTCGTCTTTTTTTCGCCATTTCTTTTGGGAAAGATCCTTCTCGAGTTTGTCTGCGTGCCAAACCAGGTTTGGTCCCTTCGTTCCTTTGGCGGGCTTCAGGAGTGACGACCACCTCTGGCGCCTGAGTGTCTGGGGTGGGCAGGAAGTGAGGTAGGTGCCTGAAACTCCCTGTGATTAGTCTCCTAGGAGACCCAAATGCACGCTGTGGTGATTGTCTGGCTGACTGTCCTGCAAGGACAGCCACCCTGCTGGGTGAGTGACCGCTAGGCTGGAATTAATGGGAGAGAACTGAATAAAAGGCGAGTCTCTTGGCTTGGAAGGCAGAGTCGACAACTGGAACAAAAGAACCGAAGACGAGCTTGAAGAGGACGGCTGCTGCAACTCGTGGACCGTTGGTTTGCCGGTGAAGCCCTGCTGCAGGTCCGAATCACCAAGTTCACCTCGACAGAAAAGCCCCTTCAAGGACGACTTCTCCCTTTTGAGTTGGTGGGACCAATCAACTCAAAAGTAAGCCACCTGGATGCCAATCTCTGAGCTGGTTGCATTTTCCTCAGAGTGCTGCAGGAAACCGTATAACCAGGGAGAGGGACACCAGTTTGTGTGCTTTACTTGCAGCCACCGGAATTGAAGTTTGCCAGTTGCAAGGTTTTGACTGTTCAAGGGCAGTGCAGGAGTCCCCCCAACGCCCTCTTATCCCCACGACTGGGGGCCAGGAACAGCGAGATCTGCAGGAACAGAAGTCATCAGCTGCCTCTTTTTCTTCATTTGTAAGGTACTGTAAAATAAGACTGAGAGTACTTGCCTCTCGGAGTGAAAGTGCTTGAAACTTTTGCAACTCACAGGCCTACCTAATCAGCTTGTGACCCAACATGGGATTCTTCTTGCTACAAACTACTCCTAAGAACTTGTGCAGAGACTTTTCCGTCTACTTATCAGAACTACTTTGTCCTATCCAAGACTTTAGCCCATTCACTTTGCCCTAGCCTATTGAATTGAACTGACTCTTCTGGTGAACTCAAAATATCTACACTAAGAATAATTGTAACCTTTTTATGTTCTAATTACCTTAGCATTCAGATAACTTTTTCAAGAGAAGTAAAAGGTAAACAGTAAGCTATTCATGTCCCCAGCACCCTTGTTACTAAAGTGAACTGTGATTGATTGTAGGTTGTCTCTGTGGCCCATCCCCAAAGTGTCTTATCTGATTCAGAATTAGTGTCCAGTATTGAAGTATATATGTGTGATTATATGATTGCCTCTTTCTATTGAATGTTTTATAATTGAATGTAAACACCTGCGATTGTAGACCTCTGTAACATCATTACTGCTCACATTTCCCCTCTTGAGATAAGCCTGGCTGCTCAACATGCTACCAAAACTGTGTAGTACCGTCTTATACCAAAGGTTGGTTTGCTTACACCTGTAGTCATGGTTGCTTGCAGTGTTCCCAGAGGTGTACTGCATTCAAACTGTGCCTAACACGCCCTCTTTCCTCCTTTCAACTAATCCAGAATAGGACTGCAAGACTTATCCTTGGCCTCAAGCTCAACGGCCGCATAGCTCATCCCTAAAATCTCTCCACTGGCTCCCGGTGATCGCAAGGATCAAATTCAAGACCCTTTGCATCATCCACAAGTCTGTCTGGGACCTGGGACCTCTCTACATCCAGCTTTCCCTCCCTAAATAGCTCCCTGCCAGAGTCCTTCGGTCCTCTGGTTTCAAAGCTTTGCAGGTCAACGTTTTTCTAAGCAGAAAGTCTGAGGTAGATCCTTTTCCATGCTTCTCCCTCTGGAACACCCCCCCCCTCCCAGATTGGAGCTGGAACTTCTTAAATTCCAGAAACTTCTCAAGATTTTTCTTTTCTCCTCTTCCTTCAGTTTCCCCTCTCCCGTGCTAACTCTCCGTGCCACTGTGACTGGTGCCTGGTCCCTTGAGAGCCATATACAGGCCAGACCACCCCCTACCAATACCCCCAGAATCCTTTGCCAGCACTTGCCCTCGGCTCCCTTTCCCAGACTAGCCCAACTTGATCCTCCTTGTCCACTGCACTCATCCTCCTCCCCCACTCTTCCCCTGACGCTTGCTGCCTTGGCCCACCGGGCACCCCACTCCTGCACTTCTCTCTCTACCCCTCCCCCTTGCATTTACCAACTTATCTTGCACCTGCACAGTAGGATTATCATATGGCCAATATAATAGTTTTTGTTCTACTTTTGTGATTCCCATGTCCCCCACCGGCCCCCCATCTTGTCTTGTGGCACCTGGAAACACTTGTGTATAGGTGCCATACAAATGTCCAATAAATAAAATAAATCTGCGTTTGGTTTTACTACAGGAAACCTATTCTTTCACTTTGAACTGTATCACCTGTTAGGTGAGTTTTTCTAAAGTCTATCTGGCATCGTACTTCATAAGTCTTATCCCTTGATATTAGGGATCCAATTCTTAATATAGGCTTGCACTACACAAGTCGGTAGAGTGACTCAGCAGCCAAGCTTGTCTTGGGAGGGAGTTTTGTGAGCTGGGGGAGGGCGGGCTCACCACATGGTCTGCATGTCTTAGATATTTAATTCTTTGTATGCACTGAAGTGCAAAACCCTTGTGAGAAACTATGGCACCTGAGAGAGACTCGATATCATACATGCAGATGCTGTGACGCACTTACAGATCTAGGTAATGAGGAACCCCGAAGCGATGAGAGCAAGCAGGAGTCACAGCCCTCTCAATGCCTGGATGCAGACATCCTGCATGCCAGGCAGTCAAGTGCCAGTTCATTAGCAGTCTTCTCCGTGCTTTGTTACATGCACTGTCGGGATCCAAATGCCAGGCCCCATACTTATGACTTCACATGTAACACTGCCGCACGCATGAAAGATCTCTAGTTACCAGTGGCATCTGCCAATCTGACCAGACCCTACTGATTTTCATAGGTGAACCCATGCCTGCCAGAATTGGTACACTAATCTATTAGCCCAAGCTAGCTATAAAAGAATGTCCCACATTGTTTATTTGGAGAAGGGTGGATCATGGATTGCAGGAATGATGGATGGGGGCGAAGCGAGGAAGGTGTTTTCGGTGCACACTTACTAGTGGCACCGCCTTCACTTCCGCCGCTTGCAGCTCTATAGCACATTGTGCCAGGGGGTGCTTTCACCTGCAGGTTGGTGGGGCGTGTAGAGAGAATCCTGGAGTGTCGGTGCCAGTCTCTCCTGGGCGCCGCCATGCTACCGAGTGTGCTTGCACAGGGAACTAGCATCCTGGTTCCCCGCATGCGCAGTGGAGACTGCTGCTAACACACCATCCATTGTCCTGCCTTTTGTGATCAGACCAAGGAATCCGGAGTTTGGGTATAGAGTTGCCAAATCCCAGAGGAGCCAACACAAACACTTTCTTCAAACCAAAGGTACTGTGGGGAAAAAGGTATTGCTTACCTGATTCCAAGAAGTCGCTCCAGAGCATTGGAGTGCACGTAGAGGTGTCCAGGGCAACCCCCCGACCCACGCTGTTGCTTGTCTCCCCTTCTCGATTCCGTTTTTAAGTCTCTCGCTAGCTGCTAACTTGCTGCTTGAATAACTTTAAACACTGGAAAAAATCCACAGGAACTCTTTATTTGCAGTTTGTCAAGACTTCAAGCCCTCTCAGAACTGCCTTTAGCTAGGGTTGCGTTTTTGGACTTCAATGACTTGCCAGGTGAATAAACCGTCTCTAGAACCTTTAACTAAGCACATGTTGTACTAACCACTTATGTTCCTCCCTTTAAGCGACTTTCCTATGTGTTTGCAGAGTAAATGCATTACCTGTTGAAATCCGCATGAGTGTGCAATTACCGATAATACGATAACCTTGTCTTTTTACCCTTTCTAACGTTGCTACAAATGTAACCACGAACAAACACAAAAGTGAAAGTGCCCTTTGAAGTTTATCTAGTATTCCTAAGTGTTCTACCATAAACTTCTGAAGTATTTAGTGATTCTGGTGTAAATATAATGTATATATTGTATATAAATATGTGGAAGTGCTTCTTAGTTGTGCCTGTCTAGCTAAGATTCAGAGTGTACTTACCTACAGCTCTTATCTTCCTCTTAAGATGAGCCTGACTGCTCTTCCACACTGCCAAAGTCCTGAGCTAGTACAGACTGATACTAAGAGTTGGGGGGGGGGGAGATCTAGAAACCACTGGGATACCTTAATAAAGACTTACTTCCAGTAAGACTTGAAGAAAATTTCCCTAACAACTATTATTGCTGGCAATACAGAATACCAGCAGGAAGCTGGAACATCTTACGACGCCATGTCATTAAACATTTACATTATCCCCGATATTGAGGAAGGCCAAATCCCTTGCCATCTATCTCAATACCGAGATGAATGAGAGCTCAGGTCTCTGCCGCTGTTTGTTATGCTGTGTCAGCTAAAGCAATTTATATCTAACTCCAACGGTGCTGCTGTGGCTGCGGCCATCATTGGGAACTATAGCAATGTACTGCTTGTGGGGGCACCGGCTGGTGAGGTGGCGAGACTCCAGATAGTGCAGAATTCTGCTCCTTGGATTGTGGCTTATAATGCCAGAAGATCCCATATTACTCCCACTTTGAAAAACCTCGACTGGTTGCCAGTAGCACAGAGGATCAAGTTTAAAGCTTTGACCATCGCGCATAAATGTATATACTGTGAAGCTCCTGTGTACCTTAACACCTGATTGCGCCTGCATCAACCAGGGTCGGACTGGGCCATAAAATTGTCTTCGGGCACCAATGAAAAAGGGGCCCACTGTTGCAAATGAATATACATTCCTTTTGTGACAAAGTTTTAATATTAACCAATGGGGCATTTGTTGATAAAGTATGATGCAAATTGTGTATTTTAAAGAATATTTATTCTGCAACACTGGTCAAAACTACTAGCTGCAGAGTGAATCAACTCATCAAACGGGCCCAAATGGGCCAGAAAAGTGGCCCATTTTGACCAGAAAAACGGGTCCACGCCAGCATTTTGTGTTTTTGATTTGGCAATGAGCCTATCGCCCTATAAGCCATTCCGGGCCTGGCATCGACCATCGCACCCTCTCTGTTCCAGCTCGCAACCGTTTTTAGAAAATGGGTTAAGCGCAGTCGTGCTGGTGGAACATCTTTTGAGTCCTTTTCATCAACTTTATGGAATGCTTTTCAAAAAACTTTGCTGCATGACTCCTCGTGTCCTTCAGGAAACATTTGAAAACACAATTTTTTTTTTTTTTTAGAGAATCATTCACTTAGTTCTAATGCCCCTCAGTAAGCTTCCTTTGGCTCTAAATGCGTTCCCATGTTTTTGTGTTCTGTTATGATTGTCTTGTCGTATCACTTTGACGTCTTTGAGCTGAAGTGATCAGTAAATAATGAAACCATATAAAATAATCAAATGGGATGGGAATGTGTGATACTTGCAAAAGGCTTCTATTTAAAATGTTTGGAAACATATGCAGTTCTAATTGTCTCCTGATCCACATTTTAGCTCTGCAGTGTTTAGCACAAAAGGTGTTTACAGTTGATGCAGATAAAGCAAGTGTAAGGTTAATCTTTACAGGGTATGCAACTGACTGTATTTGGTGCAGCGACCCTTGGTCTGTTAGTTTTATTAGCTGAAATGGCATATTGTGTGCGTTTTGTTGTGCACTGTATATATGCTTACAGCCACTACAGAGTATTGGTCAACTAGTGCACCAATGTAGAGGTGGATGTTGAGTTGATTAGCCATTGTTATTGTCTGATCGCCCAATGTCCATGAATACAATCTGCACTTAATTCCGACTACCCCCCCCCCGCCCATCCCGCCCTCCCCTCCGCCCGCCCCCATGAAAAACTATGCTACTGTAACAGTTTGTGTTCTGAAGTAAGTGGGACATTAAAAGCATACAGAAGGTCCTGGTGAGGGGGTGGGGCCAGGTCGCTCCAGTTGGAGAAAGAATAAAAAAACAAATCTTTCAAACTTTTGAAATGTTTATATTCTAAAGTGTAACATATGTTCTTTATACCCAAAATATTTTTTAAGAGGAAAAAGTCACAAATGTATTTACACAGGTGATGCTAGCCTGCTGAGCTGAATAGGGTCTAATAATACACTTTGGTTAATGCATCGTTTTGCCCTCTGTGCTTTTAAATTTCAAGAGACCTATATGGTTAAGGCTCAGCCAAAGTGCTGGTGTTTGTTTATAATGTGAAGAGAAATTACATCTAAGAAATGAGTGAAAGTTTATTTGTGGCATCCTACGAGGATCTTGTGTTGAAGCAGCTCATCAGTGTAATCTCCAACATCCATCTTCCCTGTCTCCAGCAACTGTCTGACGTACCGTCGAATCTACTACCCACCAAGCAGCCCAGAGGATATCCTAAAGCCTGGTCTCTTTAAAGGGACATATGGAAGCCATGGTCTCGAGATTGTAATGCTAAGCGTTCATGGAACGAGTGCCAAAGGGACTAAGTTAACAGTAAGTGTGTCACTGCGTTGGTTTGCTACATTTGTTCCAGACAGCTATTGCTCTGAGCTGATTGGCATGTGTGAGGCGTCAATAAAATCAACAATTAGAATAACAGTACTTTCCAACTTCACATATCATTGATTGTTCAACTCCTTCAAATACTCGTTACTGCAGGATAGAGCAGTCAGTAATTTCTTATAGTATAGAATGTTTTTAGATGCATTGTCTGGGAAGTAGAAAATCCTGCGATGTTTCTGGTTTGAGTAGAACCATTTTAAAATGGGCAGGTAGGCAATGTTGGGAGAGTTGAATTGCTATGATGGCAAGCTGGTGAAATATACATTTTCAGAAGACTTGCAAAAGATTTGAAGGATGTGCTCGCCATGTTTGTTGCACATTGGCAAAGTGTTGTTGCATTTGGGTGCAGAGTAGGATATATGAAGTATGCAATGCCCATGTGTGTTATTGGGCTATTGCAAGTGATGGAGAAGTTCCATGGTGGCTACAGGCACACGATCACCAAACTGGGAGTCTAGTGCAATATGATATGATAGGTTATTTATAACGCGCTTAATACCCAGAGGTTTCTAAGCGCAGACCCGGGGATCGAACCTGTGGCGCGCTTTGTTGTCTTGCTTCCAAGGTGTGCACGTATCCCCTGAGCAATCCTCCCGCCCTTTTCTAATACATTTTAAGGTTTCTTAAGCAATAGCTTTTTCTGTCGCCCCCTTCCTTCTTCCAAACGAGTTGGGATAGCCAGCATCTGCAAATGAGAGCAGGAAAAGCTGACTAAGAGGATGCTGCTAATTATATATATATATATATATATATATATCTGATTTAGAAAATTAAAATGAAGGTTTTTTTTTTTTACAAAGTAACTCGTCAACACAGAGAACAAATGCAAAAACAATTATCAGAATACCAATAAAATATTACAACGATAAATAAATTGGCACAAGTAAAAGAGAAACAATTTGAAGAATACCAATATGAAACTAATAATAATCGGACCATTTTACTGTGAAATGACAATCAAAATAAGCAAATATATTCTATACAAATGCACAAAACAAGACAAACAATTAACCGCCCCTCACAAAATTATCCACTCCAAAATAGATTTAAATCAAAATAAAACCAGTTTCGAAAAAATTCACGCATAACTCATTAAATACACCCGATTGCTCTTTATAAAGTTATTTTCTATTTAATACAAATTTGATATTTTCAAAACGTGAAAGCAGCTGCACCTGTACTATCCATTCCTCAACACATGGTTTTTTCCCCGATTTCCAAAGGTGCAGAATTTGCAGTGTCGCCACCAAAAGGACCTTATTAACCCAACAGTGTCACATAACTCAGATGGCGTGTGTCAATTGGAGATTTCAAAAGTACAGCTAATGGTGTTCTTGGGAAAGTAATTTTCCAAACTTAGTCAACCCTATCCAAAATATCACTCCAAAAACCTTTAACCCTTGTACAATCCCACACCATATGAAGTTTAGTTCCATTTCCTTAGAGCAACTCCAGCATACATTATCAACTCTTAATCCCAATTTGTACATCATATCTGGGGTCCAAAAAAGACGCCCCAAGATCCTTTGTTGAATATAATGCATATTCAAATCAATTTTCATTCTAACTGAGACCTTCCATAAACTTTCCCACTCTTTCATCATAATTTCCACACCTATTTCTTCAGGCTATGCAGTCTGAAAACTATCCCATGAAAATGTAACATTCTCTTCTATCGAGAAGAGTTTTAAATAACTTGACACCACCCGAGGAGCACCAGAAAGGAAACTACACCATTCCGGTCTTTCTAACAAAGGTTTATCGAACATAATCTCTCTTATCAAATTTTTTAACAAATTATATCTCCTTAGCTCACGGTTATTCAGTTCATACTTACTTTTTAAAAACTCGAAAGATAGCATTCCCTCCTCACACCAGACATCTCTCATTAGCAATATACCTTCATTTATCCAACTTCTCCAACATAACATTTTATTATCAATTTGTAGTCCTGGATTCTGCCAGATGGAGGCCTCTTCATATATGTAAAGTCCCTTTTCACACCTCACAATTAGTGAAGTGACTGCTTTTTAAAGAAGGGTTTAATTGCCAGAGCTCCTGTGAGCGTGCTAATCCAACCCACTCTACCAATGTTGCCAATCACCACACACAGTTGCTGTTTTTTCCCAGCAAGGAGGTAGCGGGGTGAGATCAGGTTGAGCTGATAAAACATGGTTTCTGCCTTTTATGAGGCGTCTGTATTGGCACTCCTTTTATGGGGCAGTATGGTCATCCTTTTCTACTACATTTTTTTTTTCTTCATAGCATTTGTCTCCCCTCTGCCTTTTGTCATACTACCAGCATTAAGTATTGTGTCCTGTTTTGGAAGCAATGCCAGCGTCAGACTGTTATCGCACCTGTTGGGTGCCTGGGTAACAGTCATCCGGTGAGTTCTAGTGCCCTGTGCAAGAAGATTCAATCAAGGTCCTTAAGAAGCAGTCATCTTTACATCTCAAAGGTGTGATCTATGTTGAAAGCGGTGGATGACTTTGTCAAGCACAGATAGACTGCCAACATCGGCAAGAGGATGAGCATTTTCTCACAATGTACATTTTCTGGTATTGCCTTTCAGCGCGACCACACCCCCAGTCCCAAGGACTTCACGTGTTCATTGACGATGGGCTTCATCTGGTGACTTTACTTGTAAGCTGCTCCTTTGTGGAGAAGCGTCACTACGTTGGGGTAGGAAAACCAAAGTTACACCTTTGTGGGAATGAGACTGGCAGCACCTGTACCTTGGTGTTGGACGGCATTTTCCTGCCTGACAAGGTCAGAAGAAGCACTTTCACCAAAAGTCTTAGCACCAAACAGGCTTGCCTTTGGCTCTTGTAAATCAAGCTTGTCTCAAACGCCCCTTGCGGATGATTAACTTGTAAACGAATATATCCTCTACGAATTAGCTTCACTCCCTCCAGGATCCCAATACATTGGCTTCCATATCGGTTCTTCCAGAGATAGTACCGGCTCACCCCTAAATCTTTTCAAAGAGAAGAAAAATCAAACCAATATCCTTCTGCGCCAAAGTTACTAAACTTAGACGAGAATGCATGCTGACAAAGTTTCTTAAAATAAAAAAAACGTATAAGCCGAACACCATCTGATTTCTATTTATGGACTCAAAACCAGATTTTTTTTTTCACAGGACTGCTGTAAGAGCTGTTAATACCCGTATCCGGGATACTACTCCCTTTTCTCTGTTCCCACCATCGGACCCATATTTCTTGTTTTCAACAGATCTGCAAGCGCCTCAAACATTTACCAGTGCTTAGGTCTCTATAGCCCTTCTCACTGTTAATATTAATACTCATCTTGTAGAGATCTAATTGAGGACAGATTGTTGTACTTGACCTGTGGGGTCAAAAGAAGATCCAACTCTCTGAACCCACCAGATGGAGCTTAAAGTGTCAGATACAGTCCTGAGCACAATATTATGAGCACAATATTATTGAAGCCATACATGTACATTCTGGTTCACCTTCTTAAAAACCAAATGAACTCTCTGGCTAAGCAACAACCACTAAGGACCCCAGTGAGATCTACCACTTAAGAGCTCCTTCTTTGGACCCGCTCCCAAAAAGCCAAGCCTCTGCCAACATGAACACTGACACGGATGATGAGATGAAAGTGCCTCCTGCTACATTTTTCAATTAAACGATCTCGAAGCAATGCAAGCTTTGATGCAGGGGTGCCTTGCTCGATCAGAATGGGTCTGGTTTGGATTGAAATGCACCTCCTGTCGGACCTGAGAAAATGAAAAGTACAGTGCACTGTGGTGGATAGTGAATTTATGAAGTAGTGAGGTGGACATTTCCCAAATTAGTGGAAGAGTGCTGGCACATTACTGTGTGAACATTTCAGGAGCCATTGGCTTTAAAACCTTTCTTATATACAAAGTCACTATATATATCTATATCTATATATATATATATATATATATATATATATATATATATATGCTTGTGGAATCTGCTTAGATCACATGCTGTGCATAGGCCGACATCTAGTGGAAGCTGCAGAGTATTAGTTTGTTTTTCGAAACTCAAATGGGCATCGACACAGGGCGTGCCAGTAATATGATCCCTAGTGTGATGTCCACTGGACCCATGATCCCTCACGCGTCTAGGACTGTTTTTTTCCGCCATGCTGGTCGGAAGCACTGAGCGGAGTTCCCTGACTTAGTCAGATTTTGCAAATATTGTTATATATTTCCCCGTTTATTCCACCTATACGTCGAGTCTCCGAACATCGCCACTCGATGCCGGATCGGAGAAAATTCAACCGTCGGACTACAGTGACGGATTTGGGCCTCGGAAGGCCTCTGTCCTCGGCCCGGGCCTCGGAAGTCCTCTGGACTCAGCCCTGCAAGTAGGGAGAGTGGGGGGTGGCACATATCCTACACTCTGATTAATATCGGTACATTACTTATATTCCTACACTCCCAGCCCGCTGCCACAGGGTGCGTATGGAGGGTATGGAGGGTACCCCTTTTCAATTTTGCCCCAAGTGCAACCGCAAGTATCCTTGGGTTGGCAGACACGCCACGTGTAACCTCTGCTTGCCGAGGGACCACCCCGAGGCGAATTGCAGAGCATGCAGTCGGTTTAAACCGAAGACCCTTAAGGACCATTCGACAAAGCGTTGGGCCCACCACGCCAGGCGACAAGAGGCCATGGCCGCGGAGCTTGCCTTCAGCGATGGCAGCGACGCCGTACTTTCGGACGGCGAGTGCAATGTGGCGTCGATGGACAGCCAAGCGCACGTCCCCGACCTCGGAAGGTTGTCCAGCAGGGCAGCTATGGGGAAGACCCCCGGCGACACGAGCGCTACCCACACCACTTCCAGCAAACAAAGGTCCAACCGAGACTCGACGCGCACGTCGAGTTCTCGGAAAGAGGCACGAAGAGAATGGTCCACCGAGTCAGTGTCCTCTGAGCGTTCGCGTTCGAGATCGCAGCATGACACTAGGCAACCCTTCACTGTTGCTAAGAGTGCCTCGCTCCCCTTAGTGACTGAGGTTTGGTTGTCGGAGGACGACGCCGACCTCTACCCCCAGGCCGCACTCAAGGAGTCGGCGTCTGCAGGCAGCGCGAAGGCTGCTACCGAATCCCTTACACTCTCTAGAGACAGGGACTCTACCCCCGAATTTCGGCCCCAGGCATCGAAAAGTTCTGATAGGGCCCAAAAATTGGGGAAACACTCTTCCACCTGCGGGGAGGGGGGAAAACGGCGAAGTAAGCAGTCCCAGCCTACTTCCACTCCTAAACTACATTCTTCTCCACCTAAACAGATGGACAAGTCTTAGTCTCTTGTCCCTAATGCCCCTGTTCAGGCCAGAAGGTCTAGTCAGGACAAATCTCAGTCTGTTGTCCCTAAACCCCTGTTCAAACCAGTAGGTCTAGTCAGGATAAAACGGGGAAAGCACTCCAGGAAAGAGTTATTCCCAGTTCAAGGGAATGGTCCAGTGATGACATAGACAGAGTAATGTCAAGGATGTCGTCATTGGCAGATTTCTACGCCAAAAACCCGGAACACTTTCTCTCTTATACCCCAGAAGGGTCAACTCCCTCAGGCTCTAAGGATCCAATACCCCCAAGTAAGAAGTCCCGGGGTGAAGCACCAACTCGGTCTTCAGACCCCTTCTATATACAGCCCTATTCTCAATATCAGGAAGATCCATCATTTGGTGAGGATCCAGACGTGGGCATGTTCGAAGAACAAACGGACAGGCTATTATGAGGAGGAGGAGAAGGGGGAGGAGGAGGAGGAGGAGGACCCGGATACATACAGGGGAGATTCCCCGGTAGAGAAAGAGCCCGCGGTTACCGACTCCCCTGTCGACAACCAGCCTCTCCTGAATGAGGTCCTGTCCAGAGCGGCACAGCACTTCCACATTGACACCCAAGGTGCTCAGGAAGAGAGGGATTTTGCAGAGGAATTGGTGGGAGAAAAGAGACCTGTTGCTCAGGCCATCCCTATCCTTAAGTCAATACAAAGGAGGATAGCCCCTTCCCTTGTTAACCCCAATCTCACTAGGGCAGTAAACCCCAGAATTGAAAAGCTTTTCAGGGCAGCCCGTTCTGACCCACTGTACATAAGGGAACATCTCAAACCGGACTTTCTGGTTGTTACAAACACCCGTAAGAGGGCGGGAACACCCTGGTCATCGTCCGAAGCTCCCCCCGACAAGGAGAGCAAGAAGATTTATGGCTTGGGCAGGAAAGTAGCCTCCACTTCCGCCTACCAGGCAAGGATTGCCAACTCCACCATCCTGCTGGCTAGTTACAACTGCCACCAGTGGGAAGAAGTCGCGGCTCTCATAGACTCTGCCCCAGAACCCTTAAAGAGCCAATTGGCATGAGTTTTGGCAGAGGGGAGAGCCGTGTCAGATTGCTTTTTAAAATCGACCTTTGATGCCGCGGATAACGCCGGCAGATTAATTGCTGAAAGCACGGTCATCAAGAGGCATGCTTGGCTAAGGCAGTCTGGTTTCAAGGCCGAGACCCAAGCATCATTGATGGATAAGCCGGTGGAGCCAGATGTATTGTTTGGAAAGGCGGTCGAGGACGCACTGAAGAATGCCAAGGACGAGTACGACTAGGGCAACTAACCAACAAACCCCCTAACCAGAGAGGGAATGGCAATTTTCGTCGGCCTCGCGGACAAAACTCCCAAAGAGGCTCAAACTATTCCCAAGGCCAGGGTACTACATGGAACACTAACCAGCAGTCTACCCAGAGTTATGGCAGGGGTAACAAAAGAGGTTGTGGTAGGGGTAGAGGCAGTCCCAATAAAGGAGGGGGCACGCCTCTACCAAAACAGTGACGTTCAGGGTCCCTTCTCACGCATCCCCAGTAGGGGGACGCATTTCCATCTTCACCCAAGCTTGGGAAGGGATCACATCAGACAGATGGGTGCTGTCCACAGTGTCCGCAGGATACTGCATAGAACTCCTAGAGCATCCCCGAAATCGCCCTCCACGACAAAGAATACACTCCTTAGACCACCAGAAGACCCTACTCGAAGAGATCAAAAATCTCGTCCCGGGACACCAGGTAAACAAGGGTATTTATTCAACTTACTTCCTTGTGCCAAAAAAAGATTTGACAATGCGCCCAGTATTGGACTTACGGCCTGCAAACAACTGTCAAGCCCCAAAAAATTTCGCATGACTACTCTCAAAGAGGTAATTCCCCTCCTAAAAAAGGGGATTACATGGCAACATTGGATATGAAAGATGCCTATTTTCATATTTCCATGTTCCCAGCGCACAGAAAATATATGCGCTTCAAGGTGGACAGTCAGCACTACCAGTTCAAGGTACTGCCCATTCGTCATAGCCTCGGCTCCAAGGGTATTCACCAAGGTACTGGCGGGGGCGGCGGCACACCTACGCAGGGAGGCAATCCCAGTGTACCCTTATCTGGACGACTGGCTCATCACTGGGGAGACCCCAGTAATTTGCATAACAAACATTCAAAAAACTATCGACCTCCTCTTCGAATTGGGCTTCTCCATAAACGAGAAAAAATCAAGTCTGGTGCCCAGCACCTCCAAGCAGTTCCTAGGAGCTGTTCTAAATACTCAAGAGGGGTTGGCTTTTCCCAAGAGGAAAGAATTTGGAATATACTACTGCAAATTCCGCAATATCAAACCGGTCGCCAGATAACAGTACGCAAAGCAATGTGTTTGCTGGGCATGATGGCGTCATGTATTTACCTGGTCCCCCACGCGCGCCTGCGCATGCGTCCCATGCAAGAATGGTTGGCGAAACTGTGGTCTCAGGCAAGTGGTCAGTGGGACGATCTAGTGGTCGTTTCGCCAACACTTGTACAAAGCCTCAACTGGTGGACAAGAGACAATCTATCCAAGGGTAAACCCTTTTACGATCCCGAGATACAGGCGGTAGTCACGACGGACGCATGCCTGACAGGATGGGGAGCTCACCATCTCCACCACACAGCTCAGGGTCTCTGGGCTCACACAGTGGCCAAGAATCACATCAACCTGCTAGAGCTTCTGGCAGTTTTCAGAGCACTTCAAGCGTTTGAGCCCCACCTACTGAACCTGTCGCTGCAGATCCGGACAGACAGCACGACAGCCATGTTCTACCTGAACAAGCAAGGAGGGAATTGTTCGCCAAATCTGTCCAGACTTGCCCAGAAAATTTGGATATGGGCACTCAGACGGAACATCTTTCTGTCATCTCAACATGTTTCAGGGGATCTCAATTCTCTAGCGGACGCTTTGAGCAGAGATCACCTTCCGGAGGAACACGAATGTTGTCTACACAGAGAAATTGTAGAAGATCTCTTCTCTCAGTGGGGTTTCCCCACTAGAGACCTATTCGCCACAAGCGAAAACAGACAGTGCCCAGGATTCGCATCCAGGTTTCCCCAACCAGACTCCCTGGGGAACGCCCTGTGGATGAACTGGTCAGGGATGTTTGCGTACGCTTTTTTTTTTGCAACTCTGGTTTCCATACCTACGCAGACTTTCGGTGTGCGATCCCATCAAACTCCCGGGCTGGTACAATCTTTTGTCCCAGCACCAAGGTCAGAAGGTGCATCCTCTACCCAACTCCATGAACCTAGCAGCATGGCTCCTGAGGTCATAGAGTTTGGACATCTCAATTTACCACAGAGATGTATGGACATCCTGAAAGAGGCTAGGAAACCGAACACGAGGCATTGCTACTTCGACAAATGGAAGAGATTCGTTATCTGGTGCCAGAATAAATAAATCAACCCAGTTGATTGCACTCCTTCCACAATCATGACATACATGCTCCACCTGCTGGACGCAGGTTTGGTTTGAACTCACTAATGGTACACCTGGCAGCACTGTCAGCGTACACCTCACATAGCAAGGTGTCGTGGTGGAAGGTACCCGTGGTTAAAGCCTTCATGGAGGTAGTAAAGAGACTTCATCCCCCTATATCTAACCCACCACCAGGATGGGACCTGAACGTGGTGCTATCTAAACTCATGGGCCCCCCATTCGAGCCCATGCATAAGACAAGTCTCAAACACCTGACCTATAAGACTGCCTTCTTAGTAGCCATTACATCCATAAGAAGGGTCAGTGAAATTCAGGCTCTGTCAGTGCAGGATCCTTTCTTTACTATTCATAAGAATAAGCTGGTTTTACGGACACACCCTAGGTTCTCACCTAAGTTTATTTCTAAATTCCAGGTAAACCAGTCCATCGAGCTTCCGGCTTTCTTCCAAAACCCACAAAGCTCGGCTGAGGTTAAACTACACACCCTAGATGTGCGTAGGGCGGTCCTTTACTACATAAACAAGACCAGACCGCTTAGGAAAACAGATCAACTGTTTGTCTCCATAGCCAGAGGCAAAGAGGGCGATTGCGTCTCTAAGGGTGCCATCTCCAAGTGGATTGTCAACTGTATCTAGTTGTGTTACTCTTTCTGACAAAGCTTTGCCTTTTACGCCCAGAGCCCACTCGACAAGAGGCATTGGGGCCACTCTGGCTTTCATTGCAAATGTTCCCCTTGACACCATTTGCAAAAGCAGCTACTTGGAGCTCTATTCACACTTTTACTCAGCACTACTGCATTGACACCCATTCCAAGACAGATACTCAAGTGGTACAAGCGGTTCTAAGACCTTTATTTGCTCATGACCCTTCTCAAATCCCACCTCCTTCTAACACTGCTCGCTAATCTATGCACAGCATGTGATCTAAGCAGATTCACAAGCCTCAGAAGGGATACATTACTCACCGTAATCGTATTTCTAATGCTTGTATCTGCTTGGATTCACATCCACCCTTCCTCCCCTCTGAGAGAAGGCGCATGGATGCTTGTAGTCTTATCTTATCTATCTTCTATCTGCTTGCATCATCTTTACTCGCGCTACTCCTCATGCTACCTCATGTCAGGAAAAATACAATCTGAGGGTCCTAGATGCTTGAGGGATCATGGGTACAGTGGACGTCACACTAGGGATAGTATTACTGGCACGCCCTGTGTCGACGCCCATTTTCGAGTTTCGAAAAACAAACTAATACTCCGCAGCTTCCACTAGATGTCGGCCTATGCACAGCATGTGAATCTAAGCAGATACAAGCATCAGAAATACGATTACGGTGAGTAATGTATTTTATATATATATATATATCTCCATTATAAATCTTTCAACCCATTCCCTCACCTCTGATGAATTACAAGTACTCAAACTGGGCCTTAACTTTTGCCCCATGTCTTTCTACAATTATGCCAAAATCCACATTGACTTTGACAAATATATGCAAAAAGTAAGACTTAACTTTTTTTCGCAATCAACCCTCCCAAACCCCAAGACTTGCATGCAAGGATCTACGAATGATTCTATTCAGGATATGCTAACATTAGGTAACCTTGAGCACTTGGAATTTGAAAATGAAGAAAGTGCAGATATTTTGGACCAAGAATGGCACTCGATGAACATTGACACTAATTAGCCGGGAAAGACTGAAATTAAAGTGAAATCTAGATTTAACCCAATGTTCAACCCGGGCGGACATGTTGAAGCTTTTCAAGATGTGGTTTTATAATGATCTGAAAAAAATCAGGAAGAAGCAGCCTCCTATTCAGAACAATTTGGCTCCTTTACAGCAACGCACGGTTACACAACTAGGTGCTCTGGCTGATTGTATTATAAAACCTTCGGATAAAGGGACTAATATAGTCTTAATGAATTGTCATCACTATATCAAAGTGGTCCAAAGACGGCTAACTGATAAAGATTGCTATGCTAAACTAAGATGATCCCGCAGAGGCTATGAGCGATACATTGTGAACTTCCGCTGACATGGAAAGAGAGAGACTTGTTAGATGACATGTACACATTTCTACATCCTAAATTTCCAGTTATGTCAACGATTTATTTTTTGCCTAAAGTGCATAAGAGTCTGACAAGGCCCCCAGGTAGACCAATTGCAACACTGTGGGGCCTTGCCGGAAAATGCCTCAAGATTTGTGGATGAAAAATTGGTGTCTTTTGTTACTACACTACCTTCATATTTAAGACACCAAAGATTTCTTGAGTCGAATCGAAGGCATACCATGGGAATCTATGTATCTGCTAACTACATTGGATGTAGTGTCCCTCTACACGTCAAACAAACACTCTGATGGCCTCAAAGCATGCGAATAATTTCTGTACCCCAGATCGATGAATTATCTACAACATGGACGGATGATACTGGAGATGATCAACCTTTGTTTAACCAATAGCTGGTTTTTGTTTAACAAATAGTTTTTTTATTCAACTCCAGGGCACTGCCATGGGCACCACCTTCACCCCTATGTATGCACATTTAACAATGGGTTAGTGGGAGAAGTTTGTGGTATGGCATCCCAGTACTAGTCAATATACAGCCAAAATTGCCTTTTGGCTATGTTATATTGATTTATTCATCTGGGATGGGACCAGTTCAGAGTGGTTGCACTTTGTTAGGGTACTAAATGTTAACCAGCTTAACTTGAAGTTCAATGAGAGCCAGCAAGACTGCTATCATATTCTTGGATATTCTTGTTACTATGGCTCAAGATAAACTGGTAACTAACCTATATAGAAAACCCACCAGCTCTAACATACCACTTCATGCAAAGAGTAATCACCCCACAGCCCTCTTGACAGTGAATGTGCCCAAATGGGTCAAAGGTCTAAACATCGTGGCTAGCCTAAAACGTACTTCAGAGCCTTTTTGAAAGTTAGAGATATTGTCCGCACTTCACTTCTAGTATCCAACATTGTTTCAGAGGACACCAGACATGAGTGACACAAGTCTTATTTTGAATTATGGAAATGGGGCACAGAACATTCGCCAGGTCATGCAGAGACACTGGCATGTTTTAAAACTAGACTAACATCTGAACAAAATATTGGGCGAAAAAATGAATATAACATTTCACAGATCTAACTTCGCTCAAAGATTTTTTGGTAGCTAGTTTCATGAGTCCGTTAACCAATTAATTGGGTAGCTGTTGGCTTAATACTAAAGTGTGAGGCTTTGAAAAATGCTCAAAATGTATAGCCTGCCGGTATGCAGTAAATATCAACACCTAATTTTGGGGAAGGATATCAAAATAAGGTCAAGGATAACGTGTGAAACATGTACACCACAAACTCAGTTAAGTTCCCCTTGTGATAAATGGTATGTGGGAGCACAATAGGAAAACTGAAATTGAGTGCTCCAACACACACAGGGGTAATAAAAAATGTTGACTGTACATACCCGATGACACTTCATTTTAGAACTGAACATGGAGGAAAATTGGAGGGGTTTTTCTTACTTTGACATCCATACAGTGTTGAAATCACCTAGAGGTAATCGTGAGCTCCTGTTAAGACCATTGGTAACTAAGTGCATTATAGATCTCGAAACCAAAAACCTAAATGTCATAACCTCGATGACTAACTTTATACCTTTATGGGTGCGTCAGTGCACTAGTTTACCCTTTTCCTTGGTCCGTGTACCAAACCGTTATCTGTACTCCACCAAGTAGGGTCAATGACTAAATTACCCTGGGAGTTCACTTGTAACCTAGATACTCCTACGTCCCATCCCCTTTCCTCCATACTTATAGGACATTCCTCAGTCCTGTGGGACAGGACCGGAGCACTTTGTAAAAAGCATCACATTTTTCAAAATGTGCCCTTCTTTTTACAGGGGGTACCACATGCGGCTGTAACCCCGCCCTCCTTAGCTACGCCCAGCACATCGCCCATCAGTCCTTTTCTCTGCACGTTCGGGACTGGACGCACTTGCATCTTAAGATTTTTTTCCTTCCAGTGTCGTCCTCTCCTGCTCTGGTTTAGCGGTCACGTAGTAGTCAGTCTATGCCGTTTCAGTTAGATTTTCCTAACTGTTCTTCCTGCGAACAACGTTTCGCTAGGGCAGATCCCCATCCTCTTTGTTTAGAGTGTTTGGGTCTGGATCACCAGTGGGACTTGTGGTTATACTGCGATTCCCTTTCAGTCTGGGCTCTTCAACGTTGTCTGGAACGGTGGGAGGAGGTGTTCCAGCGTTTTCCTCCTCCGCATTTTCAGAGTTTCATTAACGTAAAGAAGAGATGCCCGGTAAATTCTACGTTTTTAGGGCACCCCGACCGGGGGACTCCTTCCCGGGGTCTTCCCAGTCAGGGAGGGGCTTTGAAAGCTCTGTCACTGGGGGTCTCCCTGAGGTGCCTTCTAGGCTTAAGAAAAGTACCAGGGTTTTCTCCGACGGACTCGTAAGGGGCCTACTCACACCAGATTGCAAGCTGAGGCCCCTCCTGTGGGGGCTATTCAACGGACAAGTTCTACTGAGGCAGTGGGTACCGGAGCTTGCTTCGAGGTCTCCTTGTCTGGAGCTTCCCATACAGACACCAGGGTGCGCCCCGAGGACTCTAATTGAGGTTTTTTGTACTGAACCAAGGTTTGAGGCCCCTCGTGAGGGAGCCGTTACCAGACTCTGGTCTGAGGTTCCTCTATCGGAGGCTAGGGTAACTGACAGAACTGAGAGGCTTTTTAAGGTCTTGTCGGTGAGGTGGGTTACTAGTCGGTCCCGCTCTAGTGGGCATACTGGTTCTGTTGAGGGAGCACAGTGAGGTCACTGACCGTAATTCCTCTTTTACCGGCGTTGCCGAGGTTCCTCTTTCAGAAGCTAATTTGGCTATTAGTATGTCTCAAACATCCTAGGCCACACAGTACCGACTCTGCCAAGGTTCCTAGTGTCAAGGCTAAAGTCAAGACCCCTGACCTGTCTGTGGAGACCCCTGCCTCATTCACACATGTGGCGCAGGTCTCTTCAGGTGTTGATAAAATGGTGCCCTTTCCCGCGCGAACTGCGAAGCCATTTTGGACTCTTCCCTTACACCTAAGCCATCAGCATTGGTTGCTGGGAGCATCTTTTCGGGTGAACCGCGTTTTCATGGTGCACCGTTTCGTCCAGTTTGACTGAACGCTCGGATGCCCTTACAGCACGCAGTCTCGCTCCCTGCGGCGTCTGTGCCATTGATCTACATCAACCCGGCTGGTGAGGGCCCCTCTTGGCAACCCTCTCCTTTGTGGAACTGGAGCTATTCTGCTCATGAGAGGCTTCCTCCTGCCACAGTGTCTAAGCCTTCCGAGGAGGATGCCTTCTTAGGAACATTTCAGAAGCTAATGCCTTCCGACCCCATGAAGGAATATTTCAGAGGTCTTTTTAAGGAAATATGCCCTCCAGGGCCCGGTTCCGTTCCGACGGTTCCCGTCATAGCACTGGTTGTTCTGGCAGCTGTCCCACCTCTACCAGTTTGCCCATCTCCAGCCTTTCCGCACCCACCGCCCTTGTCTCCAATTGACAAGTCTTCGGCAGAGCCAAACGTGATGCAGGTCGATCCGGACGTGTTGGATGACACGCAATGGGATCAGGATGGTGATGACCAGCCCCGCTCTGTTAGGGCTTTCCATGACCGGGTACTGGACATGACTCTTCTGGATGTTCCAGTACCTGAGGCACCCCCTTCGCAGGAAGAGGTGCTTTCGGGGACGTTCACCTTGCCTCCTCAGGAGTGCAGCGGCTTGTTCTTTCAGAAGGTCGTTTTGGCCGAGGTCCGCAAAGTCTGGGATAAGCCACACGCTGGACTGCATGTTAACAAAAAGATTGATGCTCGTTATAGGCTTCATACTTCGGAGGAGGTTGCCTTACCGGTTTGCCTGCTTCCTTTTTTTAAAAATATATTACGGTTAGGAAACAGATATTTTATCTGAATTCTAGTATATAGATTGTAATTGTTACCGTTATTACAGACATGAGATGTATATTTTTTTATCTCATGGAGATGCATGCATGGACGGAGAGCACTATGCACTTTGATTGCTGCTTGAACAAAACTTTGCACATTCTTTATATTGCTGCTTTGTGAATTTGCACATTTTTCAACCGTTCCGTTTCAGCTGTTATTGCTGAGTAATTTGGGTGTTTGACTTCACGAATAACAAGTCGTGAATTGATTCTGCATTAGTGGGGGGGAGACTGGCGTGTTAAGCGAGGAGGAGATGAATCGTGCATATTTTCTCTGTAATCAAAAAACTTTTTCAGAGAGCAATGACATTGATGAGTTGGTAATTTGATCTTGTTGATCCTCTCTGTGCTTATGGCCATTTGTTCCTAATACTTTTACTTTTTTTGTTTTATACATAGAGGTTCTGCTTCTTGAGCAGACCGTAAATTATTACAGGCACATTAAAGACGATGTTGCAATTTGTCTACGTCCTATGCCAGCACTAATAAAATCTTAGTAGCTGACCTCCATTAGTGAAACATGGCAGTCCCAACCAAATCCAACACAAGTCTCGGTTGATGCAATACGTTGAGCACATGCTTCAACTAATAGGCATCACAACATCTAAAGATGGCCGATTGCAAATCAAGCTGTCAATTGTTTTCATAATGTTGACACTCTGTGTACAACCATAGAAATGTTGGGGTATATTCTGGTATCCACAAAACTAGAACCTGTATTGGGGATCAATACCTCAAATCTTCCCTACCATCGTATCACACTTGGATTCGGGTCACATTTATTCAATTAGTGCTTCTCTTTTGGAGTTAATCCATAGTAATAAATTCCTGTATTTTGCCTTCAGGGTTCCACACTTTTTGGTTTATTTGGGAAACAAAACAAAAAACAAACATTCATTTTTGATTTGCGTTTCTTGGATTGCAACTGGTTAAAATATAGAGTATTTAGTTTACTGTCTCTCGATGAAAAAGGAAATTATATAGATCGAAAGGCAGAGCTCGTAACGTCACTTCACAGAAAAATGTAAAAAAAAACACAAACAAAGAAAAAGTGTTTTTCAGAGTATTTCACCTGGACCAATGATAGTCAAAGAGGACTAGTCGTCAAAGCTGACTCCTATTTCTTCGGGTTCGGAGATCTCTTTTTAGTATGAGCTTCATTCCTAAGATTATTAAGATGAGAATCCCTTATTGATACTGGGATCGGAATGCAGCAGGGTATATTCTGGTCCATCATCTGTGTCTTTCATTCTTACGTGATCTAGTGGTAGTTAAGTGGGAGTATTAAGAGTTGTTTTCAAAACTGGAAAACGGGTGTCTTGGTAATACTATCTATCCCTAGTGTGAAGTGTACTGTACCCATGAACCTTCATGCATCGAGGTCCCTCAGATTGTTTCTATCCGCCATCGTAGTCCGTAGCAAGTTGCAGAGTTCCTCCTCAGGCTGATGTCTTTGACTAGTTGGCATATTCGTAGACGACTTTCTTTTACGGTCTGCTTTTTGCGGCAGCATCATCCAACTGCTCGACGGCCCTCAGTGAACAGCTCCATCATCCATGACGCCTGACCGACTCGACGACCAGGAACGATGCTCTTCGGGCTCAGTCCTTATGGTAGGGAGAGCGGGGTGAGGTCTCATAGCTGCTTCTTTTAGAGAATGCATATTCTGCCACCATTTTTTCCCTTTTGTCGCCCAACTGCCCTTTACATTTATTATGGTAAAAACACATTTTACATTTTTCCCTACCTGCCACAGGAGGTACCTGTGAAGGACACAGTGTGTGCAATTATTGTCTTCCTAGGCACCACCCAGAAAAGCTTTGCAAGTCCTGCAAACATTTCCACCCGAAAACTCTTAGACCACCAGACAAAGCGCTGGGCTATCCACGCAATGCAGGCCAAAACCTAAATCGATGTGCCCGGGGAATCCAGCGAGGGCAGGATCAGTGTCTCTAGTGACGCCAAATGCAACAGCGGTTCGTCGGAAACCCCATGTGCAGGTCCTCGACTCCACTAAGCAGGCCATGCCAATGTGACGGAGACAACACCTGGCAGCCATAGTACACACTTCCAAATACACCAAGCACATGCTCGACCTGCGACGAAATCGTTGACGATCGTAGCCCAGGCGGTGTCTGCAGAAAAAGCCTCTAGACCTTTGTTAGGGAGAATTCTCAGAAATCCTTCTACCTTAGAGACCCCCAGCTGTTTTTGCTGGACTTTAGGACTTTTAATTTCTTACCTGGCGGGAGTGAGACCTTTTTTCCACTCATGTATTTTTCTGGGATTTGGATCTGTTTCTCTTTGAATTTGGAGTCTGACAAACTCCATAGACATCATCTTTACATTGTGTCACACTGCACCGTCAGTGCAGTGACACAGGAGATTTCCCAAAGGTTTAAATACTTTCTCTTGGTACTGTTTCCAAGACCAGTGAATTGAAATTGACTTTACGAACATTTTGTAACTTTCTAGGCCCAGCACACACTATCTTACAATAGGGTGCTGGAGGGGTTACTTAGTATCCCCCTTGTCTAGTTTCTCATGTAAAATGTTTTTTACTTTTTCTAAAATTGATCGCTGGTGGCAGTGGTTTACTTTCTCCTACCATTGTCTTTTTACCACGGGCTGCAATTGCAGCTTCAGTAAAGTGCCCATGGGTGCCCATTTTGTCAAAATGGCCCTGGTCTTCTATTTTCGCCATTCCTTGTTGGAAAGGTCCTTCTTGAGATTTACTCTGCGTGCCAAACCAGGTTTGGTCCCTTTGTCCGTTTTGTCTTTGGCGGGATTCATTGATGAAGTCCGCCACTGGTGAAGTCCGCCTCTGGTTTCAGCTGTCTGGCAGGGGCAGGAAGTGAGGGAGGTGCCTGAAACTCAATGCTTAATCCCCTTGGTTACAGGAATGCACCCAAAGGTGATTAACCGGCTGGCTGTCCTTGGAGGACAGCCACCCTGCTGTGAGTGACAGCTAGGCTGCCAATAATGGGAGTAACCTGCATAAAAGGTGAGGCTTTTGGCTTGGAAGACAGTCGACCACTGGACGAAGAAATCCAAAGAAGAACTTGGAAGAGACGCTTGCTGTAACTCCTGGACCATTGGTTTGCCCGGTGAAGCCCTGCTGCATTGCTGAAGCTCTGAGTTCGCCTCGACTAGAGAAGCCCTGTAACGGACGACTTCTCCCCTGCTATAGGAACCGATTTGCCAGGGAGAGGAACACCAGATAGAGTGCATTGGTTTTAGGTCAGACCCGAGCTACAGGAAGATCCTCCGGACTCCCATGAAGCAGGACTGACAAAGCCTGAGCCACCTTAAGAGTACTGGATCCCAGATGCGAGGAAAGTCCATGAAGGTAGACAAGAACCACGGTGGTGCTGTTTGTGAGAGCGCGAGAAGCTGAAACCGCGAAATGCTGCTGATCTGAAGTTTGCCCATTGCTGCCACCAACCTTCCATTCATAGTGCAGGAGTCCCCAGACGTTCTCCCTCTTGTCCTCACGACTGAGGCCCAGGAGCAACAGGATCTGCAGACCTACACAGGAACAGAAGCCAGCTGGAACCAGTTTTCTTCAAACCAGAGGAACTGTAAAACTAACGGGTTGCTTACCTCTTGTCATGTAGCCTTGCTAGCTCTCAGTTGAGACTTGTCTTGGTTGCTTTGCACAGTTGCTTGCAGCTTTGCCCCTCACAAGCCTACCAGCTTGTGGCCCTGCAGCGATTACATTTTCTTCAGACTTCTAAAACTTTGCAAGACTTTTACTTACCAAAAGTGCTTCATTTCACCTAGACTTTTGTTCAATTAACATTGGCTTGCCTAGCTCCCTGAAAGACTCTTCTTACCTCTGACTTAGTGTTTTAACTGCTTCCCCAGGAAAGGGTTAACTTACTTTGCATTGGAGGTTTCAAAAAGTACTTATCTGTTTAAGAATATTTGTTAACCATTGGTTTATGCCCTCCTCTTTTCCTTTTGACATTAAACCTCAGTATTGCTCTAAATGTACCAGTGATATATCAGTGTCCAGTGTCCTAGTTATTTAAGTCACCTCATGGTGTAGGAAGTGTATGTGTGCCACCCCCAATGGGTATCTACTGATTTATTGAAACAGAGTGTAGTTTAGAAGTATATTTCTGTGTTGCATAGATTTGCTCTCTGCTAAAGAAGGCTTATTCAACTGACTGTTAAGTTAATAAATAATTGTTTAATCAAGAAACCTTGTGTAAGTGTTTATTTGTATACTTGTCACTGTGAATCTCTGTGTAATAACCCTACAGCTCTTTTTGACCCCTCTTGAGTTAAGCCTGGCTGCTCAGTCACTCTACCAACTTATGTAGGACATGCTTATACCAAAGGTCGGGTTATCTATATACAAGAGGACAAGGCTGGTGCAGTCTCCCACAGGGTACTGCATACAATATTGCCTAACAATATTCCCGGTCCTCTGGTCCATCGCTGCAAAACATGCCACAAAAGGCGTTTCGGACCGGGCTCTTGAAAAAGCCCTCTTTCCGTGTACTGAAGAACGGGTGACGAAAGGCGCATCAGTGTGCCCCAAACATACGCCAAACATGCCGGTACTTATTAAAAAAAACATGTTCCTGCTCCCCTTTTAAAGACAAGGTCACAAAAAAAGCAAAATCCTCAACCCCTTTGTCTCTCCAGACCTCGGGCTCCGAGGATATGGATTCCTCCTCCCCTGCAGATACTCATAGGGGCAATGCATCACAAGAAGCAGACACCCTCCCAAACCACCTCTACCCCTTCAGGATTCCCACCCTCCTATGAGTGGACCCCTGAACAATTCAACAAAATTATGAAAAGGATGTCATGCTTTTGTTGACTTCATGGATAGGCACTCAGAAGAACTTGCATCCCTTAGAGACGCCTCCCACTCGGGGGCTGCAAAACATAAACCCCCTGCCAAAAAAAATACGTCTTAAACCACAGCCAAGCACTACCGCCCTAGGCCTCACCGGCTCCATTTATCAAGACCCCTCTCAGGACATGTATGCTATTGATCCCTCAGGGTCGCAAGACCCCGGCTTTCAGGGAGACCATACAGTCAGGACCAGTATGACGAAATCTGTTATTCAGTCGCCTGACCACCAAGATCAGCCTGTAGCAGATTCACCTGTAGATAATCTGCTTCAATACAACAAACAACCTTCAGTATTAACACCTGTGAGAAACCTGAAGGTGTCTCGCACGCTAGTCTCTGGGGATCTGTCATCCAGGTGGCTGGATGAGGGGTGTCTTCTGGGAGTGGAGGTGGGACACTGGATGGCGAGACATAGTATCCCCTTCCCTGTAACACCTTTGCCACATCCTACCAGGTAATATATGTAGGGACTCAACCCGTCCCCCTTTCCCAACACAAACACTTTCTCACAGACCACTCACTGTGCGGGAAATGGACGAACACCCGACCCGTACACCATACATGTCGCACTACAATGGTCAGGCTTTGTCAGGCAATTACTGATCATCACACACACACTTGACTTCATTGCACTTCCCCACACTGATAAAAGGCGGAGCACAAAAGCACACTCGTAGCAAGGCAAAGCACATGAGGATACAGCAGTTCCGAGATGGCAGTTTAATACGAGGCAGAAGATGGCGAGACCGAAGAGGATTGCATGGAGGGCAGTGCCCTTGACCTTTTCGCTGAAAGACTGTATCTTTCATGAGCATTCGAGAATGGGAAACTGAAGACCTGGAATTAAAGCTGAAGAATCCTGCCTTGTGTGCCAGAGGTACCCGTGGCTCTCCTGCGTCGATAGTCGAGGCAGGGAGAGGCGTTTGCCACCATGGTACTGTCCTCTGCTCCTACAACAAAGCCGCACCAGTGAAGTCGGCACATCGGTAAGTTGGGGAGACTGATACCAGACCGGTCTCTGTGGAAACCAAGGTTGCAAGCGACAACATTGTATAAGCATATGAGGCAAGCATTGCAAATAGAATTAGAAACGCAGATGAGTGACTGAACTTTGAAACTAAGATATTATGTTTTAGACAGTGGTCCGGCATCACGTGGATGCTCATTCAAAAATCTATTAGGTATCCACTGAAAGGTAACAAATGTTAAAAGAAAAGGAATTGTGAAATCAAAGTGGTCCTGCAACGGGTCAAGCCGAGCCCGGCTGAGGGGGATTTGGGGTGAATAGTGAATCACCGAAAGTAAATCCTTGTGAGAATCTAAAGAGAAAAGGAACTTGTTTATTTTGTTGTATCAGGCCCTCTAGGTTAAGAGACTTTGAGAGGAAGGAGACATGTGCGTCGAAGGCCCTGATGCTATTGCTTGAACTGTATCCTTGTGCTAAAGAAGCCAGAGATTGTGCTACGCTCTAGTGAAACGCCTTGGTGCTCCCACGGGACTGCTGAAAACATGGGGAAGGGACGACGGCCTGACCTATCATTTTGAACACTTCTTTCTTTTTCAAAACCTTGTTTCCCACTCTTTGTATTTGGAGGTAAGGATTGGCAATAGTTTTTTTTCTAGCATAGGCCCTTTTATTTAGACGAGACACGACTAGGACTGTAATATTATTTTTTGATGGTCATAGCTTGCTCCCATCTGTAGATTTAGGATTAGGCGCTTATCATACCCTTAGTTGAAGTTCAATAAACACCCTTGAACTGTGGTCACTTGTCTGTCTTACTGTTGATGCCATGCCTTCCTTACTGTTGAGGGAGAATTCTAAAAATGTGCTAATTCCGCTCTACCTTATAGACCCCCAGCTCTTTTGCTGAACTTTGGGACTCTGTACTTTTTAATTCTGTTTGTTTTCTGTTTGTTTCTTTTTGATTATGGAAATTTCTATGGTCCAAAACAAAAAACCTAACAGCCCAGCTACGTGCAGTAGATAGAAAATACGGCAAATTCAGCATTCTTCCTGCAATTCAGTTCTACAAGTCTAAAATAATCCCAGCACTGACATACGGCATGGATGCCAATCTTTCAATTCCAACGACCATATGGCCTAAACTAGAAGGCTTCATCTGGAGGTCAACATTAGGTTTGCCTAAATCGACAGCTGTGGCACCTATAAAACGCGAACTTGGGCTTCTCTCAATGGAGGCAGTGGTCGTGCAGAGCTCGTTACTTATACGAAAATCAGTTACTTATACGAAAACCAAAAAAAGAAGATATTATTTAAAAAAAAAATAAATTCAACGCTTTGGTTTTCGGTCCTATTACCTCGACCCTTTGGCCATTCGATCCTTTTGGTGTCACCTAATTATTATTTATCAGCTGCTGGTGTGAAACTGCATGGTGCTATAACTAAGCATTAAATCGACTCCTTAACTGAGCAAGGACACTTGACCCCAAATACTCCTGCCCTCCTGGGGTAAGCCTTCTACCCCTATAAGCCATTCTTACAGAGGATGTACAATTATCTGAAAATGTTCTGGGTAATAATGCCAATCTTTTCCAAGTTGAAACCAGTAGAGGTCAGTAGCCCTGCGCAATGATCTTAATGCCCACACCTTTCTGCTACACATCTACACTTGAGATTAACCACAGCCTCGCCAAATATTTTAAGGGCTTTAACCACACCACTTCATCAATTGGCTATATTCTCAGCCTGTGTTTGAAGCATTGGGGTGCCACCACACAGTTGATTAACCTTCAAAAAAAGAAAAAATACACGCCTGCCACCCCCAAACCCCCAAGCTAGCAGTCTGCAACAGCCAAAGCTCATCTCTGCACAGTGCTGCTGCCAATGTTTTGGCATAATAAGCCTACGGGACTGTTGGGGAGATGTATCATTGTTATGCTTCATCCCCTCTCCTAGTGAGACCCCCTTCACTTTTTGCCAGACTTCTGGATCTTTTTCTTTCAATCTTGAATGAGTGAAGCCTTTTTCCTCTCATTCATTGTTGTGGGCTCTCTTTTCTAACTCTATTTTTTGTATTCTACCTGTACTATGGAGCCCGTCTGCTCCATGGCTCTTAAAGGTATCTCTGATTTTACTACTGCCGCACACAGCTCCTTATGGGCAGTGTTGCTGGGGACTCTTAGGGTCCTACTTTAAGATTATTTTTCTGTATACTCGAGTAACTACAGTTCTTAGTATCTCTCCCAAAACTCTATAGTCTGAGAGATTGGCACACACCACCTTCAGTGGAATGGCAAAGGGATACCTAGTATCCCCCTTCTCTCTGCTCTTGTAACTTTCTAGGCACATATACAATCACCTAGTTATGGCGGGTGGCAGTGGATGTGTTCTACCAACTTTTGGATATTTTTTATACTGCAGGCTATTTCCATAGCTCCGGTAGTGCACAATAGGGCCACCCAAGTACCAACTTGGGGTCTCCCTTCTTTTTTCACCATTACTAGCATGGTTGTTCTTTGTTCGCCATTCTACCATTCAGGGAGAAGGTCTGTGTGTGTTTTACCTTTGGTGGGAAACAGTAGGTATCCCCACCTAGACTCCTCGAGTGTCTGGGCAGGCAGGAAGTAAGGGAAGATTTTTCCAAACCCCTGACCTTTGTCTGCCAGAGTGCCTGCATCGGTCCAGCTCCCACAGGGGGTCTGGCAGTCCTGATTGTACAGCCAAATGCCCCTTTCAGTAAAATGCTGAGAGATTGCAGAGGAGTGTGTGCTGGAACTGTATAAAAGGTGAGGCTTCTGGAGTGAAAAGCAAGTCGACCACTGGAAACGGAAGTAACCGAAGAAGACTAGAGGCGCCTGCAGACCCTTTGCAACACTGTGAAGTGACCACTGCTGTCCTGACCCTGTTTTCTATGCGATGGAGGAGCTCCGAAGAGGACTCCTTCTTCCTTTTGGCTGGTGGGACCAACCAGTCCCAAGACTAACTTTGAAACGAGCCATCTTCCGAGGTCTGAGTAGCTTCTAGTGCTGCAGAACTCCAATACCAGGAGACCTATTGCCCATTTCGAGTGCATCTTCGTGGAAAGGCCAAATCTTTGCTGTACCCGTAAGGACACTCCAGAGATCCGATCCAACTCGCCCAGACCCCCCTCACCAGAGTAGGGCTGCAGGATGCTAAGAAGATTGACCGGCGGTCCGTGTCCTTTGTTGGTGCTGCAGAAAAGGTGCCAAAACAGCAGAGTGAATCGTGAAGTTGCTGAAAGTCGTGCCCCAGGTTCACCCTCGAGGCTGCTGCTCAGAGATCCCGCCCATTGTGTTGCTTTTTGTCACCAGACCAATGAATCCAGAAGTCTGGGTCCAGAGCTGCAACATCGCGGAACATCCAGCACAAATATTTTCTTCAAACCTAAGGTACTGTGGGGGGAAAAAGGTATTGTTTACCTGATTCCAAGAAGTAACTCCAGAGCGTTGGAGTACATTTAGAGGTGTCCAGGGCAACCCCCTGTTACCTCTGACCCAAGCCGCTGCTTGTGTCCCCTTCTTGAGTCCGATTGAAGGTCTCCTTTGTTGGTTGTTAATTTGCTGCTGCAATAACTCTACACCCTGGAAGAAATCCACAGGAACTCTTTGTAATTTGTTGCTTGTCAAGACTTCAAGTCCTCTCCGAACTGCCTTTAGCGAGGGTTGCGTAAGCTTAGGTTGCACTAACTAACCATTTTCCTCCCTTTAAGTGACTTTACTATGTGTTTGTATGGTAGTACATTTACTCTGCAAACAGTTGAAAACCCATGAGTGTGCAATAACCGATAATACAATGACATTGTCTTTTTTCCTTTCTAACGTTGCTACAAATGTAACCGCAAACAAACACAAGTGATAGTGTCCTTTTAAAGTTTATTATCAAATAATCCTAAGTGTTCTAGTTTAAACGTATGAAGTATTTAAGGTGATTCTGGTGTAAATATAATAAATATATACTTTGCATATAACTAAATGTGCAAGTGCTTCTTTGGTGTGCCTGTCTAGCTAAGATTCAGTGTACTTACCTACAACTAATATCTTCCTCTTAAGATAAGCTTGACCGCTCTACCACTCTATCATGGTCCTGTGCTAGTACACACTGATACTAAGAGTTGGGGATCTGCAAACAACTGGGATAGCTTACTAAATCCTTACTCCCAGTAGGAGTTTAGGAAAACTCCCCTAACGGCGGTTGGGGTATCAATTGTTCGAGACGCAAAATGTATTTAAAAGTGGAAAATTCTCCCCTTGAATCTGATTCATCTCCAGAAGTGGATTTGTGCAACTACTCTACCCCACCTAGACTGCAAGTCTTAACTCCAAATAATCAAAGGTTGATGCCTTCTCCACCTATTAACAGTTGTCTAAATTACTTGTCCCGTTTGTGTCAGGGGCCAGAAACTCCACAAAGCATTACAGGAGAGATTGTCCCGGCACTCAAGCAAAATAAAATCCATTCTCAAGCCTTCACTAGTCTCCACCATAGTCATACAAGATGTATGTAAAAGTAACCGGTTTCCAATTGATGCCTACTTCAACAGGGAGGGCAATACTTTTCTCTCTCCATTGAGGTTATATAGCAACACTTTGATGTTCTCCTATTTCTTCTTCTTAACGTTAAGCAGCATCCCAAAAGAGCAATTTAAACCTGATTCTGGCTCCTCGGATATGCAGGATCTATGAATGTCTGTGGCTTTAACACCCCATCCAGTGGGCTGCATCGGGTTTTAAGGCCATTAGCACCCCGGAATACCAAAGCGGCACCCGAGGGTGCTAAACGTTTTTTCCTTTCCTTCGTACAACGCGACGCCGCGCTCGTCCTGTTGTTGTAGTAAGGAAACACCTTTACCAACATGGCCGCAATGGAAATAGAAGGCGGTGCTCCGTACGGAGCCCCTCTTCCCTTTCCACCGTGCCACTCCTCAGTCCTCTTTTCCGCGTGGACAGGAGCTGACCTCCTTCACCTTAGGCTGTGGTTGAGGCCCTATTTTTCCACTCCCAATTCCACACTACAACTTCACCAGGGATCTTTTTCCCTGGTGAAAAAGATCACCAGGGGAAAAAGGTAGGTGCCCTGTTCTCCACAGCACCCAGCAAGGGTGACTCCTTCATGGGGGAAGTGTCAAAGTGGGAGGGGCCTTCCAGGCCCTAATACCAGCAAGGGGACTGAGGCTCTACGAGCTACCGGCCATACGGCTGAGGGGGGTCTAAGGATCCACCCGGTCATGCCGCTGAGGGGCCGAAAGGCTCTGGTACCGGTGATCTGCCTGAGGGGCTTAGCTCTGATACCAGGCACAAACCCAAGTGGACGCCTAAACACAATACTGCATGCACTACCGGCGACATGACCGAGGGCAACCGCTTTACAGGCCATTTGCTTGAACTGCATAGAAGGTCCGAGCCTATGTACTCAAGCTAGCAGGTGGAGACTGGTCCCAGTATGCCGGTCATCACTCAGCAAGCATGTGGCGTAGTACCAGACAAGATGGCCGCCCGGCCAGATAAAATGGCTGCGCATCCCGACCCTCCCCATTCCAGTACGCAGGGATCGGAGTGTGCCCAGGTGGGATTGGCCACCACCAGTCACCTGGTGCACCTCATACCCAATTGCATCCATGCAGGGGAGATACAAAGACCCTGGCTACCTGAGTTAAAGTGTGGAGAGAGCACAACAAGAAGTACAGGCCCAAGGGCCCACTCCCACACACAAACGCACTTCTCCAGCACGCGAGGACAGGTTCTTCGAGAAATTACTCACGCTCGGGAGGTTGCCTCAAATGGGGATTTTACTCATAGGGGTCCTCCAAGACATTCTCCCTGCAGCACCCATGCAACCTCCTGCCTTGCTTCATACACAGAAAACAGTGCAGGCCCAGGTTCCCGTGCTACCCCAGCCGCCAATTGCTGTGGCAGCCCTGCCCATGCTGCATCCTAGGCGCAGCCCATCAGCACGCCACAACTGGCCTCAGCACCACCCCCCCAGCACTCCACCAGCAGGTCCAGCCCGCAGGACAGAGACAACGACGATGATAATGATCAAGACACCTCTTACTCATCTAGGGCTTTTCAAAAGACTGGTGGGAGTGGCGGAGTACCTGGGCATCCCGCAGCCGCAGGTTGAGCAACCAGAGTCAGGGGAAGGTGCGGAGGGGAATCTTAGTAGAGGTGCTTACCATTCGGTCAACCACCAAAAGAGGTTTGCCTTTGCAAAAGAATGTTGAGTCCCTGGCAGAGAGAGGCTAGGTAAACCCCTGTTCTACACAGCCTACAAACAAGCGCCTAGATGCCAAATATCAGCAGGCAGAGGGGGGACTACCTCATTCTGTCGGTGCACCCGCAGCCTCCTCGGTTATTGCGGCGGCTTGGATGTATGCAAAACCACAATCCTCCACGTCTACACCTACCTCGGCCCTCCTAGGCAAGAAAGAAAAACTCCTAGAGGCCTATGGGAAGAACATATTTGCATGCTACACTCCACTTGCGGCAGGGTAATGCTGATGCCATGCTAGCTGCTTTGAACCAAAAACTATGGAGGGAGATAGCAGAATTCCTTCCTTCCTGAGCTTCCGGCACACAGTCAAGTAAGATTCAAGGCAGGCCTGACAGAGGCGAAGATATTGGCCCGGACATCATGGAGTTGACAGTGGCACATATAGACACTGTTGGCAGGGCTGTATGCGTGGCCACAGATATGAGGAGGATCGCATGGCTTAAGGCAACCAAGTTTAACCCTGATGTGCAGGAACGCATGCTTGACCTGCCATTCGAGGGAGGGGACTTGTTCCATTTATTACAGACGAGGAGCTTGACAAGAAGAAAACCAGCTCCCAAACATCAAAGTCCCTGGCAATATTAACTAGGTCTGCGTCTAAGACCTTTGTCCAGAGTCGCCCATGCTTTGATAGAGGTCGTGCCTTTGGTGGCTTCCAAGAACGCCGTACTAGGCAGCTGGACAGGTCACCCAGCCAGCACCGATGGAAGCAGCACAAATTGGCACACAAGGGGTTCTTCTAGTCCCCCTTCCGAGGCACTAGCCTCAGAAGGGAAAAAAACAGTGACAGTGCCATCCAAATTCACAGTTCTCCGATGGGTGGCAGACTTGCCCTTCACTTTCAGTCCTGGCGGTCAAGGTTCGCGGACCTATGGATTCTCTGTGGTTTCCTCTGGCTACTGACTACCTATAACTCCATGTTAGGCAGAATTGCATGCAGTACCCTCTGGGACCTCCACATACAATTAGGACTACAGGTGTAAGCAAAAACCAACCTTTGGTATAAGTTTGTACTACAGTTTTGTGGTAGCGTGCTGAGCAGCCAGTCTTATTTCAAGAGGGAATGTTAGCAGTACAAGAAGTTACACAGAGGTATTACAATCACAGTAGTTCAAGTAGACACTTAGACTACAGGTTTCTTGGTAAAAACACTTATACCTTTATTACACAATCATTTAGAAAACATTCACTAGAAGGAGGCAACTTAATATTATACACAAATATACTTCAGCACAAAACCAAAACCTTTCTGAACAATTTAAGCTCCCCTGAAATAGGAGCCAAAGGGCATTTCAGTCACCTTTGAATGGGAAGGCAAAGGCACCAGTTAATAGAATGGATCACAAATACTTTCTTAGGGAGTGCAAATAGCTAAAGCTCACTACAGGACTCGATTCAGTTCAATAGGCATAGGCCAAAGTCAATGAGCTAGTGTCTTCGATAGGAAAGAGCAGTTCTTGAAGTAAATGGTAAAGTCTTTGCCAAAGTTCTCAAAAGTAGCTTGTATGAAAAAGAATCATATGTTGGGTTACAAGCTGATTAGGCCTGTAAGTTGGGAAAGTTACACAAACTTTCACTGCGAGTGAAGCATTCTCTCGATTGGGTTGGCACAGTACCTTAGTATGAAGCAAAAGATGCAGCTGAAGACGCTGGTTCCTGGCAGTTCCTGCAGATCTCACTGTTCCTGAGCCTCAGTCGTGGGGACAAGAGGGAGGACGTCGGGGGACTCCTGCACTGCATGGGATCGTCAAAAAACGCGGACAAAATGGAGTCACTTCAGTTGGAATAGCTGTTCTACAAGCACACAAGCTGGTGTCCTTTCCCCTGGTTAATCCTAACCAGCTTCGAGAATGGTATCAAGGTGGCTTACGAGTTGATTGGTCCCACCAACTCAAAGGAAGAAGTCGTCCTTGAAGGGGCTTCTCTGTCGAGATGAACTTGGCAATTCGGACCTGCAGCAGGGCTTCACCGGGCAAACCAATGGTCCAGGAATTGCAGCAGCAGTCCTCTTCCAGCTCGTCTTTGGTTCTTTCTTTCCAGTGGTTGACTGTGCTTTCCAGTCCAGGAGACGTGCCTTTTAAACAGTTGTCTCCCTTTCATTCCAGCCTAGCTTTCACTCCCCCAGCTGGGTGGCTGTCCTTGCCGGACAGTCAGCCAGCCAATCACGCCAGAGTGCATTTGGGTCTCCTAAGAGACTAAGCACAGGGAGTTTCGGGCTCCTCCCTCACTTCCTGCCCACCTCAGACGCCAGAGGCAGTCTTCAGTCCTGAAGCCCACCAAAGGCATGGAAACAAAGGGACCAAACCTGGTTTGGCGCACAGAGACGAACACTAGAAGGGCCTTTCCAAAAAGAAAAGATGAAAAAAGATGACCGGGACCCGTTTAAACAAAGGGGCTTAAGGCGTCATCTTGAACTACATGGCTCCTGCGATTTTTAGCTACTGGTGTTCGCAGTTGGGAAAAATCATGGTAGTTTGTTCTAAAACCACTGCCACCAGCCATTTCGATAGGAAAGGGTAGCATTTGACTGCTACATGAGTTTCTAGACACAGGGATACTAGGTAACCCCTCCAGCACTCTATAGGAAGATAGTGTGTTCTGGGTCTAGGAATTTAAAAAGACTAGTAAAGTCAATGTAACATTACATTCTCTGGGAAACAGTAGTTTATCCCAGAGAAGGTATCTAAACCTTTGGGAAGTCTAAAAAGACATCCCTGTGTCACTGCACTGAGGGTGTTGTGTAACACACATGAATATATGCCTATGGAGTCATCTTAGGAACTCCATAATCAAAGAACACAAGAGTAAAACGCACATCAAAATACACGAGTGGGGAAAAAAAGGCTCACACTCTTTCCAGGTAAAACATCAAGTCCCCAAAATCCAGGTCTCTAAGGTGAAGCGAATTAGCACATTTATGAGAATTCTTCCTAACACTCCATTTCCCTCCCCCTTACCCCCGCCCCTCCACAGATTGGGACGGCAACTCAGGCAGTGGAGGAGATCCCAACCTCGGAGCGAGGCATGGGTTTCTACTCCTGGATCTTTGCCATACAGAAAAAGAACCAGGTTGGCCTGCGAGTTGTCCTGGACCTATCAATACTGAACCTTTCCCTACCCCTTAAAAAGTGCAAGATGGTTACAACAGCGGAGACACTGTGTGGGTGAGACTGGATGTGCTCCCTGGATCTGAAGGATGCTTACTGCACGTCCCAGTTTGGGAACCTCATCATTCCTTCTTACGTTTCAGGATCATGGGCTTTCATTTCCAATACAATGTCCTCCCATTTGGCCTCAATTTGGCTCTGAAGTTCTTCACAAGGTTAATGAATGCAGTGGCAGCCCTGCTCCGATCGGAAGGCCACCAACTTTAACCATACCTCGATGACTGGCTTGGACGAGCGGAGTCGCCTAGGGGAGTCCAACGCACGGCAGCCACCCTTATGCACACGCTGTACGAAAGTGGGGTTCTCCAACCTCAAATCGCATTTACTTCCCACTCGGTCCTTAACATTCTTGGTTAATTTGGGATATAAGGGTGGAGAGGATCGTTCCCTCAGAAACCAAGATCACTGCAATAAAGAAGGCCACAGGGCATTTCCTCAGCAGATCAAGTGGTACCAACACTTGCTGGGAATAATGGCAGCTTGTCTCCTGGCTGTGTCACACACAAGGCTCGAAAGGATAAGGCTGCAGCTACATTTCCCAGCCTCTTGGAATCGGGAAACAGGCTCCCAAGCAGCCCTGGTCAGCAAACCTCAGCACCTTCACCAGGACCTCTTGTGCTGGAGGACGGAGGCCAACCTGTTTGTGGTCAGGCCATTCAGACAGCCAAAACCGGAGTTTACGATTACCACGGACTTGTCCCTGGAGGTGTGTGGCGGGTGTGGGGGGAGCTACCCAGAACAACCAGTGTTCATGGAATCTGGTCAAAGCAGGAATAGCTAGAACACCTGAACTTGCTCGAGATGGCCCTCTGGCTTGCTCTGTGTTCCTCCCCATTGTCCGCAACAAGGTGGTCTCCACATGCATGTATTACATCAACACGCAGGGAATGGGCACTGTTGAACAACATTTACCTGTAAGCAGTCCCCCTCCTGGGGAAGTCCAACCTGGAGGCGAACAGGCTCAGAAGGCTGAGGATCGACAACTACGAGTGGTACTTGAACGAGAGGGTCCTGAGGGAAATCATCAGGTGGGGCCATCCTCAAGTAGACCTATTGGCCACCCTGAGCAACAGGAGATGACACCAGTTTGTGTCCAGGATGGGACAAGGCGGGGGCTCCCTGGGGGATGCATTGCAGATTCAGTGGAACGACATGTGGGAATACGCTTTCCCCCCTACCCCTTTGATCAACAGGGTCATCTGCAAGGTCAAGGAGTCGTAGGGGCTTCATCTCATCTTGGTAGCGCTGCTGTGGCCTGCCAGACATTGGTACTCTGAACCCCCTGACTGTCGCATCAACCTCCAGTCCCACTTCCATTGGGACCAGCCCTCCTACTATCCCAGCGGGGACGTTCGGTGGTCTTCCCCCCCCCCCCCCCCCCCCAGAAGTTAGCCCTAGCAGCTTGGTGCCTGAACACGTTAATCTAAAACATCTGCACTTGTCACAGGAAAACTTGCCTATCATTCAAGGGGCAAGAAGCAGTTCCATCAGGAGTCTGTACAGAAGCAAATGGACCATGTTCCTTCACTGGGACAAGGCAAACATGGATCCTCTGGTGTGCAGACTAGACTGTGTGCTGTCTTTCTCGGTGCATCTGGCGTATTCAGGTGTGCAGGTCGACACTTGCCGTACTAACGACCATATGGGCTTACAAAAACTCTGAGATAACCTCTTCTGGCCTCCAATCTGGTGGTCAAGGAGCACTTGGCGGGTCTGACTAGATTGTATCCCCCAGTCAAGCGGCCACACCCGATCTGGGACCTTAACATGGTGCTGGGCGCTCTGGCCAACAATCCTTTCGAACCCATGGCATCAGCATATATCAGGCTGGTTGCTATAAAGACTGCACTCCTGGTTGGCCTTTAATCAGCGCGCAGGATCAGTGAGATACAGGCGCTAGTGGCATAAGAACCATATACCACATTTCACTGGGATAAGGTGGTGCTAAGGACGCACCCTTCATTTCTCCCAAAGGTTGTCTCATCTTTTCACCTCAATGAGGAGATAGTACTTCCAACATTCTTTCCAAATCCGAAGGATGAGGCACAGAAGGTTTTGCACTGTCTGGATGTCAGATGTGCTGCAAGATTTTACCTGGACTGGACCAAGAGCCTCTGCAAATCAGAGGCCTGGTTTGTCACGTTCGGTGGGTCAAAACCAGGCAGCCAAGCATCCAGGGCACCAATAGCAAGGTGGATGGTGTTGGCCATCAAGGAAGCATATGAGGGAATACACATGACTTTGCCAGCAAACATGCACACCCACGCTGTCGGGGCCGAGGCCACAGTGGTGGCCTGCCAAAGACCCGTTCCATGGCAGACCATTAGCAAGGCGACTACTCAGGCTTCTCCATCAGCCTTCTGCTAGAACTACTGCTTGGACGCCAGCACCAGATCAGACGCAGCATTTGGCAAGGCAGTTTTGAAAAACATGTTCTAGAGGGGCATTTCTCATCCCCAGGGTTTCATTCAGTTGTAATCGCCCATAGAGTATGGAGTAATGCATGATGGCATCTTGCATTTACCGGGTTCCTCATGCGCACCTGCACATGCGACCCATGCAGGAATGGTTGGCGAAACAGTCTCAAGCAAGTGGTCAGTGGGATGATCTCGTGGTTGTTTCGCCAGCACTAGTACAGTGTCTTCACTGTTGGACAAGAGAGAATCTTACGAAGGAGAAACCCTTCTACGATCCAGAGATACAGGCCGTTGTCACAACAGATGCCTCCCTAGCAGGGTGGGGAGCCCACTACCTTCACCATACAGCTCAGGGTCTCTGGTCTCACACAGTGGCTCAGAACCACATCAATCTTCTAGAACGTCTGGCAATCTTCAGAGCGCTTGGGGCATTCAAACCCCTCCTATCCAACCAGTCAGTGCAGATCCTAACAGCACGAATGCAATGTTTTACTTAAACAAAGAAGGGGGGGGGCGCACTTCTTCTCCCAATCTGTCCAAGCTTGCCCAGGAAATATGGAAATGGGCACTCAAACGGAACATTAACCTGTCATCCCAACATGTTCCAGGGGAACTCAACTCGCTAGCAGATGCTCTGAGCAGAGATCCCCTCCCAGAGGAACACGAGTGGCGACTACACAAAGTCGTAGGAGACCTCTTCTCTCAGTGGGTTTCCCCGCTATAGACCTATTCGCCACAAGCGAAAACGACAATGCCCAGACTTTACATCCAGGTTCCCCCAGCCAGGCTCCAAGGGGAACGCCCTATGGATGAATTGGTCAGGGATGTTTGCCTATGCTTTTCCACCAACCCCTCTAATGAGGAACGTGGTTAACAAGATCCACAGGGAACCGATGGCGCTCGTCCTGGTTGCTCTTGTGTGGGCGAGACAACCATGGAATCCACACCTACGCAGACTGGCGGTGTGCGACCCCATCAAGCTCCTGTGCCGGTACAACCTACTCTCCCAGCACGAGGGGCTAACAATGCATCCTCAGCCCAACTCGAACTTGGCAGCATGGCTTAGAAGTCAGAGTTCGGACATCTCCATTTACTCCAGAGATGTATGGATATCTTGAAAGAGTCAAGAAAATATAACACGAGGCACTGTTACTATGACAAATGGAAACAAGTCGTAATTTGGTGCCACAATAAGCTAATCAATCCAGTTGATTGTACCCTTATTGTTGTCACCTATATGATCACCTACTGGATGCAGGGTTAGTGTTTAACTCACTTAAAGTGCACTTGGCAGCTTTATCAGCCTACACCACTTCCCATAACCAGTGCCAGTCGTCAAAGCATTTATGGAAGGGGTAAAGGGACTCCACCCTCCAATTTCTAACACACCACCAGGTTGGAACCTTAATGTGGTACTTGCTAAGCTCATGGGACCTCCCTTTGAGCCCATGCACAAATTTAGTCTCAAGCACCTGACTTATAAAACTGCCTTCTTAGTAGACATCACCTCCATGAGAAGGGCCAGTGAAATTCAAGCTCGGTCAGTGCAGGATCCTTTCTTTACTATTCATAAGGATAAACTGGTTTTAAGCACTCACCCTAGGTTCTCACCTAAGTTAATTTCCAAATTCCATGTTAACCAGTCTGAGCTACCGGCCTTCCAAGAACCCAAAAGCTCTGCTGAGGTAAAACTCCACACACTAGATGTGAGGAGGGCGGTCCTCTACTATGTAGACGAGACCAGACCGCTAAGAAAGACAGATCAGCTGTTCGTCTCCATAGCACCTGGCAGAGAAGGAGATTGTGTCTCTAAAAATGCCATCTCTAGGTGGATAGTCAGATGTATCCAACTGTGCTATTCCCTTTCAGATAAAACACTGCCTTTTAAGCCAAGGGCCCACTCTACAAGAGGTACTGGAGCCACTCTGGCTTTCATTGCAAATGTACCCCTTGACAGCATTTGCAAAGCAGCTACATGGAGCTCTATTCACACCTTTACTCAGCACTACTGCATTGACACTCATTCCAAGACAGATACTCAAGTGCGACAAGCGGTTCTAAGACATTTGTTCGCTCATGAACCTTCTCACATCCCTACTCTTCTTCTTCCTCCTCCTCCTTCTTGTAACACTGCTCGCTAATCTATGCGCAGCATGTGATCTAAGCAGATTCCACAAGACTCAGAAGGGATACATTACTCACCGTAATCGCATTTCTGATGCTTGTATCTGCTTAGTTTCACATGCTTCCGCCCTTCCTCTCCTCTGAGAGAAGGCGCAGGGATGCTTGTAGTCTTATCTATCTTATCTGCTTGGATACTCTTTACTCACGCTACTCCTCATGCTACCTCATGTCAGAAAAAATACAATCTGAGTGTCCTACACGCGTGAGGGATCATGGGTACAGGGGACATCACACTAGGGATAGTATTACTGGCACGCCTTAGTTCGATACCCCTTTTGGAGTTTCAAAAAACAAACTGTAATTCTCTGCGGCTTCCATTAGATGTCGGCCTATGCACAGCATGTGAATCTAAGCAGATGCAAGCATCATATCTCCCCGGCCCCCTCTCCCTGGCCCCCTCTCCTCACCCCCTCTCCCTGGCCCCTCTCCGGAAGAAAGTTTAAGAATGGGTTCACAGGTCTGACATGCTAGAAACTGTATCTATGAAAGAAACTTTTAGTTTTTAACATGTTTTTGTTTCACATATAAACTTTTGCAAAAATCCCTTCTTACATAACCTATACAAAAATTGACAAACATTAGGAAAAAATCACAATAAATTGTCAATAAGGAAAACTCTGCTCATCTAGAAAGATGATAAAGGCACCATAGATCCCCTTCCTCATCTGATTCCTGGCCGAATGGGAGGTATTCAGACAGAAGCTGCTCAATCTTCGAGAAGACAGCCCAGCCCCCTCGAAGAAGAAAAAAGTCATGTCTGTCGCCCCGTCAAAAACTGACAAAGAGAAGTCTAACGCCAAATCCTGCGTGCCCTAGAGACAAGCCATCGACCCCTCAAACCGTTTTGGTCTCTACTCAACAGGACCAGTCCTAGTCTGTCAGACTCCCAATTTGGGGGTCGAGTCCTTTGATGGCGTTGAAGCCTGTGACACCAAAAGCGTCTCATCTACTCTTTCGGCATCTAAACCTTGGATTCCATCAAAGGAAATGGAGAAAACCTTTAAACCACTTCCTAGAATGATTTCTTTAAGTCCTTGTTTTCCATGTATGCAGAAAATGAGCCAATTGACAAGAATACGTTGCCCTTCGGACTCTAAGTTTGTAACATCTAATGTTCCTGAGGCCCTCATTTCGGAGGAATCCAGAATGAAGGACCTCTATGAAAATGTTCAGTCATCAAGTTGCATTGATGCATCGCTAGAGCTAGAATTTGGCAAGCCAGACCCAGCAGAACACCCAGATGCTTCCTATAGACAGTTCATGTCCAGAATAATTGAGTTCTTGGGATGGGGTGGGCCATCTTTTCCATTTGAACAGGACTATCTAACTGATAAGGAACCACAAAAGTACCCTGTATTGCCTTTTCACATTGCCCTGCAAATGAAAATGAGGGTTAAGGCAAATTGGGAGGCACTCGATACAAGTTCGGCTGTCGACAAGAACCTCACCAAAAAATACAGACCTTCAAGTAGTTATCCGGGGTACTTAGCCAGATACCTGACACCGGAAAGCTTGGTGGTCTAAGCGGCAACTTCCACGTCAAAGCAAGCAGCATACCCCACCATAACGCCAGATAGAGACGATTAGCGTTTTGACTCAATGGAGAAAAAGGTGTTCTCAGCCGGGAGTATGGCGCTGAGATCTGTCAGTGCCACTTGAAAAGTTATTGCTCACCTTGTGGGAATGTATATCGATGACGGCTGAACACATTCCGATAGGGAGTGGGTGGGGGAAGAGGGGCAGACGGCTTCCTGAACATTGTTAGAGATATATATTTATGATATGGCATTTATAACGTGCTTATACACAAGTGTTTCAAAGCGTGACGAGGCAAGGGAGGGAGAACAGAGGGGAAGACACAACGATCCTACTAGGCCAGGTGTCATTCAGATCGTTCAAGTGCATGGGAAGGGAGTGCAGAACATGGGATAAGAAGAAAAAATATATATATGTATGTAAATGTATGGCCAGAAGGTGGCAAGTGCAAGGTTAAGTGCAGACATCAAGTGCTGGGTGTGTGACTGTAGGGATACAGGAACAGTCCACAAGTGTGGGGGTTGCCAGGAAGGCCGTGCAGGAGTGCGACTGGCGGGGGAGGGGACCTGGGCCCGAGATCTGAGGGTGACTAGGTGACCAGTGCAATATCAGTGTCAGCAGCCAGGAAGTCAGCAAGGGAGAGGAGAAAAAGCAAAGAGAGGTTTTCAGGTGCTTCTGGAACCAAAGATGATTCACAAGTTTCAGGGAGGCTATTCCAGAGGGAGGCCCCAGCGGAGGAAAGAGATCTACCACCAACTCGATGCTTGGAGAAGCGACTGACCCTGAGGGATTTTGAGGTAGATGAGCGAAGACCTCGAGAGGGGAAGGTATTTAGGGAGAGAGAGTTGAAGGTATTGAGGCCCCAGAAGGCCTTGTGGATGATGCAAAGGGTTTTGAATTTGATGCTCGCAGCCACTGGGAGCCAGTGCAGAGATTTCATTCCTGGAGAGGTACGATTCCTGGGCTTGAGGCCAAGGACCAGTCTTGCAGTCCTGTTCTGGATAAGTTGCAGAAGGCGGAGTGTAGAAGCAGGGAGATTTAGAAAGAGGCTGCTGCAATAGTCTAGCCTAGAGAGAACCAGAGCTCTGGAGACAGTGAGCTTCTAGGGGGTGGAGGGTAGGAGAGGAAAGGAAGAATACATCTGAGGAGGTGTAGCTGGTAGTGTGATGACTTAAATATATCAGAGATGTGAGGTGGGAAGGAGAGTGTAGAGTCGAAGATGACCCCAAGGTTTTTAGTCTTGCTGGTGGGAACATGAAGAGGGACAAGAGCGGACGGCCAGAGCGCTACAGGAAAGGAGGGAGCAGGTGTGCCCCTGAGAATCTGTCTTACTGGCATTAAGGCAGAGGTCATTGGTGGCACACCACTCCTGGATAGCAGACAGACAGTCGAGAGATGAGGGAAGTAGAGGCGGAGGCCGAGGGTAGCCTGAAAATGAGCTGGGTGTCATTCGCATAGCACTGAAAGTTGGGGCAGAGAGCGGCAATGCGATGAGCCAGGAGTGCCAGGTATTGGTTGAACAGCCAGGGAGAGAGGCTAGACCCCTTGGGGACACCACAGGTAGAGAAAAAGATAGAGGAAAGGACCCAAGTTGGACCTGGGAGGGTCGGCCGGAGAAGAAAGAAGTCAGCCACGCCAGAGACTGACCAGTGATGCCCAGGTTATCACGGAGACGGTTGAGCACGATGGCATGGTTGACTGTGTCAAAGGCAGAGGAGAGATCAAGCAGGATGAGGACGCAAGGGGTGTTAATCAAGGTTGGAGAGCAGGTCTTCACGGATGTTCAGGAGAGCAGTTTCGGTGCTTCTGGCAGCTCTGAAGCCAGACTGATGGTCATGTAGACAACCAACATATTTAGTGTGGAGATTAAGCTGGGAGATGGCCAGTTTCTCAAGGAGCTTGCCCAGGAAGGGAGTGATGGAGATTGGGCGGTGGTTGGCTTGGCAGGAGGGGTCAGCAGTGGGTTTCTTAAGAACGGGGTGCAGAAGGGAGTGCTTCAGGGGGGGTGGGAAGACTCCAGTGGCGAAGGAGTGATTGCAGAAATCCACCAGGGCAGGAGCCAGGGAGTCGATGTGGTACTTAGATGGAAAGGAAGCGATGTGTGAGTCTCTCCAGTCAAGTTTGGACTTGGCCGACCGCATTGGCGGAGCCATGGCGGCAAGCAAAGTGATATGGAGGTTTGCGTGGTTGAGGAAGTTTGGATTTACTCCGGACATGTAGTCCAGACTGCACAACATGCCTTTTGACGGCACTCAGCCATTAAGCAGCAAAGCTGCTGAGAGCCTATACAAGCTGCAGACCTCAAAGGCTGCAGGCAAATCACTCGGCACTGCCATCAGACGGCCACAACCGTGTCACCCCAGTGGACCAGCTTGGAGGGGTTGGTCCTTTCGTTACTACTCCTTTTTTTTTTTTTAATCAATCTTTTTATTGAAATATTGTTTAAACATTAAATTCATCAAATGTCATTACAAGTGGTAGCATAGTCAACCTCACGGGCTATGAATCATCAATCTAATACAATGTCTTTTACAATTCATCAGTTCGATCAATTCCGGCAACATTTATGAGGAGACCGAGTTCATAGTTTCTCTGCAAGTATAACAACAATTAATTTTTCAATTCCACATTTCATTTTAACATCTTTTTGTTAGGCTGAAACCTGTGCAGTTCCCTTAGGGACCACTGCAAAAGATTTAAGACTACAGGTGTTTGGCAGTAAACGCACTTGGTAGCAGTCTGTACCACACATATTCACTGGTAGCTGTGGCTGAGCAGTCCGACTTTCCTCAAGAAGAGTTAGGCAGTATACAGAGCATGCAAAATAGGTACAGAAATACAGTAGCACGAGCAAACACTGACCAGAGCTTGGGTGTAAAAGTATATAATTATTTAACACACACTTATGAAACACACTAGCACTAAATTGGTAAGTTCAAAACACAATCACTATTATCATATGTACATCCCTGATTACTTGTTGGACAAGCCTTAGTTAACACCACTTATTTCCAGACAGAGGTGAGCGCTTAACGTTCAATGGCACTCCAACAAGTTAAATAAAAAGGCGAGGGAAAAGCAGAATTATGGAAGCATACACACTAAACACTTTTTAAAGAACCACAGCAAGTTAGGAAGGCAGTCTACTGGTGAGCAAGGAAGTTTAGGGACCAGGCCCACTTTCAAGGGAGCCAGGCGGAAGATGCCCAAGATCAGACAGTTACAGAGTCTTCAAAGTTTGTAGAGGTAGTTCGAAAAAGGTTTAGTTCAGTGCAGGAAAGTTAGCTAAGGTGTCCCAGGTTAACCCAGGTTCGAGAGACGAGGATTTAATACACCCCGTTCAAACGGTTGCAAGGGAAGCCAGGTGGAACACGGTACCTTAAATGGAGAGGATCCTCCAGCGGGGGCAGTTGTTCCTGCCAGCGGGTGCAAGTCGCAGCGTCGTCCAGAGGAGAAGATCTCGTCATGGAGGAAGGATGAAGGTCGTTGCACTGCCAGGAAAGAAACCAGCCGCAGAGTTCTCTGGTAAAAAGGTACTACCCTTTCGGTTCGCGGTAGTGGTGAAAACGTGGTATCCCGGTTGCCGGGGTGCTTGGCACAGGCAAGGCGGCCGCGAGATGCTCCAGGAAGACGAAAAGAAGGTAGACTGGTTATCCCCACCAGTCGAAGGAAGAAGACTCTCCGGACTGGAGATCTCCTCTGTCGTTGGGAAAAGTGGTGAGACGGTTCAGCAGGGCTCCACCGGTGGTGGTGTTGTTGCAGGCCGGCTCAGCTTCTCCCTCCTCGGATTCTTAGGTCCTGTGGCGACTTCTGAAGTTCCAAAGCCCTGCTTTTATGCAGCATACCCCCATTCACTCAGCCTAGCTGTCAATCAAACATGCTAAGTGGTGAGCCGGCTGGCTCACCACTTGGGCCAATCACACAAGAGTGCGACTTGAGTTACCAAGGTAACTCAGTCCAGGGTGCCTAAACCCCCTCCCACACCCCCTGTGGTACCCAGACAGAGTGGCACCACTTTTGGAGGCTTCTGTGTGCCCGCAGAAGCCAAAAAGGGACGGCATCCCACTGGTTTGGCGCTGTAAATCCTTTCGAACAATATAAACACAGGGAGGAACAAAAAAGCGAAGAAAAGAAAGAGAAAAAAAAAACACCTCACCAGGGTTTCAACCAGTTCCTCGCGGGGTCCCTTGAGGGGCTGTCTCTCCCATTACCAGATGACCATTTGGTGGACACTTTCCCCATTCTAAAGGTGTGTCAGGGTTGGCAGAGGTACTTGATCATTCTCGGCTGGAAGAACATATGTTGTTTTTCTGCGACGTGGCCTAGGAATGGGCCCCATATGTTTGTGAATTTGGCTGCCTGACCTTCTATTGCGGCCGTTAATTTGTCCATCCCAAAGAGTTCCCATACCTTAACCCACCAGTATGCTATATGCGGACCTTCTATTTCCTTCCAAAAGCGTGCTCGTGTAAGGAAGGCCGCCATAAGTAGTTGGGTGATCAAGCGGGCAGTAGGGCCAGAGCGGGGGGTAGGACCCGTCATCCGGTGAATCGCCTAATAGCATTACTAATGGGTCAATGGTGAGAAGGATCTTGCATAGGTCCTTGATTTTGGACCTAATCTCTAGCCAATAAGTTTGAATGCCGGGCAGTGCCACCATAGGTGTCCCAGGTCTCCCTTCACCTCGCAGCCGTCCCAACACGTGTCCGGGTATTCCGGGTTTATCGTGTGCTGTCTCTGCATCGAGAAATACCAGCGGTAACAGGTATTGAGTGCACATACCATCACCGACTTGTATCTAGAGGACATATGTGCTCTGTCCCAAATTCTTTGCCAAGCTTCTGGGGTATCTCAATTCCTAGTTTTCTCTCTCTCAAGCCATCATATACAGAAGTTTCTCATCTTCTGGGACCTGTTCCAGAAGATGATGGCAACTTGTTACACTCTGAGTGTTGACCTTCCGCAGCTGTAAGTTCTAGGCCTGACGGGGGCCTAGTAGCAGCTTTCTTAATGATCGGGTTGGTAGTCCAATGCCGTAATTGTCTCAGGGAGGTGAAACTTTTCTTTACATTGGGCAAAAGTCAGTGGGGTATTATCATTATAGAGCTCTTGTAGTCTCGGCCGTCTCTCTTGACCAATGTCGGTAGGAGTTAGCCTGAAGCCCAGGGGTAAAGGCCAGATTCTGCGTAATTGGGGAGAGGGGTCCCAATCCTGGGGGAATTCACCTTAGTTTATAGTGTCTATCCCAGCCCTGGAGTCTTGCCTTCGTGGTTGTGAGAAGGGGCTTCTGGGAGGTTTGTATTTCATGCGGGAGGAAGGGTAGATGAGAAAGGGGGGCTCCAGAGAACAGTTGTTCAATGTCCTGCCACTTGGGGGAGGGGCGGGTCGGGGTGGGGGTTTCGGGTGGGTTGGTCCAGCTCAGGATGGGCGCAATTTGGGTTGCCCGATAATATTTTACTATAGATGGGAGTCCGAGGCCACCCAACTGCTTGCCTCGAGTGAGGATCTTGCTCTGAATTCTGGGCGTTTTCCGCTGCCAGATGAAGCGACTTCTCTGTCTGCAGGTTTAATAAGTCTCGCTCTGAGATGAACAGTGGGAGTGCCTGTAACGTGTAAAGAAGCCTCGGGAGCCAGGTCATTTAGGCTGCGATTATGCGCCCTAAGCACGATATCTCTTGAAGGGTCCATTTTTGTAAAGATTCTTTAGCTTCTTTTTAGTAAAGGGGGAATGTTGGCTTTCCATAGGCCTGGATAGGTCTGGCTCAAGTGCACCCCAAGGTAGGTGATTTTGGAATTTTCCCATCTGAGGGAGTAGGTGTTGTGAATGGCGTTTACCACGTGTAGTGGTTCAGATAAATTCAGGCCTATCGATTTTGTCATGTTTATCGTGAATCCCGATATTGCTGCGAATTGATCAAGCAGGTCAATGAGCAGGGGGGACTGAGGTTTGGGCGTCCCTCAGGAAACGCAGCACATCATCCGCGTAAAGTGCGACTTTGTGACATTGATCTTCTACCTCAAATCCCTGAATGTCAGGGCGGAGACGGATGGTTTGTGCCAGGGGTTCCATAGCTAGTGCAAATACCAGCGGCGACAGGGGACTCCCTTGCCTGGTTCCCCTATTAAGTGGATAATACCAGTTTAGTAAATTGTGGGCCGAACCCAAAGCCTCTCAGGACCAAATGCAAGTATTCCCAGGACATGCTATCAAATGCTCTATGGGCATCTAAAGACAGTAGGGATAAAGGGCCCGGCTATCAGGTTATTTGCTCTGCGGATGTTATCATGGGCCGATCGACCTTGAATTAAACCGGTTTGGTCCCTGTCTATTAGTGTGGGAAAGATCTCCCCCCAATCGCCGCGCTATAATCTTGCTGTATAGCTTGGCATCCGTATTGAGCGAGGCTATGTAACAGTTCCAGTCTCCCAGCGTTCGTTGAATAACTTTGTGAGGTGTGGTATGAGGTCTTTACAGAAGATTTTGTAAAAATTATTTGTGAAGCCATCTGGGCCCGGGGCCTTGCCAATAGGGAGTGATTTTATAGCCGATTCCACTTCTTCAGGGGATTTTGGGTCTTCTAAGGGTTCCTGAAGGGCTTGTGGGAGTTGTGGTAAGGTCGCTGTGTTTATAAATTCTTTAGTGGATTGTGAGTCTCCTCTATGAGAGGCTGCATGTTCCCCAAAGAATTCTTCAACAATGAGGCATTTCCCCTCTTCGGAGTTGATGCTTTTACCGTGTTTATCTCGCAAGTGGTCTATCCTGTTCTGCCGTGTCTGTTTCCTTAGCTTAGCCGCTAGCAGTTTATTAGCCTTGTTTCCTTTGGTATGAAAGAATGGTTTGGTGCGCATCATACAATAAGATGCCTTCCCCATATGGTGTGCTTCAAGCGCTTTTTTTCGCCATTCGTAAGTCTCTTAATGCGCGCCGTGAGGGTTTCTTTTTATGTATCTGCTCTAACCTATAGGCTTCCCCCTCTAGTTGCTCTTGGAGCAGTCTCCTAGCTTTTCATCGTTGTGCTGCTTGCTCAATGAAATGCCCCCTGATCACTGCCTTACTTGCATCCCAAACCATGCCCCAGCTCACATCATCAGTGTTCTCATTGAAATATAGGTCTAAGGATTCTCTAATATGGGCACAGGTCACCGGGTCCTCTAGAAGGAAGTCATTTAGCCTCCAGGTGGGTCTTGTGTGGGGGGGTAGCTCGTGGGGGAGCTATAGTTCATAGAACTGGGGCATGGTCTGCGAGCGCCTCAGGGAGAATCTGTTTCCTCCACCTCATGAATGAGCGAATCTGATATAAAGAACATATCCAGTCTGGAGAATCCCCCATGAACGGCTGAAAAATAGGTGTAGTCCCTCATCTTGGTGATAGTACCTCCACGCTTCAATCAGGGAGTGCTCTTTAAGCAGGGAGGTAAGGGATCTGAAGTTATTCCTGTCATTTAGTGTGGGTGGGAGGGTTTTGTCAACTAGGTGGTTAACCACTGCATTGAAGTCTCTGCCCATGATCACTTCCCCCTCTGCATGGTCGAAAAAGGGCTTTCGACAATTTCATGAAGAACAAATTTTAGCTAGTGTTGGGGGCATTTATGGAGATCGATGTGATTTTGAGACCATCCAACATGCCATTAACCAGCAAAAACCTCCCTTCCTCATCCCGCACCACCCCTACAGTTTTGAAGGAAATCCCCTGCACGCTAGAATGGCAACCCCTCGTTTCTTCAAGCCACTTGAAGCAAAGAACTTAGTGGGATAGAGCTTGTCGTTAAGGCGGAATTCGTCTCCCGGGCGTAAGTGGGTCTCCTGAAGGAATAAAAATGCTGCGTCTAAGGATCCTAATCTATGGAGGAGTGCTTTCCGTTTCAGAGGGGAGTTCAGGCCCTGCACGTTAAGGGAAATGCATCGATAACTCGGGGTTGCCATATTTCAGTTGCATGGGCTTCCGCTTCATATTTCTTCCCCCAGAAGGACCAAGAGCAAGGTATCTGGTCGGGAGTTCACTGTAATGTAATCTATTTAAAGTCCGTGGTGAGAAGGGGTGATAATGCCAACTTAAGAATTTCAGGTTGAACTCAAGCAGGTAATCAAAATGAAGACAGACAAAACAAAATAACCAGATTGTTTCCATCTCGGAATGTACTAATCTCATCCCCAGAATTAGCTTTAACCAAGTGTGAAGTAAGTCGGGCACCATCCATTCAGGCGCCCAAGCCGATTATCATGTGGAAATGTCCAGTGCCCCCAAGTACAGGTACCCAAGGCATATAATGGCGATAGGGAGCTGTGTAACTTAAAAGTTTGTGTTTAAGCCAAGTCTCTCGCCCGAGGATGGAAATAGGGTGCCTCTGGGTGTGTCTTCACAGAGGGAGGAAGAAGACATTTCCAGAGGTCAGGGAACCTCAGTTGGAGACGTGGTATCTATTTTGACCAAGAAGCGTTGGCGATGTAATGGAGAACCCCAGGGTGGCAGTGTCCTCCAGGAACAGGATTTGAAACTCCTTGCGGTTGGGTCAGGTGGCCGCCCAGTCTTTCTGCTCTCTCGGTTCCAGGCCAGCCTACCTCTGGGGCAATGGATGCTTTCTCTATGCCAGATCCCTGGCGGGGATTTGTCGCGGATTGGTGTCGCCGCCGGATTTTCCCTTGTCTGGGTTTCGGCAAGGGATGTGAAGTAGGCCCCTCCGTACTCGGAGCCTGTGGATTCGGTACGTCATTATCAGGGTCCTCCGACATCAGGGCTCTCGCTTCTTCTTCAGAGGTAATTATGTAGTGTTAGCTTTGAAAGTCAAAAATCAGTTTACAGGGGAATCCCCAGCGATAGCGGACCTTTTGGGTTCTCAGCCAAGAGGTTAATTTCTGTAGGCGCCGTCTGCATGCTAGAGTGAGGGGAGCCAAGTCCTGGAAGAGTTGAATCTTCGTGCCTTTAAATTGTATAGACTCCGAATTTTGAACTAGAGTAAGCACGTCTGGTACCAGGTTCCTTTTGAGTTGGGCAGAAGAATATACTCGGCGAGTTCTATCTAGTTGTAGTTCTTCATTTGGCGAGAGGTCGAGGAGGGATCGGAACAATGTCACCACATATTCGGTTAGACCCTGATCAGGAATCTGACGAGGAACTCCACGGAGGCGCACGTTATTCAGTCTCGACCCGTTTTCTAGGTCGGCCTGCTTTGCCCATATGTCTTCTAGCTGTTCTTCGATAATCTTCACCCTTTCTGCTAGGGCGTCGTTGTTATGGGCTTGTTCACATGCAGTGTTTTGCAGGTCATTGACCCTGGATTCAATCCCTCCTAGGTGGGAAGTCAAGTCTGCAAGGGACTGTGCCAAAGAATCTTTGGAGGTCTTGATCTCTTCTTTAATCTCTCGGGTAATGTCTTGGTTGAAAGATCTGAGCATTCGCTCTAATTCCTCCTTGGACATCACCATGCTTTGGGGCAGGATTGAAGGTGGGACTGGATGAATCTCGGCCATTACTGTGCGTGTGGAAGGAGAGTTCATAGATTGTGGCGCCAGGTAGGCCTGTATGCCGTGTCCCTTCTTTTTTATCCCTGTTTTGGGCATCCCTCAGAGTGGTTGCTGAGATCTCTTGCCACTTAGACCCAATGCCTCTGAGGGAGCATGGACCGCCAGATGTAGATGACCAGCTTCCGGGGTTATGGTGTAGAGCGGGCGGTTAGGGTAAAGGGCTCTCTCCCTGTTGTGTTTTGGGGCTCTTGGGAGGTCCCTCAGGGAGTTGTGGTGCCAAGGTAGTTCGATCGGTGCAAGTGAGGGTCTAGAATTCCCACTCCGGGGTGATGGCGCACTCACCAGCAGTCAATGATTCAACTCCCGGTAGCTTTACAGCAGATGGATATTAGGCATAGTTCCTCTCCGTCAGGGGTGGGAGGACAAGAGTCTCGCCGCAGAGTCGCATTGAGAGAGATTTATCACCCCCTGGTAGTCCCCGTCCGTCTCGGGTGGTAATTTGCCACGTCAGTTCCTGAGCCCAATTAAAAGCCCTCATTTGATAAGTGGTGTATGGCGGTTACAGCAGACAGCAGACATCTTTCTTGCAGTGGCATCAGAAAAGCGTTTAAAAAGGAAGCATTCACTTCCCCGTCGGTTTCCATCCCCGGGGTTAGGGATTCGGCTGTCCCTGCATCCTCATCCACAGCAGACGCCTCTTGGGGCTCAATGTTTGTTGTGTGTGCGCTCCGAGTGGGCCTTCAAGGGCAAGACCGTGCAACGGAACCCAGCAGGGCAGATCCCCTGCTCGTCCCGGCTCCCTGGGCGTTCCGTCGCTCCGCCTCCCCCTCCGTGGTCGTTCTGAGGAGCGGGGTGGTCTGCCTCGACCCTGGGCGTGATGTTTATCTTGTGCACCGCCCTGAGTGGATCTCCAGGGGCGGCGCCGTCACGGCTCCTGGGAGGGGTGGAACTCCGCTCTCGCTTGTCCGGGGCCCCGGAGCTCCAGCCCTCCGATCCCTGCCACTTCAGCAAGGAGGGCGCCCCACCTCCAGGCAGGCCAGCAAGCGCTCCCCGTCCGCGGCACTGCCCCTCCGCCGCCTCCTCCGCCAGAGGGCTCCTCTGGTCCCCCCGGACTGTTGCGTTTTTGTGAGGCCACCGGCAGAGCCAGTGGGGAGCCCCGGCCGAGTCCAGTCCTTTGGCACCTGGGAGGGGACCGCTTCAGTATTCGGGTGGCGGAGTCCGCAGGTCTTGGGCGGCGCGCGCCACCATTTTCTTCCTTGTTGCCGCCGGAGTCTGCATTCCAAACTCAAATAACAGACTTCTTGGGATGCAGTTCTGGTCAGAAGTTTTGCCGCTACGTCAGGGTCTCATCATGGTCATCTGGTGATCAGAATCGGGCTGGAATTTTCCATGTTAAATTGCTAAAACTGTGTTGCTTGGGCACCTTGAAGCAGAGCTCACGGGAAGCACAGCCGCATGGCGTGCTATCTACTACTACTCCTTTTAGTAGAGCGAAGGGCCGAACAAATGGGCCAACGAAAATTCCCTAGTGGTCAGCAGGGAAGAGGTGCCAAGTCCGCCCAAGCAGCGGCTACTTTACCTTCAGCCGCCTCAAAACTTCTGAGGCCTTAACCCACAAAACCCTAGTTGGAGACACTCACTCAGCATCTGCAAAAATGTTGAGGCATTACTTAGGATGCGTGGGCTCTGGAAACAGCACCCCAGGGTTACTGCCTACCCTTTTTAAGAAGGCCTGGGGATTATCCACAGGGGAGCCACTCATTCAATGTTACGGATCTGTTCTTTTTGCAGGATATTTTGAGCCTGCTAGAGAGAGGTGCTACAGAACCAATACTTCTGACAGAGAGGAACAAAGGGTTGTATTCTCCTCATTTCCTAATCTCCAAGAAGGATGCAGGATTCAGACCCGTCTTAGACTTGAGATGCTTGAACGAGGTCCTCAGGAAGGACAAGTTCAAGACGGTCATCCTTTCTCAGATCCTTCAGGATTGGATGGTGTCATTGGACCTTCAAGATGCTTAATTTCATGTGCCCATGACAAGGATCTGTTTCGAACTGGCGCTGGAATCATTACAAGCCATAATACAATGGAAACAGATGGACGTCTACAGGAAAATAATAAACCACAAAAATCCCAGCCATAGAAATATTGAAAAGCGAAAAAAACGCTACAAACTCAACGATTCTCCAACAATGGACCAACCAGGTCAAGACTCAAATGCAAGCTGAAGGCATCGCCGAAGAAACGTTAATGCACAACACGCAAGCTAACACTACAAAGGAGCGACTGGATAAAAACTCTCGAAGATTAGACTAAATATAAACGCCATCAAGTATGCGAAATAGACATAAGAGCCCTTCATGAACTTCCACCATACTTGACCTGTTTTCCAGATCGACATACCCGAGATCTCTTCTTAAGGTTCCGATTGAACATCTTACCAACCCAAGACTATCTGAGTATCACCCAACAGACAGAAATCAAATCCTCAGACTGTCGCTTCTGCCAGAGCAACAGAACCAAAGAGACATTGTTCCATATCATCATGATTTGTCCAGCCCTACAAGAAAAAAGAAATCTATTCAAGGATTTCTTTAGAATATCAAAAAAACAGATGACTACAAAAGAACGCTGGAACCATCTGCTAAAAGGCAACGACAAACATCTAATTCTAACGGCCATTAAATTTTGGATTGAGACTGAAAAGATCACAAAAAAAAATAAGAAGCAAATCTTTCTTTAGCAACTATCCTAACGATTCTTCGAAAGACAAATATAACGAAAAGTTTGGATTACCAAACATAACATTAAAAAAATGTTTTTAAAAATGTGCCTATCCATCACAAGCACAGACCGTATCGGAGGTTCGCCATTGGCGGTTCTTTATCAATTTTTACTTCTGCCGTTCGGGATTACCTCTGCCCTGAGGGTTTTCACCAAGTTGATGGCGGTGGTGGCAGCGAGTCTCAGGAGAGGGGGATTCACGTCTACCCTACCTGGATGATTGGCTGATTCTGGGCCTGTTCTCCCGAACAGGTTCTGGAGCACGTCAGCATAACCTGCCTTTCTCTCCACAGACTGGGCTTTCTCCCTCAATTTCAAGAATTCCCACATGATACCATCTCAATGACTTCAGTTCATCGGAGCAGTCCTGGATGCGTCCGCTGGGAAAAGCCTTGCCACCCGAGGTGAGAGCTCACCACATTTTGCAGATGGTCACCAAATTCCAGAGTGCCCAGTGTCTTCCAGCCTTAGAATTCTAGAGGTTGCTCAGCCTCATGGCATCCTGCATTTTTCTGGTTACAGAGGCGTGCCACAGAATGAGATCCCTCCAGTGGGCCCTCAGAACCCAGTGGTCTCAGTTCTCGGTCAAGATGTCAGATCTGCTTCAGGTTCCGAACAGGGTCACATGGCATCTCCTGTGGTGGGCCTGCAAGAACAACATGCTGAAGAGAATCTTTTTGCGAACCATGACCGGATATAACAGTAGTAACGGATGCCTCACTCACAGGGTGAGGAGCCCATGCCAACAATTGAGTTAGCGGTGGTCGGTCTCCATTTGAGTCCATATTACACATCAACCTTTTGCATCTGAGAGGAATCGGACTAGCGGTGAAGGTTTTTCAGCGCTGTACGAGGAAATAATTTCCTGATAATGACAGACAACACAGTGGCCATGGACTACCTCAACAATGCTAACCCTGTGCAGAGGGGCAATGCAGCTCTGGTTCTGGACCATTCAAGAAGAAATCTCCCCATTGACATTTCAACTAGCGGAGAGGAGAACACCATGGCAGACGCATTGAGAAGGCAAAGCAGTCTTTGACGAGTGGGAACTAGCTTAGGAAGTCCATCAAGAGATCACCCTTTGGGAAAGCCCTCAGGTAGACCTGTTTGCGAATAGTGTCAACCGGAAGTGAGAACTGTTTTGCTCCAGGGAATTTCCCCCAAGAGGAGCACTAGGAGACGCGTTAACAGTGGACTGGGAGTGTCGACTCTGTACATGTTTCTTCCAGTTCCCGTCATTCCTCAGGTAATCAGGAGGTTGAGAAAGTTTGGGAAATCCCTGATTCTAATTGCTATGGATTGGGCCAGGAGGACGTGGTACCCGGACTTTCTGAACAGGTGTATCTGCCCTCCAATGTGTCTTCCACAAAGAGAGGACCATCTCTCGCGAGAGCAGGGTTGGGGCTAGTTCTCCATCCAAAGGGCAAGACACTCGATCTTCATGCATGGTTTCTGAGGGATTGAGATATAAGGATTGGGACCTCCTGGAAGACGTAACAGATTTTGCTTTTGGCTCGAAGCCAGCAACCAAGTCCTTGCACTGCTGCCGTTGGAATGGTGCAGGGAAAATAATGTAGACCCTTTTCAGCGCAATACCTGTCTTAGTGCGTCTGGCAAACCTGGGGCTCCAGATTGGAACCATCAAAGGATACTTGGCGGCGCTTTCGATCTTTAAACGCATGTTGGAAGAAATTTCATATTTCAAAATGCCACTGATTGTCTATAAGGACTCACAGATGTTTGCTCCTACCTCATTTCTGGTCCCAGTTTGGGATTCAAATCTAGTGCTGAAACTTCTTGCGTGCGCTTCATTTGTGCTGCTTCACTCATGTTAGTTGAGATTGCTGACTTTTAAGACCATCATATTAGTCGCTTTAGGATAAGCGAGTTACAGCCCTTATTCAGTAAACCACCATTTACAACTTTTTATATAGAGTAAGGGTTAAGCCTACATTTCTTCTGAAGATTGTATCAGACTTCCACATCTGTCAAAAGATTGTTTTGCCAGTGTTTTATCCACCTGCACATCCTAGCAAGGAGGAAGAAAGGCTACACAGACTAGATCCAAAAAGGGCACTTTGTTTTTACATATCATATGTGGCTAAAATAAGACAAGATGACCAACTCTTTGTGGGGGTATACTGGATAGAAATTGGGTTTGGCAGTCACAAAGCAAACGTTATCCAGATGGATAATCCTATGCATCACAGAATGCTACAGGCTTGCAGGAAAAGATCCCCCAGAAATCCTGAGGGCCCACTCCACAGGGGGCATAGCTGTGTCTTCTTCCTTGCAAAGAAGGATGCTGATAAATTACATTTGTGCGGCATCCACGTGGTCTACCATTCATATCTTCATAAAACACTACTGCATTGACTCGTCTCTAGGCCAGGAAAGAGGTTTTGGAAAGGCGTTTGTGCATTCTGTCCAAAACATGAGAATGAAATTCATGATTCGAAAATTCATACTCCTTCCTCCAAACTGTACACTGCTTTGGTAGTCTAAAGATGAGGATTACGTGGGAGGACACAAATCTTTCGAAGAACAAGTTACCCCTGGTAACCTTCTTTCGACTGGATATTCCTCCCACATATTCCTTATCGCCCCTCCCTGCAGTAGAATTCCTGTGCATTACACCTTGCGCTCCTTCATTGTCTGATACTGTGGGGGAAAAAGGCGCAAAAACTGAACTGAAGCGAACGGGCACTGCGTGTGTTATATATACCCGTAATGACATCTACCTCGAGACAAAGGGACTTTGAGTTGACCGCATTGACGCACAACACTCTCTGCCGACATTTGTTTTTCCGAACAAGTAGACGCTGGAAGGGAAGATATCTAAAGATGAGGAATACATGGGTGGAACATACAGTCGAAAGACAGATGTACCTTGCTCCTACCATCTTCACCTACATTAGATGCTGGCTGCATTGCTGAAGTAATGAGCTGCAGAGCCCTGACTTTTACCACAAGGCTGCAGGAGCAACTGGAGCGTCCACCACCTTACCATCTTTTAGTAAGCACATTTTTGCTTGAAGGCAATTAGGCTGTGCCTAATTCCATTAAACGAATTGACGAGCGCCCTTACTATCTGTTTGTTTGTGTGTTTTTTCCTTTGAGCACTCACCATTTCCTGTCAAGCCCAGTCGGGCCATTATATTTCTTGGGCCTATTTATTCATGTATTGTGCATTTGTAAGGCTGTAAAATGGCTGCCTCCTACACAAGCACTGAAGTGCCTTGTGTTCCTCACAAGCTGCTGCAGTGATTGGCTGCAGCTTCTTCCATCAGGGCTAATCCAGGGAGCCAGCAGGCTCTATCCCTGATTAACCTTTACTTTTGTACTAACTCTTCAGCACCTGCTAGGCCGTGGTGAGTTTCTTGTGCAACCCCTACCCACTCTCCACTCCCTCGTCCGCATACCCCCTACTACTATGTCACTGTCCATCTCCCCGATCTACTCTAACTGCTACTCTATCACCATTCCTACTCCCCTCTCAGAGTCTGGTAGGAAGAAATGTAAGAAAGCCCCTCTGGTCTCCAATCAAGGATTGCCCATTGTGGATACCTACAGTCATTGTGTCCTCCAGGCAGACCATCACTGACATCCTCGTTACTGTCCCCTCTCCTGACATTTGGAGCCCCATTTGATGTTTATCCTCTCCCATTATTGGTGGAACCCTGTGTTAGGGAGAATTCTCTGTGAAGGCTAATTTCCCAAACCTAGTGAGTCCCCTAGCAGCTTTGCTGGATTTTTGGGGTTTATTTTCTTTCTCCTGCTAAGAGTGAGACTCTTTCTCCCACTCTTAGACATGATTTGAGATATCCTTTGACTTTGTAATGTGTTTTATGGGCTATGGGGTCTTTTACTCCATAGGGCTTCATGTGTTTAGTATGTGTTACACAGCACCCTCCGTGTCGTAACACAGGGGTATCATCGAGACCCCCAAACATAGACTCAGTACCCTGGGACTGACTGTCTCCCAGGGCATGTCAAGTCACCATTGGCTTTACCAGTCCTAAATTGTGAATAGAACCAGTACAAACCATCATATTGTGGGCGTACTGGTAGGGCAATTTGATTGCCCCTGGGTCTGTTGTTCGAGGGGGCACTGTCCAGTCCCCCCTGAGCGAGTTTTGGCTGGTGGCAGTGGATACTACTTTTTATATTCGACCGCGAATATATTCCTATGGGATTTTCCCATTGTTCGAGGCTAATACTTTTTAACATAGCCTCAAACATACCGCCAGTTTATTTATTTGATATTAATTCACCGGTTGGTATTTTTTGCCAGAACTCTGTTCCAAAATGGCGTTTGTGTTCGCTTCTGTGACTCCAACCCGAAGTTGAGCCCTTTGTTCCACTTTTGGCAGGCTTCTGCACAGAAGCCCTCCAAAGTGGTGGCACTCTGTCTGGGTACCACAGAGGGTGTAGGAGGGGGTTTAGACACCCTGGACTGAGTTGCCTTGGCAACTCAAGTCGCACTCTTGTGTGATTGGCCCAGTGGTGAGCCGCCCGGCTCACCACTTAGCATGTTTGAGTGACAGCTAGGACTGATGAATGGGGGTTTTCTGCATAAAAGCAGGGCTTTGGGGACTGGGACTTCAGACGTCGCCACAGGACCAAAGAATACGAAGAGGGAGAAGCTGAGCCAACCTGCAACGACGACGCCACCGGTGGAGCCCTGCTGAACCGACTCACCACTTCTTCCAACGACAGAGGAGGTCTTCATCCCGAAGAGTCTTCTTCCTTTGACTGGTGAGGATAACCAGTTTGCCCGCCTTTTCGCCTTCCCGGATCATCTCGTGGCCGCCTTGCCTGTGCCAAGCACCCCGGCAACCAGGATACCACGTTTTACTACTACGGCGAATAAAAGGGTAGTACCTTTTAAACCGGAGAACTCCGCGGCTGGTTTCTTCCCTGGCAGTGCAACGACCTTCAGCTTTCCTCCACGTCGAGATCTTCTCTTCCTCCTGGACAACGCCGCGACTTGCATCCACTGCCAGGAACAACTGCCCCCCCGCTGGAGGATTCTCCCCACTTTCAAGGTACTGTCCGCCTGGCCTCCCTCGCAACGGTCTGTGTGGGGTGTCTCGTAAATCCTCATTTTACCACTTGGGTTGGCCCTAGGCTGGCTAACTGAACTTTTCTGAGCTGAACTAATTCCTTTTTAAACTCTCTGCAAGACTTTCCAAGCCTTTAAAACTGTGTGATCTTGGGCGCATTGGTGTTCTACTCTCTCCAAGAGAGAGCCTGGCCTCTGAACCTTTCGCTCACAAGTAGACTTTGACTTTCCTGCCTTCCTGAGTGCTTCTAAAGTATTGTGTTGTGTGCTGTTCCTAATTTCTGCCTTTTCCCTCCCTTTTTCTTAACTTATTGGAGTGCCATCTTTAGTTAAGCGCTCACCTCTGTCTGGAAATAAGTGGTGTTAACTAAGACTTGTCTAATAAGGAATAAGGGATGTATATTTATTAATAGTGACTGTTTTTTAACTTGCTTGCAATAATAGTGCAAGAGTGTCTGTGTCTTTAAATAAATAATTATATACTTGATACCAAAGCTCTGGCCAGTGTTTGCTTGTGCTACTGTATTTTAGTACCTATCTTGTATACTCTATATACTGTCTAACTTGAGAGAAGTCCGGCTGCTCAGCCACAGCTACCAGGTAAATCTGGGTGGTACAGACTGCTACCAATTGGGTTTACTGCCAACACCTGTAGTCTTAAGCCTTTTGCAGTGATCCTAAGGGAACTGCACAGGTTTCTGCCTAAGACCCTGTGGGAAGTTCTCTTGGCCCACATCTCATAGTCTAGGTGCATCCATTAATGTCTGCCAGAATGGCACTATCGTGGCCCTGGTCTCTCGGCCCAACCTCCTCCTCCTTCTTGACAGGTGTCTTTGTCTCTCTAACTTCCTCCCTTATCTTGCTTCTCCTCTGGCTTCCACTTCTCTAGCTTCTTCACCCCCACCAACAGTTGTACCTCGTGCCAGTAGCCTGTCTTGGAAGACCTTTTAAAGTTGGCAACCAGCTTCACCTAGCCATCCTCAATTCTCGCTCTGCTGTCAAACACTCTCTAACATCTGTCACATCCTTGAAGACCTTGACGTCCTTGCCCTCACCGAGACGTGGTTCAATGCCAGCTCTCACTGCTTTTGACACTTTCCTTCCTGAGGGTTACAATATCCTCTCCAGGACCAGGACTAACTCGTCTGGTGGTGGAGTGGCCCTGGTCTACCCTCAGTGGGTCCCTGCGTCTGTCATACCCACTGAAGCCTACTCCTCCTTTTGAATACCTTGTCTGTAAACTCTGCATCTCCCCTTTCCTCTCCCACACTCTCGCTACCATCTACAGGGCTGACCTCCCTCTTCCTCTCGGAGTGGGCCGACCTCACCTGTTCTCAACTCACCTCCTCTTCTAAGCTTTTCTTTCTTGGAGACTTTAATTTTCACCTAGACTCTTCGGATGCAGCCACTCTACCTTTCTGCAATCTTTGTGACTCTCTCCCTCACTATTCTTCCCTCTGGTCCAACCCACTCTGACACAACCGTGATGTGCTAATCACTGCTAAGATCTCACCTTTCTAACCCTCTTATTACTCCTCTCTCCTGGTCCGACCATGCTCTCCTCCCATCATGAACTCCCTGGCTAAACTGCTGCCCCCACTGCCTGTCTCCTTCTAAATCAATCGACCGATGAAGCTAGTGTTGGTAGATGCCTTTGCCACCTCCTTCATTCCCCCCCGCCCGGATATTGACTCCCACACCGACTCTTCCCTTGCTAAGATTCATCTTTCCTTCTCCAACACCCTTGCTATCCTTGTCCCTGCCAGGAGGATCCACATGAAGCCTGCCGCCAAATGCAATAGCTGGTATGATTCCGACCTTGCCTTGCTTAAACACAAATTCTACTTCTGTCTCTACTTCTCTTCCTTCCCAGGCCCTCTTCATGGCCTTGGCCACCCACTTCACTACCAAAATACAGTACATTTTGTCCTCTTTTATCCCCCCTGTACCCAGGCCTCCCTTGGCCCCCTCTTCCTCCTTCCTCACACCCATAAGCACTAGATCAGGTAACCAAGACAGTCTGCTCTATGAAAGTCTCGTCCAAACAGGTGCTCCTCTGCTCACATACAATTATCAATGACACAATTGCCTCTCTTGCTCCCTCCCTGGCTGAGTTCTGTAACCATTCCTTTGCCACTGGCTCCTTTCCTTCACCCCTCAAGCATTTCCTTGTACACCCCTTCCTAAAGAAGCCATCTGTGGACCCTTTCTGCCCGGCTAACTACGTGTACTAAACTCTTGGAAAAGTTGGTCATCTCCCAACTAATCCATCACACTGAATCTATTGGGTGTCTTGACGACCACCAGCCTGGCTTCCGAGCAGTCGGAGGCACAGAAACTGCTCTTATGAACACACGTGATGACCTTCTCTCAAACCTTGATTCCAGCTCTCCCTCTGTTCTCATCCCTGATCTTTCCTCCGCCTTCGATGAGGTCAATCATTCCACCCTCATAAATGGGCTTCGTAATGCCCTGGGCATCACTGACCGGACACTGGATTGGTTGACATCCTTCCTCTCAAATGGGCCCTCCTAAGTCCAACTGGGCCCATTCCTCTCCTCTGTCACGCTCCACTTGCGGCTTACCTCAGGGTTCTAATCTCTCGCCATGGCGCTTCAATATTTACCTCCCCTCTCGCCCACCTGATCATCTTCTCTCCTCATTTTCAATGCTATGCTGACGACACGCTGCTCTCCTTTTAAACTTCCCGCCTCTTCCTCCTCCCCTTCCTCGCATTCCCGACTGACTGCCTGAATGCTATTCAGGCATGGTGTGCTTCTAACGATCTCTGCCTTAATGCCTGTAAGACTGAGATCCTTCTCATTGGGACCCCTACTCTCTGGGTGCCTTCCTTGGGCCCCCTCCCCTTACCCTCTTGTGAGGCAAAAAAAAGTGGTGTCATCTTTGACTCCTCTTTCCTTCTCACTTCGCTGACCTTGTCAAGAAATTTTTTTTTCTGCTTCACCTCCTCGGAAGCATTCTTCCTTTCCTCGCCTTTCCCCAGAAACTCAATGTCTCCAGAGCACTGGTCCTCTCTAGGCTTGACTACTGCAACAGCCTCTCCTATAATCTGCCTCTTTCCTCCCTTCCGTCCTCAACTAATCCAGAATAGGACTACAAGGCTTATTCTTGGCCTCAAGGCCACGGTCCACAAGTCTCCAGCCCATACAACTCTCCACTGGCTCCCTGTGGTTGCAATGATCACATGCAAGGCCCTCTGCATCATCCACAAGGCTTTCTGGCACCTGGGACCACACTACATGAAGCTCTCTCCCCCTAAATACCCTGCTGCTAGAATTCTTCAGTCCTCTAGCTCAAATTCTCTGCAAGTCAGATTCTTCTCGAAGCAGTGTGTGTGTGGGGGGGGGCGCAGGTGGGGTAGAACTCCATCTTTAGCTGGAGCCTCCCTCTGGATTGGCCTTCCTGCCCCTCTGTCTTGAGCCAGATCTCCTTAATTTCTGGAAGCTTCTCAAGACCTTCCTTTTCTCCTCGCTTTCCTACTCCCCACCCTCCCTTGCTAGGGCCACTTGCCTCTGTCTGGTTGCCTCTACCCCTCATGAGCTTTATAGGGGCCAGGCCTGCTTTCAACCAGTTTCCCCTTCACCCCTCTTACCAGCAGTGCCCCTGGGCACTTTTGCCTCTAGCTTGTCACACCTTCCCTTTCCCTGAGCATTTGCCCGCCTGGGCCTCCCTTAGCACTTGTCCAGTCCCTTGTTCCTTGTCCCCTCCTCTCCTTGCTCGTCCCGTTATTGCACTTGCACGATCTGAATGTCACAAGGCCTAGTAGGATTTTTTTTTTTGCTCCCCTGTGCCCCCCTTCCCCTTTTGTCTTGTGGCACCTGAATAGCATGCTGATATGTAGGTGCCATACAAATACAAATACATAAATAAATAAAAATAAAATGACGTTACCAGCGAGTAGGTAACTTGTTCTTCTCATTAAAAAGGGAAGCAATGACACTTCCATTTCAAAACCTTAGTAGAGCCAACGTCAAACACAAATCGTGCACCGAGAAAAATATGCTGCCTAAACGCTTCAGAATTAAGCTAGCTGGTGTCTACCGCAAACTTGCTAAAATGGGTTTCTCTGTGCTGCTGTAATCCAAAGCATTCAACCACTATGTGCTGCATATTTTCCACTGTGCCTGGCTTTTTACAATGTTCACAACCATGAGATTCATACCACCTTCTTCTTGAGTAATGGCAACCGTCTGCAAAGAATTGATCCTGGACCTCAAACTACGAATGCCAGTTCAATTTCAGCACAGAGGTCAAACGTCTTGGGATTGCACCTTGTTTACTCAAGTCCCAAATTAGATGTTTATACATATTTTAACTCTGTTTATTTTCTTGAGTATCACTCCAGTCCTTTCAAATGAGTCTGCTCTTTACAACATTCACAATTTACAAGGTCTGTGAAATCGTACAACTTACATAATACTCTCTAACCTTTGGGGGGGCACTTTAGAACACCTGTGCCGACATGGCAGCTTCTCTGTGGGCTCTGTCTGGAGCGGGCGATTTTGCGCTAACTACACGAGCCACTGACACCAAGTGCTTCGTAATGTATTCTGTGCATGGAGGAGACGATCTTGCACACAGCGGTGGCTTTTTGGACCCTGTGGCCCACTTGATACCGGTGGATTTTTTCTATGTTTTCAGGCCGCAGAAATGTTGTAGGTGAGACGGGGAGCAGCTTGTAGTACGGAGGCAGGCGGTGTGGGCCCTGGTGCACGGCTGCAGCCATACCATGAGGTGCACCTGTAGGGCTGCTCCCTTGCCTCTGCGCTGTTGGGAGATCTGCTATGGCGGCCTCAAGCGGTCAGACCCAAGGCGAGGCCAGACATCATCCTGCTCGGCAGTGAGCGGTGTGCCCTGTGGAGGCCGCGCTGTTAGGACAGTTTTTCTAAAGTCCTACCAAGACTTCAAAAAAACCATATCTGAGGCAGTAGATAAGCTCCACTCTTAGTGTTAGACTGTACCACCTGAGAATGTAGGCAGCATGTACAGAGCAGCCAGGCTCATCTTGGGAGGGAGTGAGGGCTGTAGCTTGGTACAAAGAAATTGTAGCATACTTCTGGTCCAAAGAAATACTACGTATTGTAAAAATCAATGGTTTATTTAAATACTAGTAGGCCCAGGTAAATCTTTGGGAAATAAGTACAATCACATATCATATAAACACAATTATAAAAAGCAACTCAATACTTGGAGGGGGGCGGGGATTACAACCCAAAGTATAAACTTATTCAGAATAGCAATCAGCAGTTCATAGTGAGTCAAACCTATAACCCATTCATAATGCAATTACTCTTGGGGAGTAAAACCAGGTTAGATATACTTTTAGAATACAGTCAATAATTCAAGGGTAGTTAACCCGGTCAGTCATGCAGTGACAGAGTTATGGAATCACATAATAAACCAACCGTGCTACAAGTATACTCCTTTCAACCTTACTTTTTAGAACATCATTCAGAGCTAGTAAATCATCTCTTCTACTTTCTGGAGCGGCCTTAAGCTATCCAAGGTTTAGTATGAACACTTAATAACAATTTTAGAATGCACTAAACTAACCGAGGGCTGGGGGAAGCAAATACCAATATCACTTTAAAACACAATGTATTTCAAGGTAAGTAATTGACCATATGACTCTTTTGAAAATGCTCTAGACAGTTTCAGGGGGGGCATAACCCAGTGTTACAAGTTTAGAAGAGCAGCAGCTATTCAAGTTAAGTAACCATATACTTTTTAAGTGGGGCTTCAAGCAACTCATAAAGCAAGTATTAACTTCTAGACTGTTTTAGGTCTGTATAACGCAGATCGGGGGGAGCAAAACCTAATTACACTTTAAGAAGAAAACAATGTTATTCAAGGTAGGTGCACCCTTTTGGTGAGCTTTTACTCATTCAGTTAAGCAATGATGAAACAGTACCAACACTTTTCAGAAGGGGGAAACCTCATTCTAAGTAAGTATTTAATAGATTTTTAGGGCACAATGCAACTCAGAGAAGTATAACTTAAGGGACACTTCGTAACTTCTTTCACAGAGATAGTTACCACACTATTTCATTCAGCAAGTAAGTACTTTAACACTTGTTATACATTTTGAAGACCAAAGCCTTTTCTTATCCAGTCCTTCCCTAGTCTATTGCATGTTTTTTTTCGGAAACAGAAGAGGGATTATAGTGCTCTAGGCGCCAGCTGTAGGCAGTTTGAGACAGGTTTCAATTGCAGGAAAGTCAGAGTTCCATAGGAGATCTTAAACAAGTAAGGATTCACTTTCAGAGTTGGTTAAAGTGTTCAAGGAATTCTGACGAGGCTCCCTATATGTGTTCCAGCATTAGGCGTGGGCAAGTCGTATGGGCAAACTCCCAACCACACAAATCACCCACTCGGCCTCACAGGATTCACATAGGACCTAGGTTAAGTATTATCCAAGCCCACCTAGTACCTTAGGCGAAAAGAAGAACTTTGGAGTGGATGCCTTCAGGATGCAGCAGCACAGGACCTGGTCCTGGGATTCTTGGTCTGGAGACGAAAGAACTGGACACTGGATGGGAACTTGCAGCAGCGGTCTTCAGGGGAGGCTTCCAGCAGCAAATATTTAACGGATTCTCGCTTTGTGGATTTGGCACCTTTTTACAGCAGCCAACTGAACCAATATTGCTGGTCGAACTCTTTTCACACTCTGTCCTGCACTGTGGTGAGGGGACTTCAGGGATTCGGGTCATGTCTCTGGAGAGCCAGGAGGAGGCCGCCAAAGTTTCAGAAGGATTTGGACTTGCGAAGATCATGCAGTGCACAATGGCTCGAGGTCCCAGGGTATTGCAGCCCAGCAAGGTCACAACACGTTGTGGGAAGGCTCAAAATGCAGGTGGTCTTAAGCCTAGTGGATATCACCAGCCACTGGGTAGGAGGCATTGTGTTCGGGAACCCCAGGTCGATTGGTAGGGAGGGTTACAGTAGGCTCCGGTTGCACAGCAGGCTCTCTGGTTGCTGGAAATCGCTACAGATGTCCTTTCGTCCTTTTCTTTGGTTTCTGCTCCATTGGTCGACTTGTCAGCAGCTCCCAGGTTCGGAATATTTATCCGCAACTACAGCATAACTTTTGCAATCTCCCCCTGCATTTTACAGAAATTGGCGGTCTGACTGTTAATTCATGACAGCCAGCCGCCCACTGGGAGTTGGTTCCTTTCTGACAAGGTGAAAGACAAAGGGCTGCAGAGTTTTGGACTACTCGCTGGCTTCCTGTCTTCTCGGACACTGGAACCTGGGTGGGGAATACAAAGGATTCCTGCCAAAGTCAAAACTTCCCCTGAGGTCATTCCCACCTAGAATGACAGGGGAAGACCTCAGAAATAACAAGCATACTTAAAAATGGCAAAAAGGAAGGAACCCACCAGTCTAGCAGAGTGGTGGTCCTTCGGTGCATTGCAGAGGCTGAATTAACCGCCTGCGAGTACAAATAACTAAGTCATAAAGGTAAAACCACTGCCACCAGCCATTCAAGTAAATTAGCAATTGTAACAACATTTTTACCCGTTATGTAAGAAAGGGGATACATCGTATCCCTCCGGCACTCCACCTAAGGTGGGGTGGGCTGGCTCTCTTATCCAAAATGTAAAGGGTATGAAAATCGCTCTTTACTACTTGGGAACAGTAGTTCATCCAAGTCCATGAAAGAGAGGGGCGCCCAAAGGCGCAACCCAGCCGAAGTCCAAAAGTTATAGGAAACTATAACTCCAACCATACACTATGGAGAGACATATAAAGGTCGCCCATTAACATTAAAATAGTAAAAGACTAGGTGAGAGGGGAAAAAGATGCCCACTAACCTAGGGACATGGTAAAATAATTACCAAGTCCAAGCAAAATGTTGTGGGGTTGACACAAGTCAGGACGATGTATTATAAATATGAAAATCTTACCCAACATGCGCCTGGACCCAGACTGCGATGCAAAGGGAGAGTCTCCCACTTAGTCTGAGCTGCATGGTTCAGGTTCGCAAGCCCGACCGCAGCAGTGAATATTCTTCAAAACTGTGGCAAGTGCGGTGGGTGCGGATCTGGGCCTTGTGGTGGCCCCAGCGCTCTTGCTTGGTGATGTAAGGAAGGTATAGTATCAAACAGTGAAGACAGACACAAGTGATCACAGTTCAAGGGTGTTTATTGAACTTCAGTGGGTTGGTTGAACGCCTATGTAACCTAAATCTAAGGATGGGAGCAAGGTACTACCATTAAAAAAATAACAGTCCTAGTCAGGTCTCTGTCAAAATAAAAGGGCCTATACTAATAAACCTATTGCCAAACCTTACTTATAAATATAAAAGGGTGTGGGACAATTGTGTATGCAAAAAGAAAGTGTTCAAGAAACTGTCATGCTGATTGAGCAGTTGGCTTTACTTCTCCCACGTTTTCAGCACGGGGCAAGACGGCACACAATAGCTTCACACACTCTGGCTTCTCTGCCACAGGGATACAGTTCAAAGCAAAGGTATTCAGGCCTTCTGCCAAAGCCTTTTTTCCAATAACAGTCTCTTACTGCACAGGGCCTGTCGTAACAAACAAATATCAAAGTTCTCGCTTTCAGTATTCATCATGGGTCTCCCTCCTTCAGGCCTGGACCCCCTTTTTACCACCATTTTTACGCTTGGTCTCCTTCGTTCGGCTCGGATCATGGATCTCGCTCTCTCGCTCGGATCATGGATCCCTCTTGTTCAGAATTGGATCGCTTTTCCACAATATTCACATTTGGTCTCCCTCGTTCGGGCTCAGACATGCAGTCTCACTTTCTATGATTTCCTCTTGATAACAAAATCGAAGACTTTCGAATGTGCGATGGGTTTTGTTTAAACTGTCGCAGGACCACTTTGATTCTCTTTGTACAATCTTCTGATCAATCTTCTACTTTCGTTTCTACCATTTGACAGGATACCTTACAGAGACCTTAGATTGAGCACATTCACAGTGCTGGACCACTCTGTCAACTGCATCGTATCCTTCCTTCTCAAGTTCAAACATTCATCAGTCGTTTAGCTTTACTCGCGTCTTTCATCACACGCGTTCAACAATGTTCGTTCCAGTGCTGGTTATACAATGTTCCCGATTGCAACCTTGACTTCAACACAGACCGGTCTAGCATCGGTCTCCCCAACTCACTGGCTGTGTTGATCTTTCTGGTGCTGCTTTGTTCTTGAAGCCAAGGACGATACCAAGACGGCTGCTGCTCCTCCCCGCCTCGTTCAGTTGCGGGGAAGGTCCTCTGGTATCTCCGACACGCAATTCAGGATTCTTCATCCTGGTTTCCTGGTCTTATGCTTTCTGACTCCAAGGTTTCATGAAAGTAACAGTTTCTTGCCAAAAAGGTCAAAGGTATTTCCCTCCTTGCGAATCTTCTTGGTTTGCTGTCTTTCTCCCTTTGTTCAGCAACCGACTTGAAACTGCTGTTCCTTCGTGTGCTCTGCCTCGCTTAGTGTGTTCTCGTGATGGGCCTTTTATCTGCGTGGGAATGTTTAATGAAAGTCAGGTGTGAGTGATTGTCAGTAATTGCCTGACTTCACCTGACCATAGTAGCAGGACGTGTCGGGTACACTGCTTGGATGTGAGTCTGTTTTCTTCCAGAGCGGGCAGTCCGTGTGGAAGTCTTTGTGAAAGTAGAGGGGAAGAGTGGGGTAAGGTTCCCACATATCCTACCTGGCAGGATGGGGGTAAAGTTGTTACAGGGGGAGGGATACTGCCTCCCACCATCCGGCATGTCACTCCCCGAAGACCCCTCAGCTGGGTGGTCCTCCCGCACTGGTGTTCCACCCCAATGGTCTGCATCCAAAGGCGATGGCTGTGCCCTGGCCACCCGAGAGAGATCCACGGGTACTAGAGAGAGAGAAACCGTCTGGTTTCTCACAGTGAGCACACTGGTTCTGGACCCGACAAAGCTTTGCTTTCAGTGGCACCTTGTGATGTCGTCCCCCTTTACAATATATTGATAAATGTGGCAGGTGGGTCGGCACCCATATTTGCACCCCGTAATACCTGTGACCATGTGCACTGATTGAGAGGTGTGCGCAGTGGTGGTGGCCTGCTTAACACGCCACTGTGATCTGAGTGCACAGGGCGGACACTCGGACCATACTGCAGCACCCAACTCTTTACTTTGTGGGGTGTGAGCCAGGGCTGGTGCACTGCTGCACCTCATTTGACTGGTGGATTCTGCAGTGCTACCCACAGGCAATGGTGGGAGTTTGTGTGTGGAAAGACCTCCTTGTGGTTTGCCTGCCTGTTTACTTTCATTATTAACACAGCCATTGCAGGAGTCTTAGCCATCCACAGAGCCAAGTGAACTCACTGTGCCAGTGTGGCACGGGTGTGAGGCTCACTGTGATTAAGCCCAGGCCTGGAGTGGTGGAGTGCTGGGCATGACAAAAGGGGCCGGATGCAAGAAAGCTAGTGACCATGAACCGCTTCATGAGCGTGGGGGCCACGAACATGGCGACCCCTACGACATATGCAGTGTCAATCCCCATACCCAAGGCAACGCTTGAGCCACTAAACATGCAGCAAATACTTGACACCATGCAAAAAGGCTTTTCTTACAGGAGTTCTTTTTTAAAAAAAAATGTATGATGATTGTAAAAGGTTGGAATAAACTAATTGCCCAAAAAAATAAAATAAAGGCTTTTGTTAAGTCGAACACAAAATTGACATTTGAAGGCCAATTTCACATCCATACACGTAGCTGGAGAAGGCAGCACAGAGGATAACCAAGGATAACAGAGGTTGAGATTAGGATCTGCACCACTGAGGATGACCTCACGACTCTGTAATTGACACATTCCATTTGATTGCTGTGGCATAGATTCTAGAGGCTTTGCTAGTGTAAGGTTGGTTAAACTAAGTTGATCGCCAGGATGCATGCTTCTATGTTCCTAATCAGAAAGGAGCATTATCAGTTTAAAAGATTCACTGTAATGTCAACATCTGCAGTACAGATGTCTACCCTCCTTCTTGAAATCTACCCCATTTTCAAAAGTATGGTCTATGGTAGCCGCCCATCTACGGCTAAAGGAGTTCCCCAATGTACACATTTGTATGATTAGGTAACCAAAGCCCCATCAGTGAGACCCAATTTGACAAGTCTTCTAAGGGTGTGAAGCATACATGGCAATAAGGGATTTTCAAACCATCAAAAGAAATTCCAGTTCTCTCCCAACACACAGCAGATTCAGTTCACTGGAGCAGTTCCAGACCTCTCCTTCAGGATGTTCTTTCCTCCTCCGAGCAGTGTCCGCAAATCTATTTAAATGTATTGGTTACGTGGTTCCAGAGACTTTCGCAACTTATGGTTTCATGTGGTACAAATTGCTAGAATGTGTATACAACCTCCTTATTTATGCCCGGCACAGAACCTGGATCAGTTGTCAACTCTTCAATGCAAAAAGATACATTATTACACCTCCAGTATGATCTTCAGTTATGGGTTCATGAGAGTGGTTTCCTCCTGCCCTCCACTGCAGATCAAGACAATGATGGTCTTCTTCCACTTAGGTTGGGGAACTCATTGCCACCATCACCAGATTCATGGATTATAGAAAATTCAAGTCAGAATGCTACATGTCAGTGTTTGGGAAACTGAAGCCACCTTTTTGGCTCTCAAATCTTTCCAGGGTGCCGATAGACAATACAACAAATGTTTTACCTGAACAAACACTGGTGCATGACGTCTCACTCCCTGTGTTGCATCTGTGGGAATGGCCCTGACACATGTTTTTCATTTGGGTGCCCCACTTGCAACCTGGGATCGAGGATGTGGAGGCACATTTTCTAAAACTACACTTGCATCATAAGAATGGGAGATGAAAAAGACATTTCTTAATCAAATCTTTCAGATGTATGGTTCTCAATTCATTAGTCTTTTTGACACCACCTACCTCCCATGCTCTCTATGCATCATGTTTGGGTGCTGTGAATGTCATTTGGAGAGTTTTCTGTTCCTACATTGGTACAATAATCTTACAGAAAATGACAAGGTCTCATAACTCACTAATGATTCAGAAGGTGGTATTCTAATCTTGCCGAATCTTTCAGTGAAATATCCTTCTGTTGAAATGCAATCATCCGGTGTTTCATCGGATTCAAAATGTTTAGTTTTTAGTTCACCTGGTGGTGTAAGTGCTTAGTTCTTCACCTCTCACTTCTATTGCTGACCTAGATGAACTAGTACCTGAAAGCCTAGCTTCCTTTCTCTTGGGTATCTGCAAGGAGAACATTGCCATCATGTGTGCGGCCAGGAATGAATGCTGGAAGCAGTACAAAAGTATAAATGGTTAGGATTTTGTCATGGGGTACTTTAGAAAAGATTCAATCTCGTCAGACTCCTTGTATATCATTCATGACTTAGCTTGCATGTACAGGTATCCTTGGGGATTCCTGTAAACACCAAGATTTAGCTATTTAGCTTATTTCGATAGGGCAGTGGGATGTTTTTATTTGAGATTGTCTTACATCTTTGTAAACTCCCATTTATGCTCAGTTCATTGATGGGCCTTTTCCTGTATGTTTTGAGCAAACCTTTTGCATCTTTAGCATTCTTGCGCTTTGACCTTTTATCTTGGAAAAGCTTTTTGGGTAGCATTACCCAAGTCAGACCCATTGGGGAACATTTGAATCGCTCTAAATCACTTTCCACAAACACCAAACTGAACCAGAAATTAAGTGTAACTCCCCATGACATAAATTCTACACCTAACTGTGATACTGAACTTGTACAGTATACCGATCTCTAAACACCACCAGCCTCACAAAACCATTAACTACCCTACCCCACTTCAATATGCTACAGGACCCATAAAATATGACTACTTTTTCGGTTGCCTTGATAACGCTAGATTGCTAGTGGCTCACGCCTCTGAAATAGCAGTTAACATCTCCATTGAGAACCTTGAATTCCTAGCGGTCACAGAGACATGGTTGCATGACGCCGCAGGCCCAGCCCTCACGCTAGCAGTCCCTGAAAATTACCACATATTTAGAGAAAACAGATCCAACGCCAAAGGAGGTGTATTAGCCCTTGTGGCTAAATCTGGCCTCTCCTTAAGACTTGTGCCCTCGCCTCCAATCAAATTTTGCAAACTGCTCATCGCCAAACTCCCTATATCCAGTTGCCGCACTCTAACCATTTATCTACTCTATATAGACGCCCAGGGCCCTTCGGCACCTTTGAAGAGGACATATCTAGTATCCGAGCAAATGATACTAAAGATTCTTCTCAAGTACTACTATTGGGAGACTTCAATCTCGGTTTCAATGACCCCGCTGACAGAAATGCCCAGATAATAGCCAATATCCTGTTAGAACAAGGGTTGACACAAAGTATCTTTGCCGACCCATGACAAAGGCAGGACCTTAGACTGGGTATCAGACCAGAACTGTGAAACCTCCATCAAGATCACCCCTCATCATTGGACTGACCACCTTCTTATCACCTTAAACCTAGCCACGCCCATTTAGCAGCCTAAAAATAGTCACGGCACCCCATCTTCCCACAAGAAGCAAAACGAATATCACCACGGAAAGTCTACATCCTCTCACCCTTCCATCACTCAACTCACTACCAACACCTCAACCCAAATATCATGATCGAAGCATACATCAACACCATGTCTAAAGCACTAGACACTATCGCACCTCTTAAAATGTGCAGAAGCAAACAGCGCGCACACCTCAATGCTTGGTTCTCACCTCAAAAACCTGAGACCACACAAAAGGAAACTAGAAATCATATGGCGTCGCAACCCTACAGATGAAAATAAAACTATCTTAACCAACTTTGCCAATAGATACAAAAAAGAAATAATCCGTACAAAAAAAGACATCTACAATGAAAGAATTGCAAAATCATGCTCTACGAAATAATTATTTGTGATACTACGTGAAATGGAATCCCCCATCTCACCTACAGACGATGCTGCCAAGGATAAACTATGGTGTACAAGCATACAAAATGCTGTAGCCAATAAAATAACTTCAAAACAAGATAGCTACCAAAAAAGCTTCCCTAGACAATCTTGCGCCACTTCCGACCACCCATCTAAAAAGTAATAGAACATTAGAACCATTTATATTCACCAAAATATTCGTCCAGGAAACTGAAAAAATGATATCCTCTCTAAAACAGTCCAACTGCCAAGGAGCAACTGCTGTGCACAAATAATAAGAGGCAGCAAGAGACCTTGCACCATTAATTTCCAAACGTATCAATGCTTCGTTTGCATCTAACACTGTCCCAAGCAACTTAAAACAATCCTGGGTCTTAACTCTACTAAAAAAAAAACACTTTAGATCCTGCCATCCCAACTAATTACAGGCCGATCACCACAGTGCCCTTTCTCCTTGAAAAAATGGATAAAGTAGCGTATGTGCAAAATACAGTCCTACCTCGAGGCTAACCACCTCCTAGGCTCTCGTCAATCCGGCTTCAGGCCACAACATGGCACGGAAACGGCATTAATCGACCTAAAAACCCAAATTGATGAGCTCGAGGACAAGCGGAAAACAGCCATGCTACTCTTTCTTGACCTGTCTGCTGCCTTCGACCTGGTAGACCACGAAGTTCTATGCAGATATCTGGCATCGGCTGCCCACTTCTCTAATGATGCAATTGCCTGGGTCCAAGCCTTCTTGAACAATAGAACGATGAGTTTTCTCTCCATCGGCATCTGCAGACCCCATTCTGACTACATGCGGCGTACCACAAGGGTCTTGTGTCTCGCCAACAGTGTACAACATATTTACCAAGCCTCTGTTTGACAAATTGGATAGGCTGGGTGTCGCCTACACTAATTATGCAGATGACACTCTGATCCTTATCCCACTTTCGGGCAATTACAGTGATGACTTGGCCTTGGTAAATAAAATCTACCTCCTCATTCAGGCATGGGTAGCAACCAATGGCCTATGCCTGAATGACGACAAAACAGACATCCTGATCTTGGGTTCCACTGCAAACCAAAAAAAAACTAAACTACTCTGCCTTTTAATATATATGGAAACCCGATCAAAGTTATGAAAGAAGTAAAAACCCTTGGCTTCTACCTTGACTCTGCGCTAACTTTGGGCAAACAGGTGAACTCCCTGGCCTCTTCATCGGCCTACAAGTGCATGCTAATGCTTGCAGGCCTTTTCTATAAAAGTATAGCTGCATCACCCTCAAACTCATTAGTAGTGTCAACATTTAATTATTGCAAAGCCCTCTAGCTGGGTGCCAATAAATCTATCTTAGATAAACTCCAAATTCTACAAAAGAATGTGTTGAGAACAGCCCTTAACATCCCCAACAGAGAGCATGCGTCAGAAATCGGAAGAGAAAATCGTTGGCTGAAAATAAACTATAGAATCCTGCTTAAAACAGTGACCCTGACTTTCAAATGCCTCAACAATGCATCTCCCCCCTACCTTACAGAGAGAATTGTAAGAAAAGCCTCTTCCCGACCTTCTAGAACAACCAGCGCATTTTGCCTAAACATTCCCAGATTTAAATTTAAAAAATCACGAGGAATCCGGTGCCCTGTGAAAGCTGCCCAATCAAGGAATGCATTTCCTATTAACCTCAGAGCTGACCAATCCCTCCTTAGCTTCAGGCTTAACACCTTGAACTGGCTGCGCTCCAATGACCTCTGATCTGTCTCGTGGCACCTGACCCAGTAACTAATTCTGATTTTGTACTGCCTGTACTAATTTATTGTATTTAGTTTTGTTTTGTAATTTACACCTTTGCCTTATGTACTGTACTTTACTCACCTGGTATCTTTATGTATCTGTATTTGATTCCTGTATGTATATGTAAATTGCCTTCCTTGTAACCTAATCTGTAAATCTCCTTATGCAATCATTGCGCCCAGTTACCTCCGGGTCCGGTGCGCCTAACAAATAAATAAACCAAGCGGTCCCCAAAATAATGTCTACATTTTATTTCAATGGTTTTACTGGAATTTCCTCTAAACCAGGAAATTGTTCTCTGTATTCTAGCTGAGACCCAATGGGTCTTCAGCTAAAGGGCTGCTCCGCAATCTGGAATATTCCAATTTAAAAAAAAAAAATTCTACTTACAAAAAAAAACCTTTTTATGAAATCTTCTTCGTCACATGGACCTTCACTGGTGGTACTGCAACTAAGGCCATTATTGCTGGTGGACAGTCTCTGGTGTTTTAAAGTCTTCAAAAATCAGTGATTCATATCCCACCAAAACTTCATGCCCATTCTTCGAGAGCTAAATCAGAATTGGTCACATTGGAAAGATCTACATCCATTTGACAACTTGAGGGCAGGTACATGGGCCATTCCTCATGATTTTTGTAAGGGTCACTCATTGGACACTTCTTGCAGGAGTGACGTTACATTAAACATGGAAGTCTTGCAAAACGTCTTTAATTCCGGATCTGGGTATATCCTGCTGTCCCCCCAGCCAAAATATATAAAATCCTATATCGAGCAAGGCAGAGAAGGATGAAGGAGTAAGGAAAGAATACATTCATTGTGATTGTGGTACTCTTGTGGAGGGGTTGGGGGTGGGAGGGCATTGGAGTGATCAAGAGCCGAAGAGCTGAAACATCATTTTGTTGGTTTCTAAAAAGCACCATGAACAAACTGGAGCAAGGATCCCTTTAGAAAATGCCTTGAGGGAGACAATCTCACTTGAGCTGTAAATGGTCAGATGTCATCTCTTCTTTTGCATTTAGCTCTTCGGGTTTGGTTTCTTCAAAATGGTGGTTGCAGTGGGCGCCTTATTACACACATAAAATGAGTCCTTGAGAAAATGCAAGCCCTCTCGGAAATGACCGCATTCTTGGTTGTCATCCCCTCCTGCCTCATTCTCTTCCGGGAAATAACCTTACTGCTTCCTGCCAAAAAGATGGGGCTCCTGCCATGCTCAAAATGGCAGCAGCATCTGCAGAGAAAGACATGTCATTACTCTAGGGGGTGACCTTCGGGGAAGCAATAAACCCTAGCTTCTCTACTCTTCTCCACCACAGCGGCATTAGCACAGTAACTTTAACCTCTGCAAGATCAGCAGATGAGGGGCAGGATTTAAATTGTGTAGAAACTTGGTGGCAAATAAACGAAAGTTGGGTCCTCCAAATGTTGGACTACGGGTACTGCCTGTCATTTCTGACCAAGCCTTTTCTGCCACCACCCCCACACACACCAACCTGCCCTGTACCTCTTGCTGAATCATTCCTGATTGAGATAGCTTTCAGCTTTTGTTGAAGGGGGAGGCAGAGTTGCTTCTGTCAGCTGAAGTCTGGAAAGTCTGGTATTCCTGTTTGTCCCTGCTTTCCAAGAAAGACCGAGCTCCCCAAATCCCCCTAGACCGGAGAGGTCTCAAGCTTCACCAAAAGGCTTGACTCATTATGGTGACCCTAGTGCAGATCCTTCCAAGCTTTGAAGTTACAGAACTGGTTGGACTTTTTTATATCCCCAAGACACATATTTTCATGACCCTACCCACTGCAAAGGACAAATACTTTTTTTTTCCTGGCAGCAATCACAAATGACCAGTTTGCAGTGCTAATGAACAGCCTTATTTCGTCTGTGTTCATTCTTCATAGCAGTGGTTGCAGCCCATTTTCATAGGAGGAAGGTGCATGTTCTTGCAAGCCTTGATTGGCTTACTTGGACCAAGATGGTGGAGTCTGTTCTAAAACATCTCAGGACGACGTGCACCCTGCTTGCTCAATGAAGTTAATTTTCTCCATCAACCTGAAGAAGACCTTTCTGACCCCTTTAAAATGTTTGAGGATTATAGGGCCAGTCCTGGATAAAAAGCGAGGCTTGGCTCTCTCGTCATGAGTGACGACCATTGATCCAGTTCACCAGGAACATGAAGGAGGTTATACTGCCTCCCTCCCCCCACCCTAGCACACCCTACTGGTCTGCAAGAACCTGCATTGGTGGGTATCCACAACCAACCTCTTCTTGGGGGGGTGGAAGGGGTTGGGCTATGGTAGGCCAAGCAAAGACACATTTGACACACATATTTTCAGTTGTCACAAGTGAAAGCTATTTTCAGTTCGATATAAGCGACCGGTTGGATCAAAAGCTTAATGGTACTAAAAGGGGTTTTGATAGTAACAATAAGGGATTCTCTAATGAAACAGTGCAATAATGGGTGAAAGCAAAGTGGGGATCCGGTGGTATTCTACACCTCAGAGCGCTAAATAAAAATGTTCCTAAATCCAAAGACTTTTTGGCCTTTCAGCGCACCCTTATATTAAAACAAATGTGCAAAAAAATAAATGGCCAACAGGATTCTTCCAACTAAATCTTTTTTAAAAAAACATTTCTTTATCAACATTTCACATCTTTACATCATCAAATTACATCCGCACTGTACATCATTACAAAGAATTGCTTTCGCGTACACTGTGAGGTACTTGCTACATCAGTTGGAGCATGCATAGAGGTCCTTCTGATCCAATTGTTCCACTCCGTCCTCCTGCCCAAGTTACTCAGCATTCTGATCCCATATCCCCACTTCCCACAGTCCGTCTCAAATCAGAGCATCGACCTATGCTTGCAGATAGGTCGTGAGAGGGTCCCAAATGTTTTTAGGCCTGTTCTGCTTCCCACACAGTGCTGCATAGTCCTGATCAGTGTCTTTCAACCATTTATGTGTGTGTGTGTGTGTGTGCGTCCGTCCGTCCGTCCGTCCGTCCGTCCGTCCGTCCGTCCGTCCCCACTGTTTATCAGTGAAGGTTTCACTGGAGTCAGTTTCCCGCTTACTTTTGCAGCAAAGAGGATCTCGGTACGTGTCTGCTTGGATGATATTCTATATCGACGAGATCACTCCTCTGCACCCAGTAGAGCTCCTAGTGTATTGTAAAAGCGGGGTTGTGCGTGGCATCTCAAGGAACACCGGGGACCACTCTCTAAAGGCTAAGTTGGAGTCCACCACCCATTTTATCAATGGATTCTTCCAGGGAGACAAACACCCCATTTGGGTACATATCTTCAAGTCGTGCAATACCTGCCAGCCCCCCTCCAATCCCTCACCACGGACATGTTACAGGTTGGTGCCAGAGCGAAATGCCAGGGTGAAACAGGTGTCACCCTGAGTTTTTTCAGGGTTCTCCTCCAAGCGTGTACTGTGCAGGCTACTGGGTCTATTCTTCACCTATCCGGAAACTTTGCAGGTAATCAGCACTCCCTGTAGGGAGTGGGGGTGCACTGAACGCTGCTCTGTGTACGTGGGGTGTCGGAGGTGCGCCTGGCATCCAAAACTGAGTGAAAGACAGCGGAGCAGCCAGGTAAGTATATCTCTGTCGGGTGTCCCCATTCCCCCCTTCTCTCATGGTAGAGTTGGAGCTTCCCACCCTATAAGCGGGACTTTTGGATACCAAGCCAGTTTATTCAGTTGTGTGCGCACTTCTCGAAAGTAGCTCATTCCCGGCCATACCGGTATGTTCTGAAACATGGCAAGGAGTTTGGGGATCACTACCATTTTAGCTACAGCGACCCTGCTCATGAGTTTAAGTGGGAGTCTACACCATCTGTCTACGCTGGCTTTCAAGGCTTGTAAATAGCTCTTGTGATTATCTCCTAACAGATTGTGCATTCCTGCTGATCCTAACCCCTAAGTATGTAAGCACGAGTGGTTCCCACCCAAAACCTTCCGTATCTGTCTCGGCAAGCAGTGGCCTCGGTCAGAGGGAATAAAGAGGATTTAGAACAGTTCAATTTGAGCATGGAGGCTCCACCAAATTCAGTTATCTTCTGCGTCAGCGGTGCCAGATTAACCTCCAGATTCTTAAAATAGATCACTGCATCGTCCGCATATAGCGATATTAGTTCACCAGGCCCTCCCATGAATAAACCCATGTGGCCGTGGAACCTTTGCAGCCTTCCCGCTAATACTTTGATCGCAATGGTGAAGATCTGCGACTAGAGTGGGCAAACCTGCCTAGTACCCCTCCCTAGTTTGAACAGAGTAGACCACGTGCCTCCAATGTTTATCTGGGCACAGGAGCCTGCGTACAGCAGTCACACTGCATTCAGAAAGTATGCTGGGACACCCATCTGGGACAGAACTTCGAACAGGTAATTCCATTCGACCAAATCATCTGATTTTTCCATGTCTAATAGTGCTGCGACTGCCTGAGGTGCAGGGTCTGTCTGAGCCAGCATAGCGAACAGCCGTCTTAAGATTTAATGAGGTCGACCTCCCGGGGATAAACCCGGACTGGTCCCTATGGATTATCTGTGTAATATGTGGGAGTAGGCAATCCGCCAGTACTTTAGCAAATAATTTTATGTCCAGATTTAACAGGGAAATCTGGTGATACAAGGAGCATTCCAATGAGTCCTTACCCGGCTTGAGAATCGGTTATCCCCGCTTCCCGCATTGTAGGTGGGAGCAGTCCCATTACCATCCCCTCCTCCTATAGCCCTAGCAAGTGTTGGGCTACTTCCAGACCCCATTCCTTGTAAAATTCAGCTGTTATGCCGTTGGTGCCCAGTGCTTTGGATGAGGGGAGGGCCCGCCCTGTGCCCAGTATCTCCTCAACTGTAACAGGGGTTGCCAAGGCCTCAGCAGCATCAGAACTGACTCTGAGGAGTGCTGCGGCCTCTGTACTCTCGAAGCTCGGCTTCTGGCAGTGTGCCTCTTGAAGCATATAAGGATACATAGTACTAACGGTATATCTCTGCAATCTCTCCTGGTTTCACCACAACCACCACCCCAACCACTGTCCTCACTGCGGTTATTTCCCTGTAGCCATGTTTGTATTTCACCATTTGCCTCCGGTGCCTTCCAGGTCTCCCCTCTTCCCTACATCTACAGGCCATTGCTGGCCGGGCAAAGTATTTCACCTCCCTGTCAGCCAGTTTACGGAAGTGGTCCAAACCCTCTTAGTTTGGCAAGCGAGCTCGGCGTATTCAACCTGTCCGCCTCTTCCTGCCTGCGTTTTACCTCAAGCTCCACTTCCTGCAGCTGTCTACGGATTAATTTCAACACTCATCTCGGTGGACATGCATCCTCCCCTCAGCACCACCTTAAATGCTTCCCACAGAGTCCCTGTCCCTGCTACCGTTCCCAGATAATCCTGGAAGTAGTGCTTAATCAAGTTGTGTATCTCACTCTTGAACACTGTCTAGCAGCGCCGCCGGTTTAAACCTCCAGCGGGGGCGAGGCAATGTTGTGTCCAGGCACACAGACCCTAGCACTGGGGAGTGATCTGAAAACGTTCTCAGGAGTAGCACACAGTCCTCTGCGCTGTCCACCAGGTGCAGGCCCACCAGGATATAATCCAGTCTGGTAGAGGTATTGTGCACCGTGGAGTGATGTGAAAACCCCTCCACCTTCTGGTGTAATAGTCGCCATACGTCCCCCAGTTCTAGAACCTCCATGGCATACAACACAGCCTCTCCTGCCCTTGTATGTCTCCTCACCCCCCGACCTATCCAACTCCGGGTTTAGTTTTACGTTGAGGTCCCCTGCCCATATAATGTTGGTGTCTGTGTATTTTTGGCAGTGTCCAAGCAGGACATTGAAGAACCCGGGGTCATCTGGCAGTGTGCAAGCAGGACATTGAAAAACCAAGGGTCATCAATGTTGGGCCCATATGTTGACCAGTGTGACTTTAGTGGTACCCACACATCCCGATGCGATAACAAACCTCCCCCTGGATCAATTATGGAGTCACTAGCCCGAAACCCCAATAAATTGTGGATTAGCCTCATTACCCCTGCTGAATACGCTGAACATGTGGTGAAGTATTTACTGTTCCCCCAGCTCCTAGCGACCCCTTGATTACCTCTTCCTTTGAGGTGGGTTTCTTGTAGCATGACTACTCTTGCCACATGCCTCTTGCAATACTGCATCACTTTACAGGCTTTACATGGTTCATTCAGCCCCCGGACATTCCAGCGGAGTACTTTATGACATAACTTGGGTGAGGACTAAAGAGAAAAGCAATACCCTCAGTACTCTCAACCAGTTTATAAGCTGACTTGTGGTATGCATGTCAAGATGTGAACCTTTGAGGTATATCCCAATTTTGCCTCTAGGGCAATTGCTCCCCTTCCCCCCTACCCCAACTTGCCCCAATCTGCCCATCCCCAACCTGCAGTGGATAAAACCCTCCCCACATAGCACCTCAACTTTCCAATCAACCTGGGCATCCGCCAGGGGGCACCGGACACCACCTTCCAAGTGACTTCCCACTCCTGGAACCTAGAGAGGAGGATTGGCAGCAAATAACGGTTATCAAACGCTGCAGGGCTGACTCATTGCATATCTAGCGCTGCTTCATCATGACTCATCAGGGCACAGGCCCATCTACGACTTATTGGTACAGCCAATGTCATTGGGGCCTGTCATAATTCGACTCCTAAACCGACCACGTCGGGGAGACTCCCGTCTCCTTCGGTAGTGATTCTATGAATTAATGCACGGCTTCCGGGTCTGTGAAAAAGTGCGCCCTTCCATTGTGCTGGACCCTCAATTTGGAAAGGTATTGCATGGAGTATTGTAATACCCTATCACGTAGTGCTCTCTTCGCTGCTGCAAAGGACATGCAGGCTTTCTGTATTCCCAGGGTGGAATCCGAATTGGACACTTTACTATTCTCAAAGGTGAGGTCACCCAGTTCTCTCGCCCTTCTCATTATAGCGCCTCGATCCCGGTAATTCAATATCCTTGCTATCACTGGTCGTGGATTTTGACCCCGTTCGGGGCAAACTGCGATACTCTGTGCGCCCTTTTGACCAGGAATTGGGTGGACAGTGATTGCTCCTTCAGAACGTCTTTGATGAAAGTCTCCATAAATACTTCCATGTTCTTTTGTGGGACCGTCTCAGGGATCCCCACCACCCTAAGATTGTTCCTCCTTGATCGTGCCTCAATGTCTTCATTCTTATCCCTTATGTCATGGCCACTAGTCAAGGGGCCAGTCCTTCCTCATCCCCAGGGTCCCATTGGACCCAGTCTTGGCACCTCTGGCGCCAGGCTCATTTTAAAGTGTGCTCTGCACACTCCATACCAAGGGCGTGTGCAGCTGGACAGGGCGTGGCCTTGGAACAGAACTGGAAGGCATGGCTACAGTCCCAAAGAAGGGCATGGTGGAGTCCGTAGGCGCAGCTAAAGGGAGGGGCCTGAGCCAGCCTATATAAGGCCAGCCCATTCCACATGCCCTCGCTTCACCCCCCAAAAAAACAAATAATGAGAAAGTAATTTGAGATGATGTGGAAATGGTGATGTCCCCCACTGAACTCATTCGAGGAATGATGGTGCGTGCACGAGGAAAACGTGTTTTGTCTCTCTTTACAGATGCGGCACGTGAAAATATGGAGTCACAAAAGGATGCCTCCGGTGGTAAATCAGGTAAGTCTATGGTGGTAAGAATTATATTTGTTGGTTCCCTCGGCTCACCTTGTGGCTTTCTTTTGTCTCCTAGGTGCCGTAGTTCGGCGAAAAAATTATGGAGGCAGCGCCGACCCAAAGGATGCTGTGAAGACTGGTGAGTATGGCGCGGCGCTGCAGCTGGAGGTGCGGCGCGTGCAGAAATGATGTTCTTTACAGGTCCGGAGACAAGATGGATCCAGAATCAGGTGTGGAATAGAAATAAGTTTGTTTTCTAACCTTGTCCCTTTCTTTCCTCTTTGTTTCAGGAGCTCCAGATTCGAGGCGGGCGTGGCAGAAGACTGGATGCAGGCTGCAGGCACGGTGAGTGTTAGCATGCTGGATGCAGAATAACGCGAAGCGTGTGTTGCTGGTCGGGTGTGGTTTAAATAGCCTCAAAAGTAGTCCCTAGAACCACACCCGAGTAAAAAAATAGTCCCTGTAGAAAAATAGTCCCTGTCAGGCTTCATGTTGGATTGGAGTCATTTGCAGAATGGTCTGCCTGAGGTAAGTAATGACTATGAGCCTGGCGCCTAAGGCGCCAGGGCTGAACCCAGATAGCCCCTAGCCGGGGCTGCTGAGGTTTTACTAAATGTTTAGATGCCTGCTCCAGGGGGTTAATGGGCTTGGTCTGGATGCCTGGGGGTAAGCATCATGACACTTGGTCCGTTCCACGCGCCCCTGCTAGGAAAAGCAGGACCACAAAACTACAGGTGAGCTTTTATGGGAAAGCGCTTACAGAACGTATTTTGGCACGAAAGGGCTGGGGGAAGTCACAATATCCCCACTCCATTTTCATTGCCTCTCCTCTTCACTCAGGGGCAACACCCATATCCCGAGCCGCAGGTCCAACCCCTATCTGGAGGGGAAGGTGTTTCCGAGGAGCCAAGTCGAGGGAGGGCTCCAACCGTGCCCCAACGCCCCCGCGGAGACCAGGTGAGCGTAACAGAACGCGAAGCCCGTCCAAACTTCCGGCTGGGCGTTATGGAAATTTGTGAAACCGACCAGTTAGCCCAGCTATTGGGAGAGCTACGGGCTGAGGTGCATGCCTCCAGACAGGAGACTAACTCCCTGAGGAGAGACCCTATTATAGCCTGAGAACGAACGGATGACCTGGCAAGACAAATGCTTCAGGCACACGCAGGACAAGTCCCGTTACCCGGAATTACACCAACTCGGTTGCCGCAGCCCTCACCACCAGTACAGATGGTACTCGCAGCGGCAGTTCCACTTGCTCCACCCGAACGCTTTTTTGGGGGCCCAGAACAAATATGCGGTGTTCATGAATCAGTGCCACCTCCACTTTGTGTCGACCTGGAGCCTTCCCGAATGACAGTGCTAGGGTGGCCTTTGTGCTTTCTTTTTTGGGAGGCTGCGCAGCCGATTGGTCTATACCATTAGTGGCTCAGGATGATCCAATGCTTCGGAACTTTGCAGAATTCCAACGGGATATGGAAAAACTGTTTGCCAGACACACTCAAGGGCAAGCATTGGACAACGAAGTACTGTCTCTGAGGCAAGGAAACCATGACTTCTTGACTTATGTTGCCACCTTCAACCGCCTCGTAGCACAGGCCAACTGGCCAGAGGAGAAAAGGACCACACTGTTTTACCGGGGGCTTTGTGGTGAGTTAACGGATGTACTAGCTCAAGTTGTTAACCCAACTGAATGCTGTGCAGACTATATCAACCTAACTGTGCAGTTGGACCACCAGTTACAAGACCGCACAAGAGCTGGAGGGCGATCAGTTTACATAAGACCTCAGGACACTCAGACCAAGGGTCATGAAACCCCTGAACCTATGCAACTAGGTGGACTACGGGCTCCCATTTCTAAGGCTGAAAGAGAAAAAATAAAAGCACAGCGGCTTTGTTTATATTGTGGAAAAGCTGGACATTTGTTACGGGATTGCCCTACAAAACCCCCAAGAAGGTGGTAGGCGCCATGGACAATGAAAGACCAGAAACAGGAGCTGTAAAACTCTGACGCTCGGCAAGTGTAGAGGGCCACTTGTCGAGCGGAGTCAAGAGAGTTGTAATGACCTCGCACCTGGTCATTCCAGTATTAATAGCCCACTCCCAACAACCATCGAAAGTGCATGCTCTAGAAGCCTACATTGATAGTGGTGCAGTGGGAAATTACATCGATCAGGGGTTGGCTTCACGGATAGGCCTTCCGCTTCAGCAAAAAACGCACTCGGAAAATGTCACTGCCGTGGATGGCTGTCGGCTGTCTTCGGGGCCAGTAACTCAACATAAACACAAGGTAATGCTGACATGTCAGGATGGTCACTGGGAAAGCATTTTGGTTGACCTCATAGGGGCCCCCAGTTCCAAATGATTCTAGGAATGCCATGGCTGGAAACCCATAACCCAAGGATCGACTGGCCACCAGAAATCTGACCTTTCCTCGAGAATGCACCAAGAGTTGCTACCTTAAGGATGTGAGGAGATTACAACACAAGGGGAAACCCCATCTTGGGAATGTCGGGCTCATTGCCTTCCGAATATCAAGACTTTGTGGATGTGTTCCAAAAGGAACAAGCCAACACCCTACCACTATACAGAATTTACAATTGCCAAATCGATCTGGTCCCTGGAGCACAAGTTCCCTGCAACAGAATCTACGCTCTGACTGAGCAGGAAAATCAGCATTTACGAACTTATCTTGATCAGTATCTAGCTAATGGGTTCATCCGCCCATCCAAGTCTCCAGCCTCCTCAGCTCTCTTCTTTGTACCGAAAAAAGAAGGGGACCGCAGGACCTGCATAGATTATAGGGCGTTAAACCAGATTACCATAAAAAAATAGGTATCCTCTGCCACTCATTCCTGAGCTACTCGACCAGGTGAATGCTCAAATCTATACGAAGCTGGATCTGCGAGAGGCTTACCACCTGGTCAGAGTGAAAAAAGGCGACAAATGGAAGACAGCATTCCGGACCAAATATGGGCTTTTCGAGTATCAGGTTATGCCCTTCGGGCTATGCGATGCACGAGCCGCATTCCAGTACTTTATGAACGATGTATTCCACGGACTGCTAGACGTCTGTGTCCTCGTTTATATCAAGGATATCCTAATTTATTCGGCATCCAAGGAGGAGCACGTGGGCCATGTAAGAGCCATATTGAAGAAGCTCTGTAAGAACCAACTATTCGCCAAATTAGAAAAATGTTTTTTCTATGTTACAGAAGTCAAGTTCTTGGGCTTCATGCTTACCCCACGAGGGGTACACATGGGTACTTGTAAAGTGGAAGCAATTCTTCAATGGCCATCTCCAACATCAATCAAAGGAGTGCAGTGTGTACTCGGGTTTGCCAATTTCTATCGGCGGTTTATTCCAGGATTTTCGCAAATCGTCCACCCCATCACCTCTTTGCTAAGGAAGAATAACAAGTTTTCTTGGACCTCCAACACTGAAAAAGCATTTCAGGAATTGAAATCGGCCTTCACTTCAGCCCCTATTCTCTGGCATCCTCGACCCGTTCTACCTTATGTGGTTGAGACCGACGTCTCCAATGTGGTAATGGGGGCGGTGTTATCACAGAGAGACCCAGACACCGGACAGTTACATCCTATAGCATTTTGGTCCCGCAAGTTTACAGCACCTGAGAAGAACTATGCTATAACTGCCAAAGAACTATTGGCAATCAAAGGAGCCCTTAAAAACTGGAGACATTACCTCCTGGGGGCTAGGCATACTGTCACCGTTATCACGGACCATCGCAACTTGCAGTATTTAAAGGCAGCCAACGCCCGATCATCTCATCGGCTTTGTTGGGCTCTCTTCTTCGCGGAGTAAGATTTCATAATCTCGTACTGACCTGGAATGCGGAACGGAAAAGCTGACGCTCTGTCACGAATGGGCGATAACCAGGACCCATTTATACCATCGGAACCAGTACCCATTATCCCGGAGGAACGAATTAAGAACCAGATTGCAGTAACCGGCTGTTGGGAAGAATTAAAGACCGACCTCCAATCGCAAATGGATCGGACTGCCCAACAAGAATGGGTGGAATAAGGGAGATCAGTATTCTGTCATGGACAACTTACCCTATTTTCAGGGAAGACTATACTTTAAGGATAAAGAGACCCAAAACAAGATCGCCAACTAGCACGGCTCACTAGTGGAAGGACACCCCAGGATTACTAAGACACGGGCCAAGATCAGGAAGAATGATTGGTGGCCCACTTGAAGAAAGGACGTGGCCCAATTCATTGCGACCTGCGGAGTCTGCGCACAGCAAAAATCTCAAAAGACCAGTCCCGCAGGATTATTACGTCCCCTAAGCATACCACGGGTTCCTTGGCATACTTTGTCCATGGACTTCATTACAGACTTACCACCATTTTATTAGTGGTGGGCTTATTCTCTAAAGTAGCACACTTTATTCCACAAGACTCCCTACGGCTGGAATCCTAGCCACAGTGTTCCTGGAACAAGTAGTCAAATTGCATGGCTTGCCCTCTGTACTGATCTCTGATCGCGGGACACAATTTGTCTCAGCCTTCTGGAGGAGTTGCTGCAAGTTAGCGCAAATTGATCTCCGCCTTTCTACCAGTCACCACCCCCAGAGCGATGGTCAAACTGAAAGGACTAACCAGACACTGGAGCAGTACCTGAGGTGCATGCTGCAACAGACCGAAGGATCCTGGAAAGATGTTCTGTGGCTAACGGAATTTGCTTACAATAACTCTATCCACACTAGCACGGGACAAACCCCATTCTTCATCATGAATGGTTGGCACCCCCGGACATCTTCCTTTGACCCACTTGATGAGCTAGAAATGCCGGCAATTACCTCCCTACATAAAACTATTACTCAAACCCTCAAGGAAGCAACCAAGACCTTAACTAAAGTCAAAGAACAACAAAAGAAGTTTGCTGACCGGCATAGAAGGGAAGCGCCACGCTACCAAATCGGAGATAAAGTATGGTTAGCGGCCAGAAACATCCCGCTAAAAGGACCTTGGGTCTTCCGCCCCAGGTATCTCGGGCCCTATCCCACCAAGGCCATCATTAACCCTGCCACGGTAAAGCTAGAGCTACCTGACAATTTGCAAATCCACCCTGTATTTCACGTTTCTCTTTTAAAACCTGTGAAGCCTGAGACAAGAATTATACAACCACCGGAACCCGAAATTATTGAAGGAGAACCTGAATATGAGGTTATGAACATTCTGGACTCTAAAATGGTGCAGTCAAAACTGTACTATATCGACTGGAAGGGTTATGGACCTCAAGATCGAACTTGGGAGCCTGTGGAGTTTATCCATGCGCCTCGACTAATCGGGCGGTTTCATCGCAATAACCCCACCAAGCCTGGGCCAGGGAGGAGATCGCCCATGAGAAGGGCCTTGTGGGGGAGTGCTGTCATGGCCACTAGTCAAGGGCACAGTCCTTCCTCATCCCCAGGGTCCCATTGGACCCAGAGACGCCAGGCTCATTTTAAAGCGTGCTGTGCACGTGCTACAGTCCCAAAGAAGGGCATGGTGGAGTCCGTAGGCGCAGCTAAAGGGAGGGGCCTGAGCCAGCCTACATAAGGCCAGCCCATTCCACATGCCCTCGCTTCACCCCCCAAAAAAACAAATAATGAGAAAGTAATTTGAGATGATGTGGAAATGGTGATGTCCCCCACTGAACTCATTCGAAGAATTGATGAACCTTTCCACGTACTCTATTTCCGACCCCCGACTCTTGAGACCACCGTGGTTCATAACTTGGTAACCAGAACACGATGGTCCTGGGAGCGTATTTTCTCACAAACTAGTGAGAGCTGTCGTGTATCTAACAAAGTGGAGGAGTCAAATTGACAACGGACAACCTAACCCAGGAGAGAGGCCATATCTATCCAATGCCCCAAGTTCCCACAGACCATCTTGTGTTTGAGAAATTGAGAGTCATCCAAGATCCATTAAAGATAAACTTTGATCACTGGTGGTGGTGGGAAAACCAACAAGAGTCCAGTTTGTTGTCAAGTACCCCAGAAGAACGAATTGGTCCTACTAAACCTGGTCTCGCCAACACTTCCATCTTCTAGCACTCTCAAAGACAAATGGGACCTTTTTGAGGTCTGGGCATGGGAAGCCTTTGGCTAGAATTCCTGAGCGGCGAATTCAGAAGTCCACTATCAGACAGAGCGTGGAGAACACTCAGAGTCGCTAGCCGTTTCCTTGGGAAACAACTGGATGGCTATCAAACTCTTTGGCTGAGTGAGGTTGGCCCTCAGAGAGAAAAATCATCGGTGGCTTCTGAAATATTGGCCCCCAAATCAGAAATGAAACCATTTGATCTACCATCTCCTCCTTTTATGACCATGGAGGACAGGCAAAAGGGCTTGAAGTCTAGCTCTATTAAAAGAAGGGGTCCCAGGGACGAGAACCAGAATGCTAACAATGAGGGTGGTGCAATCTAGGCCCTCGGTTTGCCCCAAATAGATTACAATTGGAAAGAACATGGCAAGTAAATGAGAGCCTAATTCTAAATTGAGAAAATGTACTTAGATTTTTGCATCACATACCCAAATTCCATGCAATATCAACAAAGGATATACAAATTATTGAATGGTTGGATGAACGGCTGAATAGGGTTGCAATTCATTTGCCATCCAATCTTGTGAAGCAGATCTTGTTGGTTAAGGTGCCCTCCCTGCTCCGATTAGGTTTTGACTTGAGAGTTACCAGAGTTGCGGAGAAATATAGACCCAGAACATCAGCAGAGGTAGAGTAAACCCCAGAGAGGCCATGAGGCTACAGTAAACAATGATGCCTCCTGTCTGCACTCTTCGACAATGGACCACACTTTTGCTTCTACCAGAAGAGTTGATCAAACTGGGACCCTCTCGGTCACAGGACAATCAAAGTTGGCATTGACTGTCAGAGGATAACTACCCCAACCAGGCAAGCGGAAATCTTTTACTTTGGGTCCTTGGAACTCAAGAGGACATAACCACTTGTTTGGTTGTGTGGATCTCAAATGTGACTCCTACAATATGATCTGTTTGCAAGAGACTTGGTTAAGTAACCCACCTATTTTGGATGGATTAATGGTTTATCTGAATCGTGCTTTAAAGGGCCCAAAGGGAAGGCCAATATCTGGGTTGTTGATTGCAGTCAAAAATGGTAGAGGATTAACTGTGCTGGAAACGCTCAATCCCGCCCCTTACATTCAATTGCTGTAAGTGGAAGGGGGGCAATTGGTGGCTACTGCTGTTCAACTTATACTGGAGCACAAATGCTGAGAATTTTCATTTCTTTCATCCATTAGTAATAGCTGTTGGACAGAGCCTTTGAAATGTGGGCAGACTTGGTGATAATTCTTTGTGGTGACTTAAACATACCCTGTTTTGACGGTTCAAAAGCTGCATTTACTGAGATTAAGGTGGCCTCTAACTCAGCCCCCCCCCCAAACCAACCCCCCAGAAAGGCGAGGTCAGGCCTGGTGTAACGGGCACTTACACCGAGATATTCCAGCTCAGGTGAATTGAAAAGGGGGTGATGATGAGTATATTAGATTATATTTTAGTTTCCGGTAAAATCCGCCTAGAGATAATTCATACAACCCAGTGATCCTAATATTGTGAAACTTGTATGTAAAGACCTGGAGTGTAAAGCTATAGAGATTTACCGGACACTGGTCAATGTAGCGAACGGAAGGAATAGACTGTATATGAATTGATGTATTTTATTTATATCGCGCCTATACAGAAAGTGAATGAACCTAGAATAGAGGATCTGACATATTCATAGAATCTGTGACCAAGTATGCCTGGACCAAGCTGACATGACCTTCCATTACACTAGACATCTGGTAAGCTTTGTGATAAAAACAAAATCAGGCTGTAAGACCAACATTACTCATTTGCATGCGTACGACCTTGAGGTGAACGGAGCTAAAGGAAACTGATTTGAGAATTCAAAAACAAAGCAGTGGGGGCGAGGGAGTACCTGACCGAAACTTTAAACTACAGCATCAAAATTGTCTGAAATCGAGAAAATACCTAGTGCTACGGTACAATGCTAAATTGATGCTTAGTAAGGAAGAACATAAAGACTGGTGAGATGTGGGAGCTTATAAACTCTATGTACGTGCCTGGGTCAGCATTGACTATCGGTGCAGTTTCGGCGAAATCGTGGGTCAACCATTTTTCCAGTCTTTTTTTTCTGTATACAATGCAGGTGATACAGTGGCAAGAACGTTTTCTCGGGGTAAATGGTAATTTTCAATTGAGCTCAAAGACATGGAGTTAATTAAACAAGCCAGTAACTCATGCGCCCCGCCTGGATGCCATCACTAATGTGATGCTCAAGGAACATCCGGTAGAATGGGCACATTTTTTATGCGAGCAATTGAAGCACATAGGAAACACAGGAATGGTTCCAAAGTCTTGGAGGATTTCGGTTGTGGTCCTAATGTTTGAGAAGGGACATGGGTCTGACCCGAGGAACGATAGGCCAATCTCCCTCTTAGACACTGTAGGAAAGATTTATGCAACGATCGTGCTAAGAGCACAGTGGTTTAACCACTCTGGTAACTGGGATCCTCTGCAGTAAGGCTTTATTAAGGGGATGGCCACCTCGCTAAACGTGTTCTTAATTAACATTCTGAAAACGTGTAATTGGAAGGAAAAGTAAGTTTTATCTAACCTTTGTAGATTTGTCCCAATCCTTCGATACAGTTGACAGGCGGAAGCTTGAAGCCTGGAGATGCCCGAATGACATGCCTATAAACTGACACATCTTTCAGGGTGAGATTAGATCTTGGTGTGTCTCTTTCAGACACCATTGTAACTGACAAGGGTGTCCTCTTGCACCGGCACTTTTTAACTTGTTCATCTCAGACTTGAGCAAAACACTAAATGTCTGCAGCTTCCCGCCAAAGGTGGATGGTAACTCTGGATCAGCAGTTTTACGGGGACGATTTGGCCCTAACAGACCAAACTCCAGTGGGCTGGCAAAGACAGTTAAACGCTTTGCAGACGTACGTTCTAGAAAACGGCCTAACAAATGCGACTAAAACCAGAGTGCTTACCTTACAACAACCATGTGGAAAGGCAAATTCTAAGCAGCAATGGTACTTAACATGTTACTGAAAACAAATTCCTTTGTATACCTGGGGATGCACTTGGGTAACAGTGTTAGGGATGCCTCTAGAGAAAAGGTTCTGCTCTCTAAGGCAATACATTTAGAGTTGCAGGGTATGATCATCTTGAAAAGATACAGAATGTTCTCTGATTCTGGTGATAACTTTCTACTGATTGAAGGTGATACCGTTCCTTACTTATGGCGCAGAGGCTTTCTTAGCACTCCCGGCTGGCTTGTGGGCAACACTAGACTGTGTTTTTTGGAAGAGCGTTTTGTCTCTTCCAAAGTGCGTACCCATTCAGGTGATAAGAGCAGAGTTGGGTCTCATATCCATATATGCCATGATGGCATGGAAAGGTTGAATGCTGTATAAGAAATGTATAACGTCTAACCTAGTGAGAGGGTTATCTATTATAAAGGGGGCTTCACTGCGTGGTTCTGATAAAAACTAAGGGAATGGAGGTTCATCTGTAAAGAAATACTGAATGACCTGAATGTTTCAGGTGAAATATTAGTTGCAAACACGATCTCTGTGAAGGACAAACTATGGTTGAAGGACTGGATAGAGTCCCAAGACCAAAGACAGTCCTTCAAACTACAGGCAGCTGACTCCTGAAACTCGAAGATATAACAGGCTGGCCCAGTACCTAGTGAGATTCCCAGAAGCAAATACTGCACACAGTACATGAGATTTAGAATACATCTTTACCCACTAAAGAAATCTGGAATGTAGGTAGTAGAGACAAAAATCCTGACTTCGTGTAAATTGGCGAATGAGAGACCTTGAAACGTCTGGTCCTAATTTGCACATCACAGACTGTTCGGGGAATTTTAATTTCTGTGCTAATTCCCTTCAACCCTAGAGACCTCCAGCTCTTTTGCTGGACTTAGGACTTTTTAATTTGATCCCTGGGGTGAGTGAGACCTTTTTTCTCACTCATTTTTTTACCTGATTTGAATTTTGTTTTCATGGTTTTTGGAGTCAAACTCCAAAGGCATCTGCTTTTTGTATGGTGACACGCAGCACCTTCAGTGCAGTGTCACTGAGAAATCCTTTAGATTTCTCATAAGGCTTAAATATCTTTTCTTGTGTGAACTACAGTTCCCAAGAATAGTAAAGTGAAATTGACTTTTCTTACTGTTGGGGAGAATTCTCAGAAGTATGCTAATTCCGCTCTACCTTGGAGACCCAAAGCTCTCTTGGCTGGAGTATAGGACTTTTAAACTGTAATCTGGAGAGAATGAGACCCTTTTCTCCCACCCATGTATTTTTCTGTGATTTGGACTCCGTTTGTCTGACAAACTCCATAGTCGTCATCTTTGCATTGTGACACACACCACCTTCCAGTGCAGTGGCACAAGATAGTCTCTTAGATTTCACAAAGGTTTAAATACCTTCTCTTGGTGAAACTGTTTCAAAGAGCAGTCAAGTGAAATTGACTTTACTTGCAGTTTGTAACTTTCTAGACCCAGAACACACTAGCTTACAATAGGTTGCTGGAGGTGTTACTTAGTATCCCCTTTATCTAGTTTCTCATGTAACATTTTTAGGTTACCCTTTCTACAATTAATGGCTGGTGACAGTGGTTTACTTTTTACTGCCATTGTGTTTTTACCGCGGGCTGTAATTGCAGCTGCAGTAAGACACCCATGGGTGCCCGTTTTATCAAAATGGCTCTGGTCATCTTTTTTCACCATTTCTTGTTGGAAAACTCCTTGAGATTTACTCTGCGCGCCTAACCAGGTTTGGTCCCTTTGTTTGTTTTGTCTTTGGTGGGATTCACAAGCGAAGCCCGCCTCTGGCTCCAGCGTGTCTGGCAGGGCCAGGAAGTGAGGGAGGTGGCTGAAACCCCCTCTGCTTAATCCCCTTGGTAACAGGATTTCACCCAAAGGTGATTGGCCGGCTGGCTGTCCTTGAAGGACAGCCACCCTGCTGTGATTTGACAGCTAGGCTGGAATGAATGGGAGAAACCTGCATAAAAGGTGAGGTTTTTGGCTTGGAAGGCAGAGTTGACCACTAGACGAAGGAATCCGAAGAACTTTGAAGAGACGCCTGCTGTAACTCCTGGACCATTGGTTTGACCGGTGAAGCCCTGCTGCTGTGCTGAAGCTCCGAATTGGCTTCGACTGGAGAAGCCCTGCAAGTACGTCTTCTCCCCTTGGGTTTGTGGGACCAATCAACCCCAAAGTGAACTTGTTTGGACATCCTTTCGGAGCTGGCTGTACTTCTGCTGCTGGAACTGAAAGTGCCAGGGAGCGGAACACCAAATCGAGTGGATCGCTTTTAAGTGGGACGCAAGTGCCAGGAAGATCCTCCCAACTTCCCTGAAGCAGGACTGACCAAGCCTGAGCCACCTCAAGAGTGCTGGACCCCAGATGCGAGGCCATTCTGAAGTGGTATCTGAGAACTGCATTGTTGGTATTTGCTGTAGACGCGATGAGCTGAAACTGCAAAGTGCAGCTGAATTGAAGTTTGCCCATTGCTGCTGCTGACCTTCCAATTGCAGTGCAGGAGTCCCCAGAAGTCCTCCCTCTTGTCCCCACGACTGAGGCCCAGGAACACCAGGATCTGCAGAGCTGTACAGGAACAGAAGCCAGCTGGAACCATTATTTCTAACCAAAGGTACTGTGAACCTAAGAGGACTTTTGTAGCCTTACTTGTTCTCAGTTGAGACTGGTCTTGGTTGCCCTTGCAGAGTTGCTTACCGCTTTGCCCCACACTACCCTCCCAGCATGTGGCCCTTCAAGTGATTTTATTTCTACAAAGTTTTCTAAAAACATTGTGCATGACTGTTAATTTCCTGCAAAGAAGATCTTCAGCTCCCCTAGAGTTTGTTAAACTAACATTGGCTGTCCTGGCTTCCCGAGAGACTGTTCATACATCTGACTTTGTGTTACCAGTTTTATGAAGTATTTAACTTTGTTTTATTCCCTTATCTAACCTTTGCATCAAACGCAGTATTGTATATTGATGTCTTCCTCCTGCATCCTTGTAGAATCTACAGAAGGTGGGTTTGACTGACATAGAATGCTACATGATGGAATGTTTTGATATGACTGAGGTTCTAGTGGAGTCAGTTGAGATGTAGCCCACAGAGGGAGAGGATGCCAGTGTTTGCCTTTGTGACTTGGAAGTTACCATCTTGTATATGACTCTAAGAACTGGATGTGCTGGGAATTAATAAGAGTCACTTGTAACTACAATGGAATCAGTCAAAATACCAGAATCCAGATTTCTACATTGGCGGCGAGGATGCTGGCTGTCCTGGGGGGGGACAGCACAGAAGGGACAAACACCGCCTCCCAAACCAAGGAGGACCCTCTCTCTCCGGCAGGGCGAGCGTATATAGTCAGACGCAGAAGGGCCCAGTGCAAAGGGCAATGGCGCAGGAGATGAGGAACAGCGCCAGGCGCCAGCTTGCCTGCCGGCCTGCCAGCAGTTGGGCAGGTCAAGCACAGTGAAGTGAAGGTCAAGAGATTGGCAGATAAACTTTGGCAGGGCTGAGGGCCCAGAGACTATTTTAAAGGGGTTTGGGAACCCAAAGCTGCGGGATGGAGGGCTAGGAGCCCATGGCAGTAGCGAGTGAAGAGGCTTGGAGTCTGAGCTACGCCTGGAAAATTGGGAAGCCATGCTGCACAGCTGAGGGACTTGGAGCCAATGTGCAAGGTGCTAAGAGGGGCTGGGAGCCCATGGAGCAAATTTGGTCCTGGATTTTGCTGAGCTTTGGAGCACAATACAGCACCTGGAGGGGCTCAGAGCCATATGCTGTGCAGAGGAGGGTCCTGTGGGCCATTGCAGCATGTTAGATGGGGCCTCAGAAACCCTAACGCAGCGCTATGTGGGAGTCTTACCTCTGGTAATGCAGCTGATGAAAAGGGGACTGCAGCGGATCTGCATTGTTTCAGTGTGTTTCTCGAGAAGTGCAGAGTGCCTGCGAGCAGAATAAAGGAAGGAGTGCGAGCTGCATGTTGGTGGAGGCCTGCGGCTGATGGGACCTGCAGGATTCCTGGGAAGTGTGCGGGCACTGGGCGGCGCACAACATGGGCCTCGGGCGTTTCTGGGATGAGGCAGGATACACAGGAGGCCATGCTGAGCGTATGGCGAGGCGGCATAAAGGGCTTGCTGTGTTGGGCGGGTTGTTGTGCAGCGATGAAGGAGTTGAAGCTGCAGCGGCCGTTGGAGCAGGGAGCTTCGCCCTTGCTGGAGGTTTCCCCAAGACTGGTGACGTCAGCCGTGAGGCTGGGGGAGCTGGTGATCACTGTGCAACGCTGAGTGTCAGTGTAGTTCGTTGCTAGATGTGGTTCTGAAGGGAAGCAGAGTAAAGAACTTTTCTACGTGAGATACGTTGGACACTCGCGTCTTTCAACAAATGCAAGGTTCTTTCCTTCAACATTCGCCGGGGACGGTTTTAGAAGGGGCTGTGTTTCCGATGCAAGGATGGCACTCAGGGAGGAAAGGATACATAACAAAGGGTGCTTGGTAGAATTTGTCACCCAAAGAGAAGGAGGATAGAGACGCGAGAGTGTTATCTTGGAGAAAGGATGCGACCTGTCAAGGAAGGCGGTCCGGATGATTGTGGACATGAACTCTTAGTAAAAAGGGCTAAGAGAAACAGACGAAGGACATTCCCACAATAGCAAAGGGAACGTTGAAAGGGTTCCTGGTCATCAGATAAGGTACTATGAAAATTGCTATTTAGTCAAAATTACATTGTTGGTGTTATTGGCATGTTTAACAAATGTCTTTTCCCACAGATGGATTCTTAAGTAAACTGTAGTGTGGTCTGGTCAGAGTTACAAAAGATGTTAATGAGGGGTTAATTTTTAAATGTATTCTGCACTAATGATTTTCTTTTGCAGGTCGGACTCTTTATACATGCTAGAGATTTTAATAGTTTTGAACTAAGGTGCACACTGTTATTAATAGTTGCAATTTTAGAAGTCTTGTGTCAATGTGAAGATGAAGTAATGAGTTTAACTGAGTGTGTGCACTAGTGGTGTGCATGTATTGTAGTTCTCCCGAAGTTGAGTTGTTAAGTGAAGGATTACTTTCAACCTGGGCAAATGAGGGGTGGTGGAGTCACTGAGTTGGGTGAAGTAGCTACCCGAGTATCAGATATACTCAGCCTGGTTGGGAGTGGTGTGTCACACCTTTGTGTTGTGAATGAAGGGTGTGAGGGAGCTTGAGTGTTTGTAGTATCGTGGTCTGTTGCAGTTTGGGCATGGATGAGGGGGTCTGGGTGCCTCAATGTGTGCAGAGTTTAGTGATGGTATTTTCATGAGGTTGGTGATGTCTCTTCACTTAGCAGAAAGGGGAAGGGGCATTGCTGTAGAGTTTTGTTCCACTGCGGTGAGGACGTTCATGGTTTTGGATGTTTGGCACAGTGTTTTAGTTGAGTGAAGATGATGCATGCACATTATAATTAGAGGTGTTTGCGTGTGTGTGTTTGGTTTTGTTGGGTGTGGTTTTGTTTATAGGGGAGGAGATATGTAGTGATGTGTCTTCCTCCTGCATCCTTGTAGAATTTACAGAAGGTGGGTTTGACTGACATAGAATGCTACATGATGGAATGTTGGATATGACTGGGGTTCTAGTGGAGTCAGTTGATGTAGCCCAAAGAGAGAGAGAGAGAGAGAGAGAGAGAGAGAGAGAGAGAGAGAGAGAGAGAGGATGCTGGTGTATGCCTTTGTGACCTGGAAGTTACCATCTTGTATATGACTCGAAGACCTGGATGGAATATGCTGGGAATTAAGTCACTTAACTACAATCGAATCAGTCATATTATCGGAACCCAGATTTCTACATATTGCTCTAAATGTACCAGTGATAAATGGATGTCCACAGGGTCCTAGCTATTTAAGTCACCTGAGGGTGTAGGAAGTGTCTGTGTGCCATCCCCAGTGGGTATCATCTGATTAGAGCAACGGAGTGTTTGGAAGTATATTTGGAAGTGTTGCATGTTTGCTCCCTCCTGAAGAAGGCTTTATTTGAATACTTGGCACTGTGAATATCTGTATAACCACTCTAACTGTTCACATTGACCCCTCTTGAGATGAGCCTGGCTGCTCAGCCACACTACCAACCTGTGTAATACAGACTTATACCAAACGTTGGGTTCCTATTGCCAGGAGGCCAAGGTTGCAGTAGTCTCCCAAAGGGTACGACACACAATCTTACCTAACACTTAGCTTGTCTCTTTGTAGATCCAGCACACACCATCTTATGTGGAATGCTGGGGGGGGGGGGGGTGGGGCGGGGTGGGTTACCTAGTAGCCCCTTGGCCTACTTTCCCATGTAACATTTTTGTTACCCTCACTACTCTAAATGGCTGGTGGCAGTGGTTTACTTTTTCCTACCATTGTGCTTTTCTACCTCAGGCTGAACCCCCAGCTGCATTACAGCACCCATGGGTGACCATTTTGTCAAAATGGTCCTTGTCTTTTTTCACCATTTTCTGTTTGTGAGGTCTTTCTTGGGTTTTACTCTGTATGTTGAGGCAGGTTTGAGCCCTTTCTTTGTCCTGCCTTTGGCGGGTATCGGCCCTGAAGCCCGCCCCTGGCTCCAGTGTGTTTGGAAAGACAGGATGTGAAGGAGGGTCCTGAAACTCCCTTGTCCTTTGTCTCTAGGAATTCCTAAATGCAACTAGTCCTGATAGGCTGGCTGTCCTTTTAGGACAGCCACCCTGCTGTGTGATTGACAGCCTAGGCTGTGCATGAATGGGAGAAACCTGCTTCAAAGGCGAGGGTTTAGGGACTACAGGCAGAGCCCACCACCGGGATAAACACCCGACAAAGAAACTGAACAAAGCTTGCTGCAACCTCCTGGACCTTCGAATTGCCCGGTGAAGCCCTGCTGCTGTACTGACCGCCTTTTTCACCTTGGCAGAGAGGCTCTGGATGGAACGACTGCTTCCCTTGTTTTAGTGGGACCAACTAACCCCTAGACGAACTCCACTGGACCATTTCCCTGACTTGCTGTGCCTCTCCATTGCTACGGGAGCCCAATGCCCATGGTTGAGTGTCCGTAGTCGAGTGTAAAGTCTGCCACAGAACGAATCTGGCTAGAAGCTATAGGGGACTCCTAAGGACCCTCCAGAAGCAGGACCTCCAGATCCAGAGTCCCCTCAACAGAGTGCCGGATTGAGGGAGCAAAGAGTCCAACGGGTGTCCGAGATCCGCATTGGTGCAGAAACTGCAAAGTGCCACTGAACTGAAAACAGCCCGTAGCTGCCGACGATCTCGCAAGTACCACTGCAGGAGTCCTCCAGACGTCCTCCCCTCTTGTCCCCACGACTGAGGCTCAGGAACCAGGGTCTGCACTGCTGTAGCAAGACTGAATCCAGCTGGATTCAATATTCTAACCTGAGGTACTGTTTAGGCTTGGGGTACTTACCTTATTGCCTTTAGCCGTGCTTTTTCTCACTGGGGAATTGCATTGGCTAACTTTTAGTTTTGTTCAATTATTATTACTATTATTATTAGAGTTGAGTATAGGCAAATGATACAAACAGAATCAGTTATTTCCTACGTTAACATGACTTCCAATGTCAAAAGGTATATAATTAATATAGAAACCTTTTGAAAGTAATGTATTCGTTTAGCTTGGTATAATTGAACAGTGATGAAACAAAACAGGTGGGAGTACAGACATAACACAAGACATAACACAAGACATAACACAAGACATAACACAAGACATAACACAAGACATAACACAAGACATAACACAAGACATAACACAAGACATAACACAAGACATAACACAAGACATAACACAAGACATAACACAAGACATAACACAAGACATAACACAAGACATAACACAAGACATAACACAAGACATAACACAAGACATAACACAAGACATAACACAAGACATAACACAAGACATAACACAAGACATAACACAAGACATAACACAAGACATAACACAAGACATAACACATTAGGAAAGATTAGGGTAGGGGTGCATTAGAAAATAGTTAAAATCCACTAATCGTTTGTATTAAGATAATGGATGAACCTATTCCATTTCTTTTTTTTTTTGTTGACTTTCTCTCCCTTCTCACAAGTTTAACAGCTTGTGACCCTACAAGTGCTTTTCTGAACTCTAACTTTGTGCAAGACTTTGATCAAAGAAGTGCATCAGGTCCATAGACTGTGTTCCAAATGACTTTGGCTGTCCTGGCTCCTCCTAAATGCACTCTTGTAAAATCCATTGACTTTGATATTGCTTATTCCTCATAGGGCTAGCTTGTGTACTGGTAATGCTGGTAAAGGCTTCTCTAGACTTCATTGGAGGATTTAGTTGTCATCACATTTACTGACACTGAACACAACTGTTCTAACCTTTTTGCTTCCCTTAACCTTTGCTTTTTACAACTCTGAATCTGCAAAGTATAACAGTGTAATATTTAAATGCAAATACTATCCTTGTGATTGAAGTCACCTCCGGGTGTAGGAGAAGGTTATGAAACCTATCCAAAGATTATTCACTGGCTTGTCTGATTATGAAAAGTAATTTCCAAAGTTTATTCTTATTGTTACTATCTTTTGCCTTTTTAAAGAAAGCTTTTTGTAAACTGACATTAAATAAAAAACTATTAATAACTGAAATCTTGAGTGTAAGTGTTACTTGGTTACCTCTATTTACGAATTTCAATTGTACAGCTCACATTTTACCCTTCTTGGGATAGGCCTGGCTGCTCAGTCACACTACCAACTTGTTTAGTACAGACCAATACCAAAAGGTGGGGTTACCTAATGCCAAGTAGATACGTGTTGTCACACACAGTGTGACTACACCAATTCTTACCTAGCACTGACCGAGCTGAGAACCAGGTTTTTGGCTAAATTCGTTATCAACCAGAGTTTGCTATGTGCGGAGCAATGGTGGATAGCATTTATGCATGGAGAAAGACTAGCCCTAATATCGGCTCATGTTGCATTTTTAAATGAGATGTTTACTCTTGGAAGTCTGAATCAGACTTCTTAACTATTGGTGGTTTGTGGGGGTATTTAGGAAATAAGTTTTTATACTGGTTTTATTGATGATACGGAAAGAGAAGAGCTGATGTATAGTGCAGCGTTCTTCAGTGTAATTTCAATGAAATGTATGGGTTTCTTTTTCGTTTTTGTCTTAATGGGGGTTTTTCTTTTCGTTTTTGTTTTTACTTCTGCTTGCAATTGGTTTTTGTATTTGTGAAGATTGGTAAAAGGTTTAAACTGTTAACAAAATGGCAAAATATTATTTTTAAAAAATATACTTGAGGCATTGCCATTTGGATTCACTGACTAGTTAAGATGTGGGTGTTGGAATGTCTGTGTTACTAAATTTCCTGATTTTAAGATGAATATTTCTCTTCTCCCCACTCCACATTTTACCTTGGTATGGCTTTGGTATGGTATCTATGAAAGCAAAGATGAGGTCCACCTCTCCCCTCTAACCCACCCCACTAAATTAAGGACTTGAAGCGCTATTGGACATTTAGCAATTTCGCATTTATTTTGTTAAAGTGGCAGTACTACCTTTCCTACTGTTGCCTGGAAGTGGGGAAAGGGTGGAACTGAGGAAAGTGGGTGACTGAGGCTATAAATATATGTATTGATGCCATAATTTCCAGTGCAAGTATCCATGGTGGAGTGGTTTCAGAGCTGCATGACACAAACCTTGTGGTTCAGAATGCATCTTATGGAGATTTCATAAATGATGATTCTGTGGAAGTAATGTGTAACCATCACAAAGAACATTACCAAAGCTAAGTAGTTTGCTCTGGTGACTCACTGTTAATGACCAGCTCTTCTGAGCATGTTAGCAGTATGTCGGTGATGGTACTTGAAGTTTGTTTAAAATCGGGTTGGGAAATCATGTCAAATGATATGCAAAAGTAGAAGAAAAGATTCAGTATGACTTTTTAAGGAGTTCTTTCTCTTTCCATTGGCAAACATTTGCTTTTTTTAGGGAGATCCCAATGTTCCAGCTGGCCAACAGACTCTAGAAATTGACCTCACTCGCCGAGTGCAATTGCCAGATGTTGAGCACCTGCGAGTCTTTGAAGAGCTCTCCCGTATTATCCTTGAGGTTCAAGAGCAGGTACATCGAGAGCAGCAGGTGGTGGTGGCAGCAGCAGATGATGGGCAGTTAGATGAGAAGGCTCAGGCAGGTGCAGCAACGCCTTGTTCTAGTGATGGTGATCCCCTACCATACCACCAGCAGAATGGACAACATGTGGCAGGATTAGAAGAGGGCGTCAAAGAAAAGCAATCACTTCAAGAAGTTGTTGGAAAGGAAGAAACCACACCTGCTGTGTCTGGTCAACCCTTTGTGCTACCGCTAGGAGTTATGGCAAGAAATGAAGATTATCCACGTCTCTGCAAAATGTGGTAAGAATGTAGAATGTTGCTCCAAAGTGCATGTTATGAAAGTCTGCACGTAAACCGCTGCTTGGTATCTGGGCTTGTATTATAAAGTACTCCGTACTTGACGGAATGAGGTTATTCATTGGAAGCAGTCATGCAATCCAACAAAAGTAAATATTAGTTATTGGTGTAATATTGATTTAAATCGGTCTGTTTTTAATATAATTTGGGTTGTGGTCCAAATACAAAGTTAATGAACTATCATAATTATAGTTTGCCTGTTTTATTAAATCACAAAGTGCACTAGATGAGATCTTCTAATGCCATGTTACATCTGCTTATAACATGTGAACTGTGATGTTACTGTGGTTGTTTATATGTAATCCACCTGAAGTAGTTCCAGCATAGTTGAGAAGGTAAAACTGCTTAAATTGGAGTGCAATAACTAGTAGTATCTTAGTTCTCAGAGTTATCATTTTGGTACCTGATTATCACATAATATGCATACTCGGAACACTTCATGGCAAGGACTGTAATGGTCTTTAAAAACGATTAGAAGCATCCTGAATGTGTTAGTTGAATGGCTTTACTCAGTCTGCGTCATTCAGAAGGACAGCAAATTCCTTGTGGCTTTGACACCATATTTAGAATCTTGTCAAATTGTCAATTTTAAAGACTGTCGGTTTCCTGCCATCTTAGCGTTCAGTAGATTGGGTAGGGCACATGTACGTCTAGGGAAGAGACCAAAATGCAAAACCGGTACTAGAGACAGATAACTTTCTTCCAATACTTGCACTGAATAGCATGCAGCAACCCTGCTGTGTGATGATGGGCTTGTAAAATTCCTTTTTTCACTACAGCAACCTGGTAAGCTTCTGAATCCAACCAACTGCTTTTGCAGGTGTGTACTGCACAATGCTGCTGCTTTGCTTATGTAGGAATGTGTAATATTGAAAGCCACCACATTTGTTCCTACCTTTTATGGAATGTAATCTGCAATACCTGCTTGTTGTGTGGTGACAATAAAATGTGATCGATGCTCCAGTCCACTTGAACAGCCTTCATATCAAGGCATTTGTAACGCACTTGCCTGAAAGACTGTAAACCTAGTTTGTGCACATCTACAACTTTTCCTCCCCCATTCCTGTGTACGCCAATAACATATATCTTCTAATTGTGGCTGTGCTCATATAGAAGTAGGCTACAATCCTAGAAATAGTAAGTATAATAGAAAGTACCTTTTTCAAATGTAAGCACTCTATGATCAATATACAAAACAAGTAGACTTAGAAGTAGGGTGGCGACCCTGTTCACTACTAAAAGTGGTGAAAGCTGTTAAATTAAGCCCAACATCAAAAACTTTGAATTTTTCCAGAAGTGTAATTGAAGGATTTTATGTGGACGAGGGACATGTTCATTACATGTACATTACAATAAACACATCTAACGCCCCCCTTTTTTCCATTTTACGTCTGTACAGAAAAGAATAACTAGCTCTGTGTTCATCTGATGGGTGTGAATTCTTTGCTAGTATTACTTGGTGTGTTTCCTACACCAAAGTCCTTTTACTGTGATTTCCATTGTATGAAAGATGCACTCATTCCATTTTAAATTTGAGCAATGTTTTCATCCGTCAGACTGCCTTGCAATGGCCACATTTTAAGCCTGTATAGATTTTACTCCAAAATAGAGCATTTTGATATCCACTAAACTATTGTGAACGCTCTGGTTATTGGCAGCAATGACATCTAGTACTTGCATATAATCCTGCTGGAGAACAATATTTGTTGGGTGTTATGGAGACATTGGTCTTGTGTCTTTGATGCACCTAGAAAGTTTCAGTGAAGGAACCAGATTGTACCATCCTGTTTTAGCTATGCAGCAGAAGTTAAGAGTGCAAGCTGCCTTTTAAGTGGTCTGAAGAGACTTCTGTTAGGGAGAATTCTCTGTTTAGGCTGAATTTCCCTACCTAGTGAGTCCCCCAGCAGCTTTGCTGGATTTCTGGGGTTTAATTTTTTTCTCCTGCCAAGAGTGAGACTCTTTTACCCTCACTCTTGGACATGTTGAAGTGTGTTTTCTTGGTTAAACCTTGTGTTGAATGGGCTATGGGGTCTTTTACTCCATAGGGCCTCATGTATTTTTGTGATGTGGGTCACACCGCACCCTCTGTGCCGTGACCCAGGGGTGTCCTAGGGACTCCCCAACATAGACTCCATACCCTGGGACTGACTACTGTCTCCCAGGGCATGTAAAGTCACCAAAGACTTTGCTAGTCTTGAATCCTGAACAGAACCAGTACAAACCATCATATTGTGGACGTACTGGCTGGGGCAATTCGATTGCCCCAGGGTCTGTTAGTCGAGGGGGCACGTCTCCGTCCCCCCTGATCGAGTTTTGGCTGGTGGCAGTGGAAACTACTTTTTATATTCGACCGCGAATATTTCCCTATGGGATTTCCCATTGTTTTAGGCTAACACATTTAATTATTTATTTACGGTAGCCTTAAACATACCGCCGGTTTATATATTTATTTTTATAACTCCGGTTGGGACTTTTTGCCAAAACTTGATTCTAAAATGGCGTTGGTGTTCGCCTCTGTAACTCTGACCCAAAGTGGAGCCCTTTGTTCCACTTTTGGCGGGCTTCTCCACAGAAGCCCTCCAAAGTGGTGCCACTCTGTCTGGGGTACTTAGGAGGGGTGGAGGGGGATTTAGGCACCCTGGACTGAGTTACCTTGGTAACTCAAGTCGCACTCCGTCCTGATTGGCCCAAGTGGTGAGCCGCCCGGCTCACCACTTAGCATGTTTGAGTGACAGCTAGGCTGGGTGAATGGGGGTTTGCTGCATAAAAGCAGGGCTTTGGGGACTGGGACTTCAGAAGTCGCCACAGGACCAAGAATCCGACGAGGGAAGAGCTGAGCCGACCTGCTTCGACGACACCACCCGGTGGAGCCCTGCTGAACCGTCTCACCACTTTTTCCCGACGACCGAGGAGAACTCTTAACGGAGTGGCTCCTTCCCTTGACTGGTGGGGACAACCAGTTTTCGCCTTCTTTCCGTCCTTTAGAGGTATCTCGTGGCCGCCTTGCCTGTGCCAAGCTCCCCGGCATCCGGAATACCACACTTTACCCCCATACCGCGAAAGTCGGTACCAACCCTTTAACCGGAGGACTCCGCGGCTGGTTTCTTCCCGGGCAGTGCTACGACCTTTCTCTTCTGCTCTTCAGCGAGATATTCTTCTCCCCTGACCGACGTCGAGCCTTGCTGTCACTGCCTGGAACAACTGCCCCCGCTGGAGGATCCTTTCCGCTTAAGGTACTGTGTTCCGCCTGGCTTCCCTTGCTACCGACTGTACGGGGTAGATTTAGTCCCCGGCTTTCGAACCTGGGAGTGCCTGGGACACTTTGGCTAAACTTTCTGAGCCACTCTAAACTCTTTTTGACTCTTTGCAAGACTTTGAATCTCTAACTAACAGTGTGATCTTGGGCACATTTTCGCTCCGGCTACTCTAAGAGTGGGCCCTGCCTAGTGACTTTTGCTCACCTGTGACTTTGTGCTTCTTTGAGCCTATTGCAAGTGTTCTGGACCTTAGAGTGGTGTGTTTAACCCATTTCTGCTTTTTCTCTCCCTTTCTTGGAAACTACTAGAGTGTCATCTAACGTTAAGCACTCACCTCTGTTTTAATTAAGTGGTGTTAACCTAGAGTTGTCTAGATAGGAGAAAGGATTGAATTTACTTTCAGTATAACTGTGTTGAAGTGCTTTTACTATATTTGTGCTAGAGTGTTTTTAACTTATGTGTATTTTAAATAAATAACTATATACTTTTGAAACCAAGCTCTGGTCAGTGTTTGCTTGTGCTATTGTGTCTTGGTACATATTGTGTATACTTTACATACTGCCTAACTCTTCTTGAGAGAAGTCTGACTGCTCAGCCACAGCTACCAGGTAAATCTGGGTGGTACAGACTGCTACCAAAGGGGTTTACTGCTCTACCTGTAGTCTTAAATCTTTTGCAGTGTTCCCCAAGGGAACTGCACAGGTTTCTGCCTAACACTGGTGTACAGCGGTGGGATTTGTATTGAGTATACATTTTATTGTGCTTTAGATACCTTAGTGCAACTAACCACAAAGCTTAGCACTGAAAAAGAAAAACCTCTAACATGTCAGTTATAGAAAGCTATAGTCAAGAGTCCCTTGCAGCCAAAACTGCTGATTGTTTAAGAGTGCTCTGTAAACATAAGGATCTCCTGACTAAGGGCAAGAAAATGGAGCTGATTGAAAGATTGTTAGCTAACCAAAGTCTGGGTGATGGTTCAGAGGAACCTACCACTCCAGCAACTGTAGATGACAGTGTTGAAGTTAACATGGAGCAAAATGTGGATGTTTCTGAGGAAGAGTCAGAAGAGGAGGGTGAGGCTGTTGTAACTGTCCCCCCTAGGCCTCTGCCTGCTCTACCTGCTGTGCCTACTGGACCTTTACCAGGTCCCACATTTAGTCCTCAGTACTTTGAACTGGAGAAAATGAAGCTAGAATTGGAGTATAAGAAACTTAATGCTCAAACTGACAAAGAACTAAGGCTAAGGGAAATGGAGCTCAAGTATGACTTAGAAATGAAGAAATTATCTGTTGAGAATGTTTCTCTCTCTGGCTCCTCTAGAAGTTCCAGTCCTAAAAGACCCCGGATGCCTAAAGAATTGGTTGGTATGTATGAGCCTAAGTTGGATGTGTTGGATTGGTTGTCTCTGTTTGAATATAATCATGGGCTCCAGAACATCACAGGAAATGACTTACTCACCTGGTTGTTCTCTAGGCTTCCCCCTGTTGCGACTGATGTGGTAATGGAGATGGGGGAGGAGGATAGGAAGGACTATGAATGTGTGAAACTAGCTTTGATAGCTAGGTTTGGGAAGACCCCTTCCCAGTATCTTAAGAGGTTTAGGAGCCTCAAAAAGCATGATGGTACCCCTTGGGCTACCTGGGTGAATGAATGTTTGAAAAACTTAGAGGGATGGATTAAGGGTTACAAGGTGAACACTTATGAAGGTATGAAGAATTTGTTTATGTTGGAGACTATTTATGATGCCTGCTCTCCTGAGCTCAGACAACACTTGGCTGATTCCAGGGAATTAGATTCCCGGAAGCTAGCTAAGGCTGCTGACTTGTGGGTTGCCAACAGGGCCACTCACAAGGATTCTGGGGTAACTCAGAAGAAGGATGGGGAAAAACAGTCTAAGAAGGACTCCAAAGAGAATTCTAATACTACAAATTCCAAAGAGGGCCCCAAACAAAACTATAAGGGTAAGCCACAAGGGAAACCAAATCAGGCTAGTGTACCTTCTGGTCCCAGACCAGAAGGAGGTCAGAACAAGCCTCCATTCCAGCGAGCCTTTGGCTCATGCTTTGTTTGTAAGGCTACTGACCATGTGAAAGGAGATCCCAGATGTAAGGGTAAACCTTCAGGGGTCCAGCTTGCCTCCTTAGCCTTCGCTCCAGAAGAGGAAGTACCTATGGCAAGTGGAAACTTTCTATTACTAGCTGATGAACCCACTGGAGTCTCAGCTAGTGTTTCTTTAGTCTCTCTGGGGTTGTGGGAGCAACAGAATTTAGATGTCTATAACTCTATCCCAGATAATACTAAAGAGTATTATAAGGACAGTGTCCAGGTGAATGGTCAGGAGACTCCTGCCATTAGGGACACTGGAGCCAGCATAACTGTGGTGGATGAATCATTTTTCAAGGCAGAGGATGTTGCTAAGGCACCCAAATGCCTCACCAAGTTAGCTGGTGGGCCTGTGCAGATGTGTCCCCAGTTACCAGTTCTCATCCAATGTAATGATATGGCTGTAAAAATACCTGTCAGTGTACAATGTGAAGTGCCAGGTAGGGTTCTGTTGGGTAATGACCTCAAAGCTCTTGGAGTTGTATCTCATACCCCCAGACCTCCTAGCAAAAGGTTTCAGGAACTCACAAAACCTGCAAGGGAGAAAACCCTGAGAGGGTTATCTCAGGAGATGATGACAGAAATCACTCCTCTACCACTGGAGCAACTTACTGCAGTAACTACCAGATCAGGAGCAAAGGGGCAACCCAAGACTCCTAGGAAAAAGCCAGCAGCAAGCACTCCAGTGCTTCCAACAAGGACTTCCCCTAGGTTGTCCAAAGTTACACCTGTAACTCCACCTCCAGCTGAGGCTGAGAGGGAGGTACAACCCTGTGTGGTTGAGCTAGACTCTGAGGAAGAGCTAGAAGGAGGCCCCAACCTTATTGGAGATTTGGACCCTGAGGACCATCCTGAGCTGCAGTCTTTACTGGCAGAAGGTGGGCCTAGCAGGGCAGCTTTTCGTAAGGGGCAAAGAGAATGTCCAACTCTGGAGGGTCTCCGCCACCAGGCAGCTTCTCAAGCTGATGGGCAAGAGCCTGGGAAGTATAGGTTGCACTGGGAAGATGGCCTCTTCTACAGTGAACCCACTGAGTCTGAACCTGGAGACTACAAACGCCTTGTAGTCCCACAAGAAAACAGACAACAGTTCTTACAACTAGCCCATGAGATACCTTTGGCTGGCCACTTGAGTTTCAAGAAGACCAAGGAAAGGCTCTCACTCTACTTTTATTGGCCAAAGATGGGGGCTGAAGTAGATAGATATTGTAAGAGCTGCCATACCTGCCAGACTTCTGGTAAGGTTGGTTCCAAGAATGTGGCACCTTTAGTGCCTCTCCCAGTTGTGGGAGTCCCATTTGAGAGGGTAGGGATTGACATTGTTGGTCCCCTTGATCCTCCAACCTCCTCAGGCAACAGGTTTATCCTTGTTGTAGTAGACCATGCTACTAGATACCCTGAGGCCATTCCTATGAGGACTGTTACAGCTCCGGCTGTGGCTAAGGCCCTCCTTGGTATTTTTACCAGGGTTGGGTTTCCTAAGGAGGTAATCTCTGACAGGGGGTCAAACTTTATGTCCCACTACATGAAGGCCATGTGGAAAACCTGTGGAGTTACCTACAAGTTCTCAACCGCCTACCACCCTCAGACAAACGGGTTGGTTGAAAGGTTTAACAGAACCATGAAGAGCATGATAGGTGCTTTAGAAGAACCCCTTAAGAAAAAGTGGGACCTTCTACTGCCATGCCTTCTCTTTGCTTATAGAGAAGTCCCTCAGGAGGGAGTAGGTTATTCTCCCTTTGAGCTTCTCTATGGCCATCCAGTCAGAGGTCCATTGGCCCTGATTAAGGAGGGGTTGGAAGGTGCTCCTCCCCTCAAGCCAGTCAGAGTGACTGACTATGTGATAGGTCTCCGGAGGAGAATGTCACACATGATGGCAGAAGCAAGTGACAACTTGAAAGCTGGTCAAGCCCTGGTCAAACATTGGCACGACCAGAAGGCTAACATGGTTGAGTTTACTCAAGACCAGCTAGTTCTAGTTATGCTCCCAACAAGGCAGAGGGCCTTGCAAGACAAATGGATGGGACCCTTCAAGGTTGTGGGAAAACTTGGAGAGGTCAACTATCTGGTGGATCTGGGCAGACCCAGGGAAGCTCCTAGAGTCTTCCACACCAACCGACTAAAAGCATACATCTCCAGACCTGATGTAGGAGCCTTGCTCCTAGCTTCAGCTGCAGAGGAGGAAGAGAGTGAATCTCTCCCTGATCTCCTCAGAGGTGTACCTTTAGATGAAAAAGTTGAAGGAGTCAATCTCTCTTCAGACCTGACACCTGAGCAACAAGAGGAGTGCAAATCTATGTTAAATCAGTTTGCCTCCCTGTTCTCACTGTCACCAGGCTTGACCCCTTGGGGCCAGCATGAGATACTCACTGGTGACTGTCTGCCAGTCAAAAGCAGAGGATACAGAATGTCAGAACATATCAGAGCCCACATCAAAGGAGAGGTCAAGAAGATGCTTGATCTCGGGGTAATAGAACCCTCTACTAGTCCCTGGTCTAGCCCAGTTGTGTTAGTACCAAAGGCAGGATCCAAAGACTTGAGATTCTGTGTGGACTATAGAGCTCTAAATGCAGTCACCAAGACTGATGCCCACCCTTTGCCCAGGACAGATGAGTTGGTGGATAAACTTGGTGCAGCCAAGTACCTCAGCACATTTGACCTGACGTCAGGCTATTGGCAAATAGCCCTGACAGACCATGCCAAGGAGAAAACTGCATTTTCAACCCCAGTTGGCTTGTACCAGTTTAAGGTCATGCCTTTTGGACTGAAAAATGCACCTGCCACATTCCAAAGGATGGTGAACCAAGTTCTGGCTGGGATGGAAGATTTCTGCATGGCATACTTGGATGACATTGCAGTCTTCAGCCACTCCTGGGAAGAACATGTGAACCACCTAGGACATGTGTTGCAGGCTCTGAAACAGGCCCATTTGACAATCAAAGCCAGTAAGTGCCAGATTGGTCAAAGTAAAGTGGTCTACCTTGGACATGAGGTAGGAGGTGGAGAAATAAGGCCTTTGCCCAGCAAGATTGAAGCTGTGCAAAATTGGACAACACCAACTACTCAAACCCAAGTGAGAGCTTTTCTAGGCCTCACTGGGTATTACAGGAATTTCATTGAGAACTATGGGACCATAGCTTCTCCACTGAATGTAATCTCCTCTCCCAAATTCCCTAAGAAGGTAAAATGGAATGAGGAGTGCAATCAGGCCTTTGAAAAACTGAAGAGAGCTCTTTGCCAGGCTCCAGTATTGAGAGCTCCTGACTACCACCAACCTTTCATTGTACAAACTGATGCTTCCAATGTAGGTATAGGTGCAGTTCTAAGCCAACTGGATGAGAAGGGTAGGGAGCACCCCATTTGCTTCATCAGTAGGAAACTGAAGGATCCTGAGACAAGGTGGGCAACTATCGAAAGAGAATGCTTTGCTATTGTGTGGGCACTGAAGAAGTTTAGGCCATACTTGTATGGTTCTACTTTTGTTATTCAGACTGACCACCAACCCTTGAGATGGTTAATGCAAATGAAAGGGGAAAATCCAAAACTATTGAGATGGTCAATCTGCCTGCAAGGGTTTGATTTCACCATTGAGCACAGGTCAGGGTGTCACCATCAAAATGCTGATGGACTCTCTAGGATGTATATCATCGACTAGAGGTATGAGGTTCATCCAGGAGTGGATTAAATCCTCCTGTCCCTTAGTCTGGGGGGGGCGAGTGTTAGGGAGAATTCTCTGTTTAGGCTGAATTTCCCTACCTAGTGAGTCCCCCAGCAGCTTTGCTGGATTTCTGGGGTTTAATTTTTTTCTCCTGCCAAGAGTGAGACTCTTTTACCCTCACTCTTGGACATGTTGAAGTGTGTTTTCTTGGTTAAACCTTGTGTTGAATGGGCTATGGGGTCTTTTACTCCATAGGGCCTCATGTATTTTTGTGATGTGGGTCACACAGCACCCTCTGTGCCGTGACCCAGGGGTGTCCTAGGGACTCCCCAACATAGACTCCATACCCTGGGACTGACTACTGTCTCCCAGGGCATGTAAAGTCACCAAAGACTTTGCTAGTCTTGAATCCTGAACAGAACCAGTACAAACCATCATATTGTGGACGTACTGGCTGGGGCAATTCGATTGCCCCAGGGTCTGTTAGTCGAGGGGGCACGTCTCCGTCCCCCCTGATCGAGTTTTGGCTGGTGGCAGTGGAAACTACTTTTTATATTCGACCGCGAATATTTCCCTATGGGATTTCCCATTGTTTTAGGCTAACACATTTAATTATTTATTTACGGTAGCCTTAAACATACCGCCGGTTTATATATTTATTTTTATAACTCCGGTTGGGACTTTTTGCCAAAACTTGATTCTAAAATGGCGTTGGTGTTCGCCTCTGTAACTCTGACCCAAAGTGGAGCCCTTTGTTCCACTTTTGGCGGGCTTCTCCACAGAAGCCCTCCAAAGTGGTGCCACTCTGTCTGGGGTACTTAGGAGGGGTGGAGGGGGATTTAGGCACCCTGGACTGAGTTACCTTGGTAACTCAAGTCGCACTCCGTCCTGATTGGCCCAAGTGGTGAGCCGCCCGGCTCACCACTTAGCATGTTTGAGTGACAGCTAGGCTGGGTGAATGGGGGTTTGCTGCATAAAAGCAGGGCTTTGGGGACTGGGACTTCAGAAGTCGCCACAGGACCAAGAATCCGACGAGGGAAGAGCTGAGCCGACCTGCTTCGACGACACCACCCGGTGGAGCCCTGCTGAACCGTCTCACCACTTTTTCCCGACGACCGAGGAGAACTCTTAACGGAGTGGCTCCTTCCCTTGACTGGTGGGGACAACCAGTTTTCGCCTTCTTTCCGTCCTTTAGAGGTATCTCGTGGCCGCCTTGCCTGTGCCAAGCTCCCCGGCATCCGGAATACCACACTTTACCCCCATACCGCGAAAGTCGGTACCAACCCTTTAACCGGAGGACTCCGCGGCTGGTTTCTTCCCGGGCAGTGCTACGACCTTTCTCTTCTGCTCTTCAGCGAGATATTCTTCTCCCCTGACCGACGTCGAGCCTTGCTGTCACTGCCTGGAACAACTGCCCCCGCTGGAGGATCCTTTCCGCTTAAGGTACTGTGTTCCGCCTGGCTTCCCTTGCTACCGACTGTACGGGGTAGATTTAGTCCCCGGCTTTCGAACCTGGGAGTGCCTGGGACACTTTGGCTAAACTTTCTGAGCCACTCTAAACTCTTTTTGACTCTTTGCAAGACTTTGAATCTCTAACTAACAGTGTGATCTTGGGCACATTTTCGCTCCGGCTACTCTAAGAGTGGGCCCTGCCTAGTGACTTTTGCTCACCTGTGACTTTGTGCTTCTTTGAGCCTATTGCAAGTGTTCTGGACCTTAGAGTGGTGTGTTTAACCCATTTCTGCTTTTTCTCTCCCTTTCTTGGAAACTACTAGAGTGTCATCTAACGTTAAGCACTCACCTCTGTTTTAATTAAGTGGTGTTAACCTAGAGTTGTCTAGATAGGAGAAAGGATTGAATTTACTTTCAGTATAACTGTGTTGAAGTGCTTTTACTATATTTGTGCTAGAGTGTTTTTAACTTATGTGTATTTTAAATAAATAACTATATACTTTTGAAACCAAGCTCTGGTCAGTGTTTGCTTGTGCTATTGTGTCTTGGTACATATTGTGTATACTTTACATACTGCCTAACTCTTCTTGAGAGAAGTCTGACTGCTCAGCCACAGCTACCAGGTAAATCTGGGTGGTACAGACTGCTACCAAAGGGGTTTACTGCTCTACCTGTAGTCTTAAATCTTTTGCAGTGTTCCCCAAGGGAACTGCACAGGTTTCTGCCTAACAACTTCCACAGAGCAGCGCGACAGTGATAAACTAGGCCTATCAAGGAATCCCTGTAAACCCCCAAGTCACTTTATGCCCAGTGGGGGTATAACAAGTTTCTCAGAAGTAATGACCTGGAACCTCAAGCAAATGACCAGCGTACAGGACACCCCTTTCTCCCCCTTAGTAATGAATGATATTTATGCGTGTATATCTATATCCATGAATCACCAAATATGTAATACAGACTCCACTAACACAGGAACTACAAACACAAAGGATGTATTTTACAATGAGTGGCCTGCTGTATTGGGGTGTATTTATTTTGTAAAATTACTTGCATGTCTAATCAGTGGTTCTCTTCAAAACATCTTTATACCTATATGGGAGACCTGTTTTTTCAAGGTGCATGCAAGAGTGGGGTTTTCAGTTTAAAGGGTGCTTAATGTCTTGAGGGATGGGAGTGTGCCTTCTAGCCTTAACAAAAGCCCAGCTGCATCAGGACTTTTGTGGGAGGCCCACATGAAATTCGATTCATCGTAGGGCATACTTGGTTTGGTTTCGATCCCTAAAAGGGATTTGCGGCAGGCTGGACTAAAGAGAACTGCTGCATAGGGATCCTTGTGGGGAGCTATAGAATGTAGGCCTTAAGTGGGCAGTCAGTTGGGCACAGCAGGATTAAAGTATGTGACTGAATTCTGGAGCCCACTGGCTTAAGTCATACAAACATGTGATTTACAAATTGCACTCCCATCCTATATTTACTATATTTATAGCAGTCTTGTTACCAGGCTGGAGGGGCCTACAGAGGCCATTACCTTAGTGTCACGAGTCCTTTTGTTGTCCCTTCACTTTCTGGGGCACCAAAGTTCCCCCATATGCTCTCCCAGGGCTCGTACCTGACGGCTACTGTCAGATAGTTTGGTGTGATGAATTGGCTTCTGACCTGCAGGAGTACAAGAGTGAGTTGAGGCTAGAATGCCCACTCCGCCCTCACACTTCTACAAAACAGTCAACACAATCAGAAAGGTAAAACGGGTATAGTCAAGAGATATACCTCCTTTGCGTTTTGTGGCAGCGTGGGCCGAGGGAGGGCTCTACTCAAGAGGGGTGTGAATGTGGTTCAGTAGCAACACAAACAGCAAAGTATTGCAGTCCAAAATAAAGAAATGTCTGATCAAGGTTCTATGAAAATATGTACACTTTAAGTAAAAACACATGTACAATAATAATGAACTAGAAGAACACTACACAAAGCCCACCCCTGAGTAAATAACACAGAATAAGCAATGATAGTAGATGCAGTGCTCAGCAAAAGCAGCAATTTCCTTGAAAAGGGACATGACCAGTCTCTAGGGCCCAAGAATGGGCCGGGGGTGGGGGAGGTGGGGGCAGTTACAAGTCAATAGTACCTTTTTTTGCAGTAATTGGTCGCCAGCAACGAACTAGACTTCTTAGCACTGTGCGAAGAGCAGGCGAGATCGAAAGGCAGCAACAGCGGGTCCTGCTGGAACACAGGTGCTGAACAGTTCTTGAAACACACTCTAAGCAGTTTAATCATGAAAAACACTAGGCTACTAGCTGTCTTGGCTCCCAGGCTCCTGCGTGTCCCAATCTTAAGGCACAGGGACAAGACGAGTAATTTGTCTCGTTCTCCCAAATATGGGGGATGCTAGCACACACATGCAGGGGTCCTTCATCACAGTGAGGTACTGGGTACTGCTGAGGCTGGTAGAGAGGTGATCTTGCTCCAGCAGCAGGTCATTTCGTAGGTTGCTAGGAGTCTCACCCTTGGGACTCTGTGACAAGGTGGGCCTTTGGTCTGACTTCCAAACACTGAGGAGGCTGGCACACAACTGCAGGAGGGTCCTCCAACATGGTGAGGTCTTGGATACCACTGTGACTGGCAGAGAGGCAGGTTCTGTTCCAGCATTATATCACCCCCAATGGTCCCTGCAGATGGCTAGGGGGAGAGTGATGGTCTATGCATTGAAACATCTGCCTAGACTTCACAATTGGAGGACTTTAGAGAGAACTACTCTCTGCAGGATCCAACAAAATCCTAAGGATGGTTCATGATGATTAAAAGAAGTGGTGTGAGACCCCTTCTTTCATAGGGAAAAGTCCCCAGGTGATTGGACTAAAGCTAGCCTGCTTTAGGGGTCCAATTCCTGCCCTTGAAATTAGTGGACTTTGTCCTTCTGATGTCACACCCAAAGTGCTTTGCGGCAGAGGGAATCAAGATGGCAGGACCCTCCCAAAATGGTGCAGACCCCTCTGGCTCACCTTAACTCCGCTCTCTCAATAGAAGCAAAGACCTTTAGAAATGCAGCCCCCTGGTATGAAGCCTGGCTCTGTGAATGGGTGTGCCTCTTGGTTTCTGTTCCCATGCCAGCGTCCTGTTGAGTGGCTTTCCTCGGCGAAAGCATGTTACCTGCCCCCACAAAGGAACAAAAGAGAAGAAATCTTCCAAGGCTAGGCCTGTCAGTGGACATGGGTGGGCCTTGTCTGGGAGCAATACACAACCTTCCACAGCCGGACTGGGCCCACAAGGCTGAAACATGCAAAATCAATGTAATGTGGCTGGGATAACTCTTGAGAGATGCTGGCCACCATAACCTAACTCTGGTTTGACTTATATTTACAGTTTGTGCCACCAGGACATCTTCAGATTTGTTGTTTTTGGAATATGTGTGCATATTTGAAATGCAGCCCCTGCGCTGTAGAGACTTGGGTGGAACTGCAGCTGTCACAAGGGCACCTGTGGCCACTGAGCCTGTTCTGTGCCACTGGTAGTATAGGTGCTGCAGATCAGGATACTGAAATCACGGCACAAGAACATATAGGTTTTGGCATGGGGTGTATGAAAGGGGAATCTGATTAGCAAATTTATTTTTCAGAGATGAAATTACCTGCATAATTTTATTTAATCATTTAAAAAACTGGCTTTTACTTTTGCCAGATAGCAATTAATCATATTCAGGTCATGCCATCACATGTTGGTAGCTCGAGGGGGCAGGCACTTTCCCTCACTGGCTAAAGGGTGCAGAGAAAATTCCTTAAGACAAAGGTCCTCTGTCCCAGGGTTTGCATTGGGTCCTTACTTCCTTGGACAAAAACCTTCATATGAAGCGACACGAGGCAAAAGCTAAGGACTTCCACACGCTTCTGACTTTTACCTTCTCTACAATCCTGTGTTCGTCCCACCCCCTTCCAGAGGAGACCCAGCCGCTATTGTACATAGTCTACAAGACTGTTTCTGGGGGAAATCCCCTTCACATCCTGATCTGAAATAGAGCAACCCTTTTGGTATTCTGCTTAACATTGATTCACAGGGCAATGCAAGCAGCCCAAACATTTACCCACACTGATATCCCACCTTAAGTTCCAAGGGACCCCATCAGGCAGTTAAATGAGCATTTTATGAAATTGCTGACTTGATATCCAAAAGAAAAACCGTGTCTTGTTTATGATTTCTTGTCCAGTATCTCAGGTGGTGCTTGTCATGAAGATGCATAGGAAAGATGTGGGAGTAAGCATTGATTGTAAAGTTTATTTCAATTAATTTCTGTCTTCTAGGTAAGGAATGACTACTTGTGAAGTGTTTAGAACATTAGCGCACACATCTTTTCAGTTGACTAGGTTCCTCCATGATATGCAACTTCTATCCACAATGAGAATAAGAGCATTTAGGGCAGGTATATTACAGTGATGCTCTATTAATCCTTTGTGAGTCTGCACCATTGAGAATAATGGAACTGGAACGTGTACCCCTAATGACTGTACCACACACCCGTTAGTGTTCCCTCTTGTGCAGATAACATTGTAATCTAAATATGTCTGCTTATTCCCCCTCGCCCCCATCACCCCCTTATTTTTAATAGGGTTACATGGTGGAATGTTACATTAGCCTTTTCAACTTTTAATCTAAGTGGTTGACCTCCATTTTTATATCGTACTATCTTGTCAGTCGTGTCCAGTGCAAGGCATTCCACAATGCTACAACATCCTGAATGCTGACAAAATAAAGTCCTCTGGCCTTTGTTTGCTCGAGCCTCATCTCAAAAAGCTTAACTTCACTGCGTCCTTGCGAAACCTAGGCTTGTAATGCTTCACCTGCAGCAATAATTATCCTACAATATACTTCTGCTTGCACTCAAATCTTCCATTGCCAGACAATTTGATCACCTCACAGCACAACTTGACTTGTCATTGTTATGCAATGATAAAGCTTCCTGGCCTGTGCCAACCTCTGAACTTTTAGCGTTACTGGTGGATTATTTTTTCCCTATACCTCAGTGAGTGGGAACCTTTTTCTACACACAGGATCATTTACTCTTTTTCTGTGTCATGTTTAAGACTCTCCATGGTGTCTTTTTTAATGTTCTCCTCTTTGACAACTTTTGGTACATACTGCCTATTGTTGCTGTGTTGCCTTTGGGGCTCCCCTTTTAACTTTCTCTGGCTAACCCTGAGAGAACTACAGTTTCCATGGGTAGAAAGGATCTTTGGATCCCTTTTACATTTTATTAGTTGAGAGCAGCACCCCCACCTTAGGTGGAGTGCTGGCGAGAGATATTGGTTTTCCTCATTTTATCCTTCTAGATGTAACATTTGTTACAAGGACAAACTTAGCTTTAATGGCAATTGGCAGTGAACCTTTTTATTAATTTGGTGTACCTTTACCGCTGGTTGTTTTCACAGCCCTGGTAAAGGCACCCATGGGTGCTCATTTTACCAAAACAGCCCGTCTTCTTTATTTGCCATTTTAGCGTCCCTTGCACTTCCTTGTAGCTTTCCAGGGCGGGAAATTCCTTTGTGTCAATTTTGTCTTTGGCTGGAATCCTGTGGATTCCCTGCCAAGGCTCCACAGTGTCTGTGAAGGCAGGAAGCGAGGGAGGAGTCAAACTCTGCAGCACTTTGTCTTTCACCTTGCCTGAAAGGAACCAACTCCCAGTGGGAGTGATTGGACTGCCAGACCACCCCTTGCTGTAAAATGAAGGGAGAGAATGCAGAGGTTATGCTGTAGTTCCTGTTGAATATGCCAAACCTGGTAGCTGCTAAAGTCGACCACTGGAGCTGAAACCGAAGAGGTAAGCTGAAGATACGATGGCTGTAATGATTTCCAGCGACCGGAGAGCCTGCTGTGTAACCGGAGTCTGCTGTAACCCTTCCTTCCAATTGACCTGGGGTCTTAAACGCGACGGCTCCTACTCATAGGCTGGTGGGATCCACTAGCCTCAAGATGACCTGCATTTTCTGACATCCCATGGCGTGCTGCGACCTTGCTGGGCTGCAATACCCTAATACCCTGGGACCTTGAGCCATTATGCTTTTACAACGGTAGCGGGCGCCCCTCTCTCGAAAGAACAGACTTGATAACCTGTTCAGTGGTTATTAACCACTTGAGAGTTCGCAGCCACTGCTTTTACTCACTGTGCCTTTCACAGATGGGAAATATCCATTTGCATATCAGTCTTTGTCCTGCCCAGGGGCAGTCCAGCACCGAAATGCAATGGCAACTCCAACCTGAACGAGAGTACCACCAGCAACCCCATACACGTGTTTCACCCTTGTTGGGGATCATCAGTGAGGTGAAGCTGATGCCTCTCTAAGCACAGTGAGAGGGAGACCACGTCTGGTTGAGCCATTATGCATCGAATTCCGATTTGCGCTGAAGCTTTGGTGGCATCCTGCTGGACCTCCAGACACTTGATTTGAGCCCTTGAAATCGCCTCACCAGAGTGCTGCACCAGATTAGCAATAAGAATCCGACCAGCAACATTCGGTCTTCTCCTGGCTCCTGAAAAGGGCTCCGAAACCACAGAACTGCAACCAGCCATGAACAAACTCTTGCCTGTAGTCTTCATTGTTGATCCCTGCTGCAAATTGCCTTCCAGTGTCCTGTCTTCATGACAAGCAATTAATCTACCAGGTTTTTGGCTGCAGATCCTGAAGACGACCTACTGCAAACTCTTCTTCTGTGCTGAGGTGCTGTTGGCTGGGCTATTACTTACCTTATGCCTTTTGTGATTCCTGTGAAGCTTTGGGGCTGATTAATGTGCTTGGGAGTCCTCTCATCCAGTTCACCCAGGCCCGTTGCTGGAATCTCTCTAGGGTGTCTTCTCTGGAACCTTTCTACTACTCTAGAGTAAAATACTTACTTGTTTGAAAAGCTTTCCTCAGGAACGGTGACTTTTCCTACATCTGTGCCTAATCTGACCTGTCTGTTGGCCACTAGAGACTAGTGACCCCCCCCCCCCCCCCTGGCCACAGAGAACACTCATGCTCCAAGAATAGGGAAGGACTTAAAAGGTTTGGGCTTTTGCCTAGTAAATGCAAAAGGTGTTTAAAAGTTACTTGCGATAGAGTTGGTGTGGTAAAGGTCACTCGGAAATATGAGCAATTACAACAGTTCTTACTATCCTATGCATGTGTTTAGTCATTCTGAAAAGTATATATAAGGTTATTTTACTCCCCTGTGAATTGGGTCCCCATCTTCCCAAAAGTAATGCTGTTGGCTTCACCTAACTATTTCTTTCAGAAAATAAGTGTGTAAGTTGACAGCTAGATCTTGATTCTACTGACCTGCTGTGTAGCCTATCTAGAATAAGTTTGCCTTGGGGTTTACTCAACTTAAATAGGTGTGTGCAATTCTTACTAGATTTATTGTGGGTTTTACTAACCTTGGTCTGCTTTGTGCCATCCTAAAATAGTGTAAAGAGTTATTGCTACCTTAGTCTGTGTTCCACTGGTCTGATAATCAACTGTAATAATTAGGTCTTACTCACCAAGTAAAACTGAGTATATACTATCCTGAATGTAGTAGGTTTATACTGTTCCGTGAATTTGTGTTTCACTATTCAGAAAAGTATTCTGGTAACAGGGTTGGTTTACTAAGTGATTCTTTAACTGAGTGTCACTGCATAACTGACACGGTCTACTACCTTTCAATTACTGTAAGTAATCTAATAGTAACTTGTGGTTTTTGCTCCCCTGAAGAGGTGTATTCTATTATAAATGTGTATGATTAGGTCTGACTTGCCTAGAAATACTGTTATTCTGAATAAGGTCTATGCTTTGGCCTGTGTACCTTAAGCATTGTTGTGTTTTTATGTTGTGTTTATGACCCTATGAAAAAGTACTTGGCCACCAAGATTTACCTTGGCCTTTGTGTAATTATAATAAACCAGTATTTTGTATAACACTTCTGGGTGTTAGTGTTTCTTTTGAACCATTTGTATGCTACAGGTTATTTGTACATTCCTACAGCCATTTCTCACTCCTAATATAAGCCTGGCTGCTTGGTCTATGCTACCAAATACTCAGGAGGTACAGCCTTATTTGAAGAGGGGAGTTTTGTACTGTCACAGATGTGTGGTTTTGTGAAGCCCTTATTTGGACGTCAGAAAAACGGTCTCAACACCTGTCATCACACAACTCTTTCTGACTTCCAAAACTAAATATGGAATTCTTATGCTTGCCATTTTCATTTTGGGCACATGCATGACCTGTTTACTCAAGATCTAAAAAATCTTGCTGCTGAATTCAATTTCATCCGTTCAATTCCATCTTTAGAAAACCTCTAATCACTGAAACCTTAATTTGTCACCTCACTGAAGCAACGCCACTTTCTTGGAATGACCACCTAATATGCTCCTTTGTATGCGTGGCTTACTTGTATCTCCTCTCGACCATCCACTCGAGCCTAAATTGTCTTGGCAAAAATGGTTTAACCATTGCTTGCAATGTGTAAATTAAGGAAGCCAGTCAGGCTCTTACGTGATACAGGAAAACATTCCTACTTAAGGATAAAATGCATACCTACACTCATCAAAAATTCTTTACACCAAACTCAAAAGTACATATTTTCCTTCAGAATCTTTGAAACCACACACTCTTCATCTCTTCAAATGCCTCGAACTCTAAACCATGCAGCCTCTTGTACAACCCATTCTCCCAGGGTCATGAACTCAACCCCTCCTTTCAACGTATTAGCCATCCGCGGCGGGGCAAGGGCGCGGTGTTTGGCGCCGTCCCCGGAGGGACTCTTCTTGCTTCCTGGTTTGGCCACGCCCCCCCTGGTATTTCAGCGCCTTCCCCACCCCGCAGCGGTGAAGCCCGCGGCGGGGCAAGGGCGCGGTGTTTGGCGCCGTCCCCGGAGGGACTCTTCTTGCTTCCTGGTTTGGCCACGCCCCCCCTGGTATTTCAGCGCCTTCCCCACCCCGCAGCGGTGAAGCCCGCGGCGGGGCAAGGGCGCGGTGTTTGGCGCCGTCCCCGGAGGGACTCTTCTTGCTTCCTGGTTTGGCCACGCCCCCCCTGGTATTTCAGCGCCTTCCCCACCCCGCAGCGGTGAAGCCCGCGGCGGGGCAAGGGCGCGGTGTTTGGCGCCGTCCCCGGAGGGACTCTTCTTGCTTCCTGGTTTGGCCACGCCCCCCCTGGTATTTCAGCGCCTTCCCCACCCCGCAGCGGTGAAGCCCGCGGCGGGGCAAGGGCGCGGTGTTTGGCGCCGTCCCCGGAGGGACTCTTCTTGCTTCCTGGTTTGGCCACGCCCCCCCTGGTATTTCAGCGCCTTCCCCACCCCGCAGCGGTGAAGCCCGCGGCGGGGCAAGGGCGCGGTGTTTGGCGCCGTCCCCGGAGGGACTCTTCTTGCTTCCTGGTTTGGCCACGCCCCCCCTGGTATTTCAGCGCCTTCCCCACCCCGCAGCGGTGAAGCCCGCGGCGGGGCAAGGGCGCGGTGTTTGGCGCCGCGTGGTGTTCGGCGCAGCTGGTGTTGAAGCAGGAAGACTCGCGGACTGGTATTGGACACTGAATTTGGAGGTGAGCAACGGGAGGTAGAGGTAGACGGAGGCAGAGGCGTGAGGTGTGTGGTGGGCCCCCTAAAGACATCTGGAAACAGAAGCCTCACAGGATCCAATCATGGAGCAGCCGTCTTCTGACCCCTTATCCCTGTTCCCCTCGCCACTCTTTTGTCCACCAGTCCCTTGCCCTGCCCCCCTCCTGCAGAAATCCCAGCGCAAGACTCTGGTGCTAAGGAGACAGCGCCCTCAGGGGGTGCCTCCTCTACCCACCACCACCATAGCCACTACTACTACTACAGGCACTACTATGGGGCCACACACCGGTCTGTTTGCCACTAAGTCCACTGTCACTCAGTCTCCGTTTTGGCCCGCCACATCAGCAGGGACACATTACCTGTCCCCAATACCGGCCCAGCAGCACCTGGGGAGCCAAGGTACTCAGCATAACCTTCAGGATGGTCGGTCCAACCTCTCTCGGGTCGCCAGCATAGTTGCTGGCGGTAAATCGGAATCAAGTCCTTCCTTTATTCAAAGCTTGGTTCCGGCCCTGGCCACAACCCTCGACAACTTTCTCGATGGTACCCCTTCAGCTATTGTGACTTCTGCACTGGTTGTGGGGGACAGTTTGTCACTAAGTGCCCAAAGTGCTCTAAGCACCCCCTTAAGCTCCCATGACAGCTCGTGGAGTGATGTACCCTTGTCTACCAGCTATGGGTCTAGCCCCTCCCCCCTCTGTTTGACCCCGCCTCGGATGATCGAGGCCATCAATCAACTCTCTGATGTCTGCAACCCTGAGTGCTATTTGACCTCCAAACGATCTCCAGAGGAGGCGCCCCGTGATAGGGGGTGCGGGTGTGGGTGTAATAAAGTTCTGGCGGAGCTGGCCAGCATTAAGGCTCTGTTACAAACTTTGCTCGCGGGCCAATGGAAGGGAGGTGGAACTGTCCAGGTAGAGGAGCCCAAGGCCACCACTTCAGCTGCTGCAGGGCACAAGTTCTTATCCCTGGAAAATTCTCTGGAATGTACACCGGTACTGGTCCCCCTGATATTGCCTGCTGCCAAAGGGTCTGATGTTCACCGAAACCTGGCACAAGGGGATTCGCCCGTTAATAACTGCCTCTGCGACCCCCTTGCCACTATCAGAGAGAATAGCAGGGTCCCTGATCCGAGCCCAATGTCTTTGTCATCGGTGGTGCCGGCCTCTTTCTCCATGGGCCCCGATTGCACTGAGTCGAAAGCCCTGGGTCCGCAGAAGTCTGGGTACCAGCACAAGCTACTGAAACAAGGAAAGTTCCAACACCCTACAGTCTTCCTTCAGGGGGTGCCCAAACTGGCAGTAAATAAAACAGAGCCCAAGGATGCCCTACTCAATAAATGTCTATTTTGGATGAAAACCTCTGGAGGCTGCCCGTTTGTCCATAGAGAAGCTCTGGCGGGGTGCCGTAGAATTCCCAGTGTGGGCAAGAATAACCTGGACTGCATCAAATTGACATTTTGGGATCGCAGCACAGTAAACAGGGTTCTGGGAAGCTGTGGGCGGGCGGGCCAATCATCCAAGAGTGGGATCTCAATCAGCATGCTCCCTTTTCCCAGCTCTGTTGTCCCACCCAGATCTGCGGTAGTAAATTCGGGGGTCCTCTCTAGTAACTGTCCCCTCACAGGGGCAAATTTGACAACCTTGGGCCCAAGATGCCATGGGAATTGGTTGAAGCAAGGGGTTGGTGGGACCTGACTACCGGCCCAAAGAACTGTTTAGGGTCTCCCAGGAAGGGGATGGCTTGTTTGAATTGCCCTGATGTCTTTCTTATACTTTCTGTGGACTTTTTGTAATTTTGCACCAGAATTGTATTTTTGTTTTAGAAATGTCTTGCAGGATGTACTTTGATGGTCCTTTCGGGCCGAATAAAGTTGTTTGACTGACTTGACTGACTGTATTAGCCATCCATCTAAATGTCGTCAACTATCTAGTTTTTTTCACAGTGCTCAATTACCTCTGTTCAGCAGAAGCTAACATTAGCATAACACCAACTTTTTTTTTAAACTTCTTTTTTTTATTCGTTTACAGGAAAAAGAGGAAAATCAGCAAGCATATATGAACACAAAGAGTAACATCAATTATAGAACTAAACCCTCCCCTTCTTAAACCCCCCCCAGTGGTACAGCACCTAAAACGCCTCATCCCATTCCCTTCTCCCCCCTGATCCCTGCTTAACTGCACAAGTCCAATAGTTTAAGTCTCTGCGGACACCATTGTGCTCTAAAGTCTCCTCTCAGGAATTCCAGTCTCTCCCCCCCCCAGTCCGCGTAGAAAGACCCCAGTTTGTTTTCCGCAGCATAAGAGGCCCACTCCAGCGAGACTATATCCCAGAGCTTTCTGAGCCACTCCTGTTCAGTCGGGATCACTGGCCCCTTCCACTTTTGTGCGATGAGGGATAATGCCACCAACATGAATATCGCTGATGCTTTGCTGCAGCCGCGTCCTGCCTCATCCGCCCCCACCCCGTCCCCTAGCCCACTCCTCCCCAGCAATATCTCTTGCGGGTTTTGGAGGGCTCCTCCTCCCAAAGCCTGAGCGGACGCCTTCATAAGATCATCCCAAAATGGCTGTATAACGGGGCAGTCCCACCAGATATGTGAGGCCGTGCCCTCCTCCCCACACCCTCTCCAGCATTCCCCCGAAACAGCCGGGTTCATTGCATGAAGACGGGCAGGAGTATAATGCCATCCCACCAAGCATTTGTACCACACCTCCCGAACTTGAATTGCCTTCGTAAGCTTAGGGATCCGCGCCCATAATCTCTCCCAATCAGCTTGCTCCATGCGTACCCCCGAGACCTTCTCCCAATTTGCCATGTAGGCCCAGTTGGTGCCCGGTTTACCTCTCTCGAGTTGTTTGTATAAATCGGAAATCAGCCCGTTTGTGCCCCATGGGTTGTTAGGAATCTTTCAAAGTGGGTTAGATCTCTAGTCGCCGCTTGCCTTATAGTCAGAGACGTAACCCAGTGCCTAATTTGAAAATGCCGATGTTGCTCACTTTCCCCCAAACCAAACTCTTTCTTACATTCCACAAATGTTTTCACCCGCTCCCCGATAAACATGTCCCTCAGGGTCCTACATCCCCCCTCCTCCCAAGCCGAGAAAGCTCCCCTCTCCATCCCAGGAGTAAAGTCCCCGTTTCGGAAGATGGGGGTAAATGGCGAGGGAAAAGTTGTGATTCCCCCATCTTAGCACCGACCGATCCCAGGATTCAGCTACACTTTTCGTAATGTCGCTCAGATAAATATGGGAGGGTCGTAGCCGTCGCGGGAGCCAGAGGACCTCCCCCAAGTGGTGCCCAGCCACCGCCCTGTCCATCCTCACCCAATGTTTCCTGTACTCGTTCGAGAACCATTCTCTAAGTATTCTGAGCTGAGCCGCCTCGTGATAGCGACGGAAGTCGGGGAAGGCCAAGCCTCCTCTATCTCTAGAGGCAGTGAGCAGCTGCCTAGACACCCGAGATCTCCTCCCCCCCAGACAAAGTCTCTGACCATTCTATCCAATCTCCTGAAGAAGTTCTCCGGCACTCTCAAAGGAATGGCCTGGAAACGGTAGAGCACCCGAGGTAGTATGGCCTGGAAACGGTAGAGCACCCGAGGTAGTATCACCATCCTGAGTACCGCCCCCCTGCCCAGCCAGGAGACTGGAAGGGCCCCCCACCTCCGTAAATCTTTCTGGATTGCTGGGAGAATCGGTTCATAGTTTGCTCCATACCAGCCGCTAATGAGGGGATGATCCTTATTCCCCAATACCGCAGCCCAGAGGGGCTCCACTTGAAAGGGGACAGATCCCTGACCACCCTCGCCTCCACTTCCCCCCCAGGGAGAGGTTCATCAGTTACGATTTCTGGAAGTTAACCCGCAGGCCTGATATCCCGCCAAAGGAGGTTAACAAAGCTATGCAGGCTGGGAGGGACTCTCTCGGATTCGTGAGTGTGAGCAGCATATCATCGGCGAAGGCCGCTACCCTGTGTTGCACTCCACTGAATGGGATTCCCTTGATCTCCGTTGACTGACGGATAGCTTATAGGAGGGGTTCTAGATATATGGCAAATAGCAAAGGGGAGAGGGGACATCCTTGTTTCGTCCCCCTCTGAAGCCTCAAAGGTCTGGACACCTCTCTGTTGATCAATATGCGTGATGTGGGATTTTTATAATTAGCGGCAACCAAGTCGATAAAGCCCTCCCCGAGCCCCATCTTCTCCATAACCCGGAATAATAAGGACCACTCAACCCGGTCAAACGCCTTCTCGCTGGGGTTTTCACCCTCCTGATGTTATCCGCTGTTTGTCGACCCACAACAAAACCTGATTGATCCTGGTGGATCAGAGGCGGAAGATGTTTTTCCAGATGCCGAGCCAGAATCTTAGTAAAGACCTTGGCTTCGGTGCTGATGAGGGCAATAGGGCGATAAGTGCAGTCCTCCGGGTCTTTCCCTGCCTTATGGATAAGGGTGATCTTAGCCTCCTCCATCGTCCGGGAAATTCCGCCCTCTGAGCTAAACGCGTTAAAAAGCTGGGTCAACTGTGGGGCCAAAAGGTGGGAGAACGTCTTATAAAAAGAGGCCGGATAGCCATCGGGGCCCGGCGCCTTATTACGGGGCAGAGCAGCAATAATTGCTCTCACCTCGTCCTCCAGAATGGGGTGGCCCAGTTCCTCTGCCACTTCCCTAGAGACCTGCGGAATTGGTACATTCTCCAAAAAATCTTTCTGTAAGTGAAGGGAGGGGCTCCCTGAGGAATACAGGGCCTCCTAGAATTCCACAAATCTCTCCCTTATTTCACCAGCCCGGGTCAAACGCCTACCACCCTGGTCTTTAAGTGCCGTGATTACCCTGCTCTCCCTTTGCCCCCGCAGAAGACGAGCTAGCATGGAGCCAGCTTTGTTGGCCTTGGCATAAAAGGTTTGCCTCATTCTGAGCAGAGCTTCTTCGGCCTTCTTATTTCTCAAAATCCCCAGTTGGCCCTCCGCCAGCCTATACGCCCTGAAGGCCCTCCTCGTGGGGGGATTTCGGAGTTGGACTCTGGCGGCTTCTACCTCTCCCTCGAACTGGGCCTCCAACCCTCTCATCCGCCTATTCCTCTCCGCCTTGAGGGCGATGAGGTCCCCCCTAAGGGTTGCCTTAAAGGCGTCCCATCTAGTGCCCAGACTCGTATCGGAGGACGCATTGTTCCCAAAAAAATCACTGGATCTGGTCTTCGAGCTCCCTACATACCACAGGGTCCCTCAAAAGCTCTCCCGGGAATCTCCAACCCCACACTCCTGGTCTACGTCTCCCCAGCCTCAGGACCATTTCCACAACTCTGTGATCAGCCACTCCCAGGGGGCCCACCTCCACCGCTCCCACCAGACTGGCAGATACCCAGATGTAGTCAATCCATGATTGTGTCCGGTGGACATCGGAGAGGAATGTGAAACCCTCCTTGCTCCCCCACAGAGACCGCCAAACATCGCGAAGGCCAGCCCCTGCCCATCTCTCCCTCAGCTGCGGGGAAGCCACTGAACCTCCCCCCCTCCCCACCTCCTCTGGAGCGGTCTCCCACCCTATCCCAGGCAAGATTAAAGTCCCCCATCAGAACCACTTGGCCCCTAGCAAAGTTCTCGATGGTGTTTAGGACTTCCCTCAAGAACTGGTCTTGGCCCACATTAGGCGCATATATTGACCCAATAGTGTAGCTCGAGCCCATTATGGTCCCCCTTACCACCACGTATCTCCCATTGGTATCCCGCAGGACCTCCTGAAGCTGAAAATCCATACCCCTTCCAAAGGTGAAGGCCACACCCCCCCACCCCCTCTTCGTGGGGCCCGACGCGAAATAAATCAGGGGATAACCCTTGAGTCGCAACCGGGCTTGATCTCGCTTTCTGAAATGGGTCTCCTGCAGGGCCAGCACATCCGGCTTGTGGGATCTAACGAAATGCTCCAACTTTGTACGTTTGAGGGGGGAATTGAGTCCCCTCACATTATGTGTTTGCCACTTGAAAGTGTCAACTGGGCATATCGGGCCATCAGCAGCCTACATTCCAGGGTATCGATAGACCGCCCTGTTAGAGTTCCCCTCCTACTACCCGCCCCGGGGCCTCCCCTCCAGCCCCACACCTCCCCACAGGACGGCTCTCTAACTGCCAGGCTCTTAGGGTGACGCATCCTCGACATGTGCTGTAACCACCCCTCTCCCCTATCCCACACCGGGCCCCCCCCTCACCTGCCCGCTCCCCTGCCCTCCGAACCCCAACTTGGAAGACATCCCATATTCCCCCCCCATTCTCCGGACTCTTTCGTCCTTGCGTGATCCAAGAAGTGCAACCCCGCCCCCTCCCCGAATCCGTTGATAGCCCAATGTCCCACCACCCCCCTTTTAAGATTCAGTTCAAACCGTATCAGCAGGACCCCCCCCCCGGTCCGAAGACCGACCCTCATCTCCTCCTTGGGCGGACCTCTCTCTCCCCTCCTGAGGACGCTTCCGCGGCGTCTTCTTTGCGCCAGAGCCCACCGTAGACCATACCCATGGTCTGGCTCCGTCTCCTGGAGCAGACCGGACACTTCCAGTTTCCCCCTCCAAGTCCCCCATGTCCAGGTGGATAATGTTCGCCACCTCCTGTACACTGGTGGCCCTTCTTTGGGCGCCCTCCCATTCAAACACCAGCCCACACGGGAAGGTCCACTTATATTTGACACTCTTCCTCGAAAGAACTCCAAGAACCGGACGCATTTCCCTCCTTTTCACCAGTGTACTGTTAGCCAAATCTTGAAACAGCGAGATCTCCTGGCACTTGTATTGCAATGGTTCGCGAAGCCTTGCCGCCCGTAGAACTGCCTCTTTTTGGGCATACTGTGCAAACGCAGCCAAAACGTCTCGTGGCCTGGAGCCAGGGCCGCGGAGAGGCCGGCCCACTCTATGCACCCTGTCAAGCTCTATAGCCTCGGGGTCTTCTCCTCCCAGCAGGTCCATAAAGATTCTCTGCACTACTCCCTTCAAGTCCCTGTCCGTTACTTACTCAGGAAGGAGTTTCACTCTTATATTGACCCGTCTCGACCTGTTTTCCAAGTCCCCCAGTTGGGTTTCCAAATTGAGGGTCGCTAGGTCCAGACGATCGATCGCTTCTCCGTTGGCAGTGCCATCTCTTTCCAATTCCTGCAGGCCCCTTTCCAGTATGTTAGTTCTCTCACCTAACTGAGCAACCTCCTGTTTCAACTCCCTGAGGGCCATATTTAAGTCCGACCTCAGCAACTGGAACTGTTCCTGGAAGGCCTTAGCTAGTCTCTCCTAGGGCATGCATCTCACCCTTGAGGTCCCCCCTTGTCAGGGGCTCCCGATCTTCTGCCTTTCCGGGTGCCCTAGATGCCACGTGGCGCTCAATGTCTTCACCGCTGCTGCCTTTGACTTCCATTGCAGCAGACCACAAGGCGGGAAGGGTGCCTAGAGGGTCTCCCTCCCCCTGCCCGGTGCCCTACCCCTGGATCTCGAGGGCATTAGGTCTCTCTTGGGGGCCCGAAAGACCCAGGAATCAGGGTAAGCAGGACAGCACCCCCCAGCACACCCACCGCTCCTCGACCGGCGCCGCGGGGGGGGGGGGCGCCCGCCACCACCGACCCCACGGAGAGGGGGCAACCACAGACCGCGATGCCAGGGAGGTCACACCCCCCCTGATGCTGCCTTCACCCCCTTGGGATGGGGGGGGGGAAGAGGCCCGGGCAACCAATAGCCCCCCCGGAACCCACCAGCGCCCGGACAGAGCCTCCGCCCCGTGAATCCAATCAAGCCGGGGGGGGGGCGCCTCCCGTCCTTGGGCCCCTGCCCGGGGACCTGCCCGCTCCTCACCTCCTTGTAGTGGGCCGGGAGGCCCCCCTACCGCTCCTCAGGGAGCCGCCGTACGACCAGTCCACCGGCGGCTCCTGCCGCAAATGATCCGGGGGCGCGGCTCCACCTCAGGGCGTCAGACCGCCCCCCAACGAGCAGCCGCCGCCGGGCCTGTCTCTCCTCGCCGGGCCAAAGTCCTCCACTCGCGCCCCCCTCCGTGGGCCGACACGCCCGTCCGCCGCCTGCCAGAGCGGGCCTCCTCCGCCGCGGGCGAAACTCCGGGTCCGCGGCACCCGATGGTCGGCCTCGCCTGGCCGCCCGGGCTCCCAGAGTCGCACACCTCCTCCACTGCTGCAAAAAGTCCTCAGGGGGTGGTGGATCCCCGATGGAGGTCTCGAGGTGCGGGAGCCGCCGTCGGCACGTCTAATCGCTGCCGGCGGCCATTGAATCCCCATAACACCAACTTTTAAGCAATTTCAAACACTATTTGCTAAACATAGGCCCCATTTGAACCTTGTCCAATTTAAATGGTCCAATCCCTCCAGCCAGTGTTCTGGGCAGTTATTCTAAAAATGGTACATTACTCACTTCCAGTCGGTGCACAAGATAAGATTTGGAAGTATGAGTATTATACTCCCTCTTTTTTAAAGTTGGGAGTAAAATAAGTCCAATTCCCAATCGGAGTATTTTATAAGTGGGTAAAAATGTTTTAATTGAAAAACAGGTTTTTGTAATTATTTTCTTACACCTAGTTATTCATGCACATGAAAAGATGTACTTCTTCCCATCAGGCACTAAGTGGCATGAGGTATTTTCTTTGACATGGTCATGGCACTTGCCAAAAACGCATAATCTGAGGAGCAGATACCATTCCCAACTAGTTGTCTCTGGTGGCCGCAACCGATTTCGGTGGTCAGTCAAAACATTGCAAAAATTGAATTACTGTAATAAAAACATGGCCGGTGACACTGACTCTGACTTGGCATCCTTTGGAGGTAGCTACGTGGCCACTCTGCAAATCTTTAAAGAACAGAAATCTATGACCAATAAAAGAATTCACAAGCATGTCTGACCCAGAATTACATGCCCCAAAAACGGAGTTTCGTTGAGAGAAGCATTTGACTTGGCATTTATCTCTGAGTGCAAGATCTCTTGCCCTTAAACAAGTCAAGAACAAATATGAAAATGTGCTCAAAGCTCGTCCAGCCCCATTAATACAACAAGGTGGAGAACAAATGCTAACTCTGATCGCTGCTAAGAATTCAGCACAGCTATGGCCGCTTTTTAATCATGCTAACTGTATCTCTCAGGCTCCTTTACAAATTAATGTGGCAGAACACTTGATAGACCATTTCACCGCCTTGTATGCTTTACCCATGCCCAACTCTCCCCCAATCTTCAACTCTATGCCGAGACCCTTAGATATGAACTTTACTGAAGAGGACATTATCTATTATATTCATAGATTAAGCTCCTCTAGAGCCCCTGGGCCAGATGGTCCGCATAATTTTATGTTCACACAACATCCCGAGTTGTGGGCCAAAATCCTTGTTACCATATTCAATCAGGCGCTCAAGCGTTACCCATCTCCTGGTTACAGTCAATAATTGTCCCTATTTTTAAGAAGGGCGATCGGCAATCCCCAGTCAACTATAGACTGATCACCCTACTTGGATGCTCCGGATAAAATATTTGCCTGTCTCATTTTGCGTGATTTTAACACCTGGACTATTGACCATCATTGCTGTGATCCTTTTCAAACTGGTTTTATACCTGGAATGGGAACAGCTGTTAATATGTTGACAATTAGTGCCATTAAGGAGCATTGTCATCTTATGCACCAACAAGTGTTCACGGCCTTTATTGACTTCAAATCAGCATTTGATTCCGTCTCGCGAGATCTGCTAATGGGAAAGTTACATAGCGCAAAATGTCCTGAATCAATTAGTACCCTATTTAAATAAAAAAAACTCCACACTGACACACAATCCGTCTGATAGACGCTAGCATGTCTTCGATACCCACATTTAGAAGACTCCAACAAGGCTGTATATTAGTTCGCCCCTATAAAAATTTTTATTTTGGATTTAAAAGAAATTTGTTAACATTAGATCAGATTCTCCAAAACTGGGCTCTCAGGCTATCCCCTGGCTCTTATATGCAGATGATCTGGTTCTCCTCGCCAAAACACCTATAGGCCTACAGAACCTGTTGAACGCATTCTATGAATATGTAGAAGAAAATCAATTCATGATTAATCTTGACAAGACCAAACTCCTGTGGTGTGGAAACTCGAAGAATAGTCAACACTCTAAGTATTATTCACTGAATAATACAAAATGGAGTGTTTCATGAGTATTGTTACCTGGTAGTTAACATTAATTATCACAATTCAGATCTTCCTTATATTAATGAAGTTAAATCTAGGAACATGACAGCAATTTCACAAGCATGTATAATAAATGCTAAGAATGTCAAGTTTTCTAGTATTTACATTGTATGGACAAAAGGTAGTCCCTATAATACTCTATGGTGCAGAGACCAAGTTCTGGAGAGCCGAGGCCTTCTGGCTCAAGATAGAAGGCCGAATTTGGAAACGAGTGCTGTCATTACCATCAAGTCAACCGATGGCCATAATTCGGTACGAGCTAGGTATGTTCTTTATGGATATTACTTAAGGAAATTGTGCTCACTTTATAGAAAATGCCTGCTATCCACCAAAGTAAACTCTTTGATGTACATCCTATCGCAGTATATGCAGACTTCGAGTCATACATTTCTAATCATCTGGAAAAGAGATCATGACTATGTTGGATGCAGCAGACATTTCTATTGAACTTTTACTATCTGATCCAGTTGGAGCAAAAGAAAAGATCTGGCAGAAAGATTGGAGCAACACTCGGCAATGACTTTAAGAATAATCCCTTTACACACAAGAGATTCTGAACTCTTTATTCCTGTCTAGTGAAAGTTCCTCCACAATTTTATAGGCTTGCATTTTTACGGTTTAAGTTTAACCTGTGGGCCATAAATGTGGTGCTAGCCAAAATAAAATATTCGCACAGTCGGACAATATAACTCGATTTTGCAAGGCGGCAGGTCAATCTGAATCTGTAAAACGCTTAACTGAGTGCCTTGAACTGATTGATAAACTAAACGTTTATATGAAAAAACATTTTATAGATTTCAAAGTTTTAGATTCAGAAATGTTATGCCATCTTATGTTTGGCTCTACTTGGTCAACACTCAGAATTGCAATTATTCAATTTATATTTTCTCTGAAAATTACCCAAGTTGCTTACATGCTGTTTTAATTGATTTACTGTTTATGCTATTTCCTTTTCGAAAACACTTATTTTTCCCTTGATGTATTTTATTTGTTTGTTTTTCCTTTTGTTAGGTTTATTGCCATTGTTATTTCTGTATAATAAAATATGAATAATTTGCAACCCAAATATAAAATTTTTGTGAAAATGTTTTAATCACTTTTTCTAAATTGAAAGGTTGATTTTATAATTCAACTATATCAATATTTTTTTTTAATTGCAGTTTCTTCCTGTGGCACTACAGGTCCAAACATACCCCATGGAGCTTTGTGGGTGAAAGCTATTTTTAGTTTGGAGTATTTTTATTCTCCATTTGAACTTTTGGGGAGGTTTTGCCCATTTTTGCAGAGTAAAAGTGGCTTATACAACCGTTCTCTGTAGGGCTGCTTCCAGTGTAGTTACAAAAAGATAGCTTTGGTCCCTTCCCGAAGAATCCTCTCCTTGACCTTAGATTTGCCAAATACAAGCCATCACAATCCTCCTTTTTTAACTTCTTTCACTAAACTGCTTACAAACTACTCACTTTCTCATCGAGAGTAACTCTATATTCCACCCCCTTCAGGCATGCTTTGTAATTCCATTCAGGGCACTCAATTTGCCTTGCTAAATGATGGCAGAACGTGATTACTTACTTCTACAGGACAGGACCTCTTTGCCTTTAAAAGAGTCAAAAATAAAATCCATAGCAGGCTTTGAAGCCACTGCTTTAATGTCACTATACTAGTTTCTAGAACAGATCTAATAAAAACTCTTATGTGCCACTTTCCTTATCTGTGGTATTCCTCAATAATATGCCTTCTTCCCTCCAACCTTCAATATGCACCACTTTCTGTTCCTACTGCATTAGCAAGTTCCTGGACACCTATACTGGAAACGCCACCAGGCAAACCCTTCACTCACCTCTTACTACCAGACCACGAGTGCCTTGATTTGCGTGATGTGGCTGAAACGGCACCCTTTAAAACAGACGTCCTGCTCCTCCATCCATAAAAATAAAAAAGCTAATGCTAGACAAGTCTGTTAAAAAAATATATTTCTTAGGCTTGTGGAATCTGCTTAGATCACATGCTGTGCATAGGCTAACATCTAGTGGAAGCTGCAGGTTATTAGTAGTTTTTTGAAATTCGAAATAAGGGACATTGACAGTGCGTGCCAGTAATACTATCCCTAGTGTGACGTCCAGTGTACCCATGGTCCTTCACAAGTCAAGGTCCCTCAGATAGTTTTGTTCCGCCATCGTAGAAGGACGCACAATAGCGGAGTTCCTCTTTTGGCATATCGACATTGATTATAATAATTAGAGCTAGATCTCGTTCTATCCTTTGTTCACCAAAGATCCTTTCGACTAATTTGTTCGGCCCACGCAGTAAGGAGCGAGGGTGGGGTGTAATTGAGAATGTATTTGCCCCTTTTCCCACATTACATTCGCCTATCTGCCATTAAATGTTATCCTGGATGATACCCCTTTTAAGTTCTGCCCAAGTTACAGGAAAAAATTCCCGTGGTTCGACAAGCACCTGGTGTGCAATCTCTGCCTCCCACGAGATTACGTCGAGAAGTGTCGAGCCTGTAGGCTCTTCAAACCAAAGACGTTGAAGGACCGTAAGACAAAACGCTGGGCCCACCACGCCATGCAGGCCGAAGCCACCATAGGTGTGGAAGGGACCTTTAGCGATGGTAGCGCCACCGCCATTTCAGACGGCGAAGGGGAGATGCTAGTTTCCCAAGCGCAAGCCCCCAACCCCAACAGACAGGCCAGCGGTCCTATTATGGGGACGACACCCGGTGGCACGGGCCCGCTCACAACCCCTACCTCCACTAAACACACAACCCAGGGCAGAGACTCGATGCGGTTGTCGACGAAGGGCCCACGCACAACGTCTAGGGATAGGTCCACAAGTTCACGGTCCTCTGGGCATTTGTGATCCCGATCGCCACATGACCGCCCCCGACTGTCGAAAGACAGCACAGACGTTGTTCATAAATCCGCACCCGAATGTTGCACACTTGCTGACGAGGCGTCTGGGCACTCCATGACCGACGTTCTTTGTCGAAATTGGTTAAGGTCTCAGTGCAGGCAGGACTAGCCCACTTATTGGAAAAACATGTCCCGAAAAGGTCTAAGTGCGCTTCCGAGACGCTTCATAGAGATGAGTAATTCTCCGCATCTGAAGCCTAACCTCACAAGGCTTCCCACACTCACAAGGGTTCTCAACATCAGGGGAAAGATTCCTTACCAGGCCAACGTACCCCTCCTGAAAAGGACTCCTTAGTAGGCACTGTAACCCCTCAGGTTTCCACCCTAGGCTCTATGTCCATCCCGAGCTCAGCCCAATGGACATGTGAAGACATAGATAGGGTCATGAGGAGGATGACCTTTATTGGAGAAAAACCCAGCAGCTTTCCAAAGCATCCAGAACACTCATCCTACTACAGCTGCCTCTGGCTCTCAACCTATTGCAAATGCCCCTACTAGTCAACCTCCATCTAAAAAGTCTCATCTGGACACCCTGGATATTTCACCACAGGTTGATCCTCCCTACATAGATCTTCATGACACAGACTACTATTATGATGATGCTGTAGATACTTATACAGCTCAAGAGGGCACAGAAGAAAACTATGGGGACGGCTAGGAAGAGAGATGTACATTATAGCCTCTCCCGTCAACCAAGACCCTCCGGTGGCTGATTCACCTATTGACACCAGCCCCTTCTGAATGGCATGCTCATTAAAGTGGCTGAACACTTTCAGATCAGAACACACTCAGCAGGACAAGGATTTTGTTGAGAATATCCTGGGGGATAAGAAATCAGTTACAGTTTATTCCAATCCTACAATCTGTCCAGAGATGAATCCAACCTTCTCTGGAAACACCCAAACTAATGCGTGCAGTTAACCTACGCATAGAGAAGCTCTTCTGCCCAGCACCCCCAGACTCCCTCTATATCGGGACAGCTTAAACCTGACTCACTCGTGGTCACAACCACAAGAAAGAGAGCGGAGACTCCACTAGCTTCCGCTGAGGTGGCACCTGACAAGGAAAGCAAACGCCTATACACCATGGGCAGGAAGATAGCCTCTTCTGCGGCTTTTCAGGCTAGAATAGCTAACAATACGACTCTCTTAGCTAGCTAGAATTGTCATAGGTCATAAGTCACGAGGTGTCCGCACTACTATCGTTAGCTCTGGAACCATTAAAGACTCAATTGGCCCAGGTAGCAGCAGAGGGCAAAGCTTTCTCGAGCTGCATCCTGAAGAACAATTTAGACACTACTGACAATGTGGGAAGAATAATTGTGGAAGGCACTATTATGAAGCACCATGCTTGGCTTCGCCAATCTGGTTTTAGGGGGCGCATTTCAAACTTCACCAAGCATGAGAGAGGGATCACCTCGGACATATGGGTGATATCCACTGTGGTGGGCGGGTACTGTGTGGAACTAATCCAGCGACCCCCGCACCAGAAGAAAAACTTGAGTAAGAACATTGCATCCTTCTCGAGGAAATCGCAACGCTGCTCCTAAAGGACACCATAGAAGTCGTCCCGCCGAACAGGTAAACAAGGGTATTTATTCAACCTACTTCCTTGTGCCAAAGAAAGATCGAACAATGCGCCCAGTATTAGACTTGGGCCCTGCAAACAAATGTCAAGCCACAAAAATTCTGCATGACTACGCTACAAGAAGTAATCCCTCTGCTAAAGCGGGTGGGGGGGGGGGGAGACTACCTGGCAACTCTGGATATGAAAGATGCTTATTTTTATATAATTCGATGTTCCCGGTGCACAGGAAATTCTTGTTTCAAGATAGCAAACCAGCACTACCAATTCAAGGTGCTACAAGGGTATTCACAAAGGTACTGGCGGTGGTGGCAGCACACCTGAGCAGGGAATCAATCCCAGTGTACCCTTACCTGGACGACTGGCTGATTACAGGAGAAACGCCCCAAATTTGCAGGACGAACATTCAAAGAACGATAAATCTTCTCTTTCAATTGGGCTTCTCAATAAACGAGAAAAAAATCAAGCCTAGTGCCAAGCACAACCAAACAGTTCCTAGTAGCTGTAATAGACACAAGGGAGGCCTTAGTCTTCCCCTCAGAGGAAAGAGTCCAAAATGTTACTGCAACTACCACATTATCAGGTCGGTTGCCAGATATGCGTACGCAAAGCTATGCGATTGCTAGGCATCATGGCACGTTTCGTCAACAGTAGTACAAAACCTTTGTTGGTGGACAAGGGAGAATCTTTTAAGGGGTAAACTCTTCCACAAACCAGAAGTGCAAGCTATAGTGACGACAGACGTCTCGCTTGCCGGGTGGGGGGGGCTCATCGCCTTCATCACACAGCTCAGGGTCTGTGGACTCATGCCATGGCACAGAACCACATCACCCTGTTAGAACTGCTGGCAGTATTCAAAGCCCTTCAGGCATTCGAGATACAGCTAACAAATCTGTTGGTACAAATCCTTATCGACGGCACAACAACTATGTTATATATCAACGAACAGGGGGACATACGCTCTCCAAATCTGTCCAAGCTAGCACAACAGATTTGGAAATCGTCACTCAAACGGATGATACTCCTATCCTCACAAACACGTTCCAGGGGAACTCAGTACATTAGCAGACTCTTTAAGCAGAGATCCCCTACCAGAGGAACACGAATGGCAACTAGATACACAAGTCATAGATCACCTCTTCTCTCAATCGGGTTACCCCACGCTAGACTCGCTTGCTACAAGCGAAAACAAGCAATGCCCAGACCTTGCGTCCAGGTTTCCACAACCAGGCTCCGAGGGGAACGCCCTTTGGAGGAACTGGTCAGGGAGGTTTGCTTACGCTTTTCCTCCCACTCCTCTCATGAACAAGGTGGTGAACAAGATTCACAGGGAAAAAGTGACGCTCATCCTAGTTGCTCCCATGTGGGTGAGACAGCCATGGTATTCACATCTCCGGAAAATGGCGATGTGTGATCCCAACTCCCGTGCCAGACATACTTACTCACTCAGCACGGGGGGCGTGAATAGGGGGGGGAACAACAGTACACCCTCAACCTCAGTCTATGAATTTGGCAGCGTGACTCCTGAAGTCAGAGTTCGGACATCTTAACCTGCCACAGTGGTGTATGGACATACTAAAGGAAGCAAAAAAAACGAACACTAGGCACTGTTATTTCGACAAGTGGAAGCGATTGGAATATTGTGACAGTCTAAACAACCATAGAATGTACTCCATCTCACATTCTAACTTCTATGCTCCACTTGCTAGATTCGGGGTTAGTCTTCAACTCTCTAAAGGTCCATCTGGCGGCTTTATTGGCTTACATCACCTCCCACAATAAAATATTGTGGTGGAAAGTACTGGTCTTTAAAGCATTCATGGAGGGAGTAAAACGACTCCACCCTCCCATTTTTAACCCACTGCCAGGATGGGATATCAATGTAGTACTTGCTAAGCTTATGGGGGAACCCTTCGAGCCGATGCACAAGTCAAGTCTTAAACACCTGACCTACAAGACTGCCTTCTTAGTGGCAATTACTTACATAAGAAGAGTTAGTGAATTACAAGCATTGTCCATGCAGGATATTTTCTTGATCATACACAAGGACAAACTGGTTTTACGCACTCATCCTAGGTTTTCCCCTAAGTTCATCTCTAAATTTCACGTAAACCAGTCCATTGAGCTACTAGCCTTCTTCCAGAACACCGCCAGCTCAGCTGAGGTTAAATTCCACACATTAGATGTAAGGATGGTGGTCCTTTACTATGTAAACAAGACTAGACTGCTGAGGAAAACATATCAACTGTTTGTTTCCATAGCACCAGGCATAGAAGGAGACCACATTTCCAAGAATGTTATCTCCAGTGCTATTCTCTATTAAACAAGTCACTGCATTTCACGCCAAGAGCTCACTCCACAAGAAGCACAGGAGCCACTTGGGCTTTCATTGCAAATGTCCCCCTAGACAGTATTTGCAAAGCAGCTACATGGAGCTCAGTACACACCTTCACTCAGCACTAGTGCATTGACGCACATTCCAAGACCGATAAACAGGTTGGACAAGCGGTTCTAAAACATCTGTTTGCTAATGAACCTTCTAACACTGCTCGCTAATCTATGCACAGCATATGATCTAAGCAGATTCCATAATCCTCAGAAGGGATACATTACTCACTGTAATCGAATTTCTGATGCTTGTATATGCTTGGATTCACATGCGACCCACCCTTCCTCCTTTTGGAGAGAAGGTGCATGGATGCTTTATGAGCTTGTCTGATAGATATCTGCTTGGATATACCTGTACTCACGCTACACTTCATGCTACCTCATGTCAGAAACAAAATAATCTGAGGGACCTCGATGCATGAAGGACCATGGGTACAGTAGATGTCACACTAGGGATGGTATTACTAGCATGCCCTGTCGACGTCCCTTTTCGAATTTCGAAAACAACTGTAATACTCTGCAGCTTCCACTAGATGCCGGCCTATGTACAACATGTGAATTTAAGCATATACAAGCATCAGAAGTACGATTACGGTGAGTAATGTATCCCATATAGCTTGCAGATCTGCTTCGAATCACATGCTTGTATAGGCTGACATCTAGTGGTTGGTGCAGAGTAGTACATGATATATTTTAGATTTCGATGAGGGATGTCGATTGGGCGTTCTTGTAATACTATTCCTTCTGTGATGTGTACTGTAGCCATGATCCCTCACGCAGCGAGGCCCTTGGATTATTTTCCTCACCTGAAGTTGTGCATAGTGACATGTGAATGTGAAGAATTGTTTGAGAAAACCTCCCATAAAAAAACCTGTTGTCTATGGTGCTTCTACTCCCAACAATGGGAGGATATGTGTGTGCATCTGAATCAAAGCTGATAAAAGCATTAGAAAGACTATTACAGGTATGTAATGTGTCTCTTCCGAGGCTTGTGGATCTGCTTAGAATCACATGCTTTGCATAGACTAGCTTGCAGTACCAGACGTTGCAGTACCAGTGTTTTCGCACTGCTTGTCCAACTGCAATAATGTCTGGCCTGTGTCTCAACAATGATGTTGTGTGAAAGTGTGTACTGAAGTCCCTGTGGCAGCCTTAGAAGAGAGCCCTACTGGCATGTTAGCAATGATGCAAATGCAACATTTGGAGTGTGCTTAAGGTTTAAATTACAGTGTCTTGTTTGGCATTGTGTAACAGTACTCCATGCATCTTATGGCCCATCTCGAGAGAGTAGCCTTTGAGCTGTTTTCCTGAGTGGTTTAGTCATGTTGAGTTAGGGTTCTGTCATGGACAATGCCTGATGCTCACTTGCTCTTCAAATCGATGTAAATGCTATGAGAAAAGTGACCTGGTGAGATTGTTGAGGCTTGCTTTATGAATTGGCTCAAAGGAGGCACAAGACAGGGCATGACTTTGCTTAGGGCAATTTTTAAATGCCATTCTAGAGGTGGGTTTGCAATCGGATGGTAAATACATTTTACTGCTTCAGGCTTTGACGACTTGAACTCTCCATCAAGAAACTTTACTCTGCGGTGTTGTATAAGTAGATGGACATTTAATTAATTGAAAAAGAGACAGAGTCTAATAAGTGCATTAGGTAGTGTACTATGTGATAGTGAGCAGTCAACTGGGTTGGCATTTGACTTTTTACACCATAACACAAATCTTTTCCATTTGTTAAATTAGCAGTCCAGGTTTGGGGATACAGGCTTCCTTCAGAATGTCCATGCATCTGACAGGCAAATTAAGGTTACCAAACTCTGACTTCAGGAGCCAAGCAGCTAGGTTGTTTATGTTGGGTGAGGCTGTAGGGTTAACCCCGAATTCTGTGACAAAATGTTGTAAGGACATGTTGGTTTCATCAGTGGACAAATTGACATCTTTGGGAGGAGGGAAAGCCACGTCTGACAAGCCCACACTGGAGCTATTCGAATCATTATTAACTTCGCATGGGGCATCTTGTGGACTAGTCTGTTTAAGAGGGGGGTCGGAGTAACAGCGCAAGCAAACATCCCTGATCAACTGACCCACAGTGCCTTCCCCTTGGATTCCCTGTGCAGGAACCTGGATGTGTAGCTTTAAGCATTTTGTGTTTTCTTTTGTGACAAATGGGTCTGTCTTGTTGCCCGCAGTGTGTAAAAATGACACTTGGAATGTCTGAATGTAACTCACTCGTTTTTTGATAGGTGATTCTACTTAGCGTGTCTGCTAGGCAGTTGTGCTCCCCTAGAACATATTGAGATTGTAGATATATTCCTCTTTGGAGGTTCCAGTTCATCATCATCTGATCTAGTGTGGACAGACTGGGGGAGTGTGTGCCGTCCTTTCTGATGTAAAACATGGCTATGGTGCTGTCTGTAATATTTAGCACATTTTTCCCAATTAATTGATGTTGGAAAGCTTGTAGCACTTTGTAAACTGTTAGCAATTCTATAGTGTTGATATGCTCCATGCCAAGTTTGTTTCACATCCCTTGTGCCGTTTGGCAGAGACAATGTAGGGATAGTAGTACAAGAACGTAGAGAGGGTCTGTGTTGCGAGTTTTAATAATCTATTTGTTGTGCTGGGGACATGGCTACATCAGAAAGTCCTTGTTTTCACCACTGTTTGCAGGGAGTAAGCAAATCCACTTTGCAGCTGAGAAATAGATCTCTGCTTGAATTTTTGAGTGGTGTCTGCTTCAGAGACCCGTGGGGGTTGGGGAGGGGGGTGATCCTGTGATGAAGGGGAAGCTGCTAGGCCTCCAGGCCTTTCCACTTTCAAATATCCTCCTTTATTCTGGGCCAGGTTAGTGGAAGTGGTTGCCTCCAGCTAGGATCTGTCCCCCCCCCCCCAAGCTGATGGCCTGTGCTTCTGTCCCTCACCTCCTAGCGTGTTAACCCCATTTGCCGAGCTGCAAGCTGCCAGGAGTTTCTATGGAGGGTGCAGAGCACCACTGAAGATTGCGTGTCCCCCACTCAGCGAGACTCTCGCCTCCTCTGGCTGTTCTCCTGTGGGTAGGTGGGTGCTGATGGTGACTGGTGGCTGGGGGGGGTGCTGTTGGAGCACACTCCCTGTGGGCCCCCTGCCACTGCGCTGGTGGTTGCCTCTCAGTGGGATCTGTCCCCCATCTGAAGGCCTGTGCCCCTGTCCCTCACCTGCTAGTCGATGTTAACATTGTGTTGTTGGCCGAGCTGCAGGGAGTCTCTCTGGAGTGCGCTTCGCTCTGAGAATTGTGTCCCCACCCGATCGGGTCCCTCTCCTCATCTGGTTCTTCCCCAGTGGTGGGTGCTGGTGGTGGCTGGGCTCCGAGCATCGCATCCGTTCGGCTGGCGGCAGCCAACTTGGAGGCGCACCACCACGGACGCGACAGAGCTTGCTTCCTCTGCTACTCCGCTCCCGTGAGGTTACATGCCACACAGTTTTCCCTCATTCCTCTCCTCCGGTTCCCCCATTAGGCCTCGGCTTTTATGAGCGTTTTGGTGCGCTTGAAACAGGAATTGCCGCCGGGCTTCTCACGTAGCTGGTGCTTCAAGTCACGCCCCCTCCAGAACATTTTCAAATCCTACAAGAAAAGATCCAGACACTAATAGAAAAGGGAGCAAAAGAGCTGGTGCCATCTCTAGAGGAAGATGAAGGTATTTATTCAGTGTACTTCCTTGTTCCAAAGAAAGATCTAATAATGCGCCCAGAGCTGTGATGGACCTGCGCCCTGCAAACATGTATGTCAAGCCTCAACAATTCAGGTTGACTACATTAGAGGAAGTAATACCCCTTCTAAAGCAAGGGGATTGCATGGCAACATGGGACATGAAAGATGCATACTTTCATATTTCAATGTTGCCAGCACACAAAAAATAACTGAGTCAAAGTGAGGGACAAGCACTACCAGTTCAAGGTGCTACCATTCAGCAAAACTTCAGCTCCCAGGGTATTTACAAAGGTTCTAGCAGTAGTGGCCTCCCATTTGCGCAGGCAGTCCATTCCAGTGTACCCTTAATTAGACTGGCTAATAACCGGAGACACCCAACAGAGGTGCATACAAAACACCCAACGAACAGTCGACTTACTGTTCTAATTAGGCTTCTCCATAAATGAGGAAAAGTCTAGTGCCTATCCAAGTAACACAATTCCTTGGGGCACAAAGAAAAACAAACGGCAGACTAGTCCTCCACTCTAGTGAGAGGGTCCAAAACACCTCTGTATGTAGCCAGCCATCCAGTGCAAAAGGCAACGCACTTTATAGCAATGATGGCTTCCTGTATTTATCTAGTGCGATACGCCCGACTGCAGATGCGTACTATACAGGAGCGAAAAAGTGGGTTGCAAGCAAGCGGTATGTGGGACGAACTAGTGGTGGTTTTGCAACCTCTAGTTAAATAGCTGCAGTGGTGGTCCAAGGCAAACTGTTAAGGAAAGCCAAAGCCTTTCAACACACCAGCAAGCGAAGCCACTCTTACAACAGATGCATCCCTGACCGGCTTGGAAGCTCACTTTCTCCATCATACTGCACACGAGGTATGGCCACAGGCATTAACCAAAAGCATATCAACCTTCTTGAACGGCTAGCAGTCCTCAAGGAACTTCAGGCATTCGGGACTCATTTAGTACACAAGACAGTCCTCACCCTAACAGACAATACCACAGCCATGTTTTATATATACAAACAGGGGGGGGGGGGGACATTCTGCAGGACTGTTCAAGCTAACCTAGAACATTTGGCTGTGGGCACTAAAACGCATATTTCTCCTAGCACAACATGTTACATGGAAACTCAATTCACTGGCAGACGTACTAATCACAAGTGCAGTACTGCCCTCAGAACATGAGTGGCAACTTAACAGATGTGCTACTCCAATTCTCAAACTGGGAGTTCCCAGAAGTAGACCTCTCTGCGCTCAAGAGCACGTACAATGCCTAGATTACGCATCCAGGTTTCCCCAGAAAGGTTCCAAAGGGAACACACTACTAATGAATTGGTCGGGAGATTTGCGACATGGTTCTCACACCTGCAGATGTCCCTGTGTACTCCCATGAAACTATCGTGTTCAGCCAATATGTTGACACAGGATCAAGGGAGCTTTTCTTATAGCTAGTACTTCTACCAGAAGGGTCAGTGAACTGCAAGCACCATCAGTACAGGACCCCTTTGTTATTATCCACAAAGACACAGTAGTACTATGCACTCGCCCACAGTTTTCACTGAACTGTATATCTAAATATCATGTAAACCAGACCATAGAACTGTCTGCGTTTTCCCAACACCCAACAAACGCAGCAGAAAAAACCCTTCATACACTATATGTACGAAGCACTGTCAAGTACTGCCTACAAAAGATTAAAACTATCAGAAAAAACAGTTTTTCTGTGTCCATAGCCACAGGAAGAGAAGATAATCCTATCTCTAAATCAGCCATTTTAAAATGGATTGTCGACTGCATCCAACTTGCTATTCACTTCCAAAGAGAACATGGCCGTCCAAGCATAGAGCTCACTCAACTCGAGGCACTGGGGTAATTTTAGCTTTCATAGCAAATGTGCCCTTTGCAAAGCTGCAACTTGGAGTTCAGTGCACACTTTCACCCAACATTACTGTCTAGACACACATTCCAACGGTTATACACAGTTGAAACAAGCGGTAGTAAAACATCCATTTACAAACAACTCGGCTCTTTCAAGTACTGCTTGCTAATCTGTACAAAGCATGTGATTGTAAGCGGACCCACAAGCCTCAAAGCATATTTTACTTACCGTAACCGTATTCCTGATGCTTGTATCCGCTTGGATTCACGTGCGCCGACCCTTCCTCCCTTCTTGGAGTTGAAGGTTCTATGAAAAACAGATCTTTTTACACCTCATGATCTCTACTTGCACTCCACTCTGGTCAGAAACAAATAATCTGAGCGACCTTGATGCGTGAGGGATCATAGGTACAGTCAACGTCACATATGGTCTAGAATTACAAACCCGCCCAGTCGACCTCCCTTTTCGAACTTCGAAAAAAACTTCATGTGCAATACTCTGCAGCTACCACTAGATGTCTGCCTATGCAAAGCTTATCAATCAAAGCAAATACAAGCATCGTAACATTATCCCTCATGCTTCGAGGTCCCTCAGATTGTTTTTTTCCACCAACCTAGTTGGTCGCCTATGCGGAGCTCGCAAGAGTTTTATATTGCTAACTTTGTCCCTACGGATGTCTAGTCTCCCTAATCTTCTCGACGACTGCCTCGTGGGTTTCCTGCCGACATGTACATCTACACCTGCTCAGCGACTGTCGACCGCGTGGCCTCGGCCCTCCAGCCAGGTCCTTTCGGTAGAGAGAGTGGGGGAGCTGGGTTTATTCTTCTCTAAGAATGTATTTCCTTTAACCCTCTCTCTCTTGGTGATCTGGCTGCTGCCACCCTCTGCAATGGAGAGGACGCCCTTTAAATTTTGCCTGTCGTGTAACTGCAAGCTTCCTTGGAAGGACACCCATTGCCATTGCAATCGGTGTCTTCCTTGAGTCCACGATGAGCGCTCATGCAAGTCCTGTAAGGTCTTTAAACTGAAAACATTGAGACAGGCGGACTAAACGGTGGGCGACCTATGCTATGCATGCCGAAAGCCATTCTCGCCTTGGCGCCATCGCTTTGGACGACGAGGAATTCGTCAGCTGCCATGGCTCCGAATTGGAAGCCATCGACCTCTCGGCGGAGCCTTCAGGCTCCCAAATGCCCATCACCGGCCTCAGCAGACAGGCTACTGGCTCTGTTTTGGGGAGTTCACATTCTGGCGACAAGGGCACCCACGCACCACAGATACAAAACCAAACGATCCCTAAGGTCTCTTCCAGAGTTGTTGAAGAATCACACAATGCCAACCGGGCCGCTGAAAATGTTGACGGTGCCTTCTGAACTTCGTGGTTCGGCACCATCCACGCACCCGTGTTTGCGGCATGCGACTGGGCATCCACCTGGAACGCGCGTTCACCCTAAAAAACATACCGTCGTCGACACACCGTCCAAAGGCGCACAAGCACCTAAGGCCTCGGTAGAGTCGCCGACATCGTCGGTAGGCGCGTCGAGAACTTCGATTCAACCACCAAAAATCAGCGTAAGCCTTGCGGCTATCATTTCATCAGCCACAGAGCACAAGGGCACTTCGTCTCATCGAGAGGGTTATTCAGAAGCCACCAGCCAATCTCTAAGGCCTTATTAGGAAAATATCCCCCTTCTGGGCAACCTCTTTTCACCTCCAGACCCTTATGCCTCTTCCCTATGGACTAGGGAGAGATATGGACAAAATGGCCCAGTTGATTGACTTTTCTGACAGGTACATTACACCCAAAAGGCCCAGGGAAGAAGACTCCTGCCCCATTCCTTACAAACTGCAGAAATTCCCCATCTCTGCACAGGGACACCAGCAAGATATCTTGGAGGTTCCAGAGGACCCAACACAGGACATTCATTCCTTTGCACAAGACACAGCTGGTCAGGACCCAGACTGGGATCAGGATCAGGCAGAAAGATCAAGGCCCTTGGCTATCACCAATGCATACCCCTGACCTGGACGTCATCTGTTTAGATCCCCCTTCTTCGCCGCAACAGAGGGATTAGTACCTGTTGATGACCAGATGTTGTTGAATGCTATTTTAAAAAGAGCATCTGATAATTTCCATATTGCAACACATGAGGCAGCTCCAGACACAGACTTTGTTGAAGATATCTTCAAGGAGAAGCCTCAGACTAGTCAAGCCATCCCCTTACTGAACTCTATATAGAGGTGCCTGGCCCCTTCCTTGCTGTCACAACTCCCACTGTTAAAAAGGGGGTGGGGGAGTTCCACTGTCATCGGCAAAAGCCCTTCCGGACAAGAACTGTTTAAAGCTTTATGCAGAGGGCGTGGCTAGCTGGAGACGCTGCTGGATGCGACTCTGATAAGCTTCTGCTAGCAGATCCCGTCCGTGGTTTGATTTCCCCCTAATATGAGAGCGTGAACCCTGATAAGTGAGGGTATGGTTCCCTAAGCATTTGAGAGGCTGTGTGCTGATAATCCAGGCTCCCCGTAGTCTGAGAAGGCAGAAAAGGCGCACCGGGAGTTCCATGGCGGTGGATGGATGGACAAAATGGCGGGTGTGACATTGCACGTGCAGACGGAGTGCAGTCCTGGGTAGCCAAAGCAGCGAAAGTGTAATCCACGGTGCCGTAGGGTCCATCTGTAAGGAGCTGGTGAGAGCAAATTGAACTGGTGGGGAGCCGTGCTCCCCACGGAACAGCGTGGTCCGTGAGGCCAGAATAGCTGCAGGAACCGGAAGGGAGACGCGGAAGACCGCAAGTGAGCCCTGGGCAGGTAGCCGCTGAAGCGCGCGATTAAAAGCACACGGATGACAAAGTAAGGCGAAGACATGCGGGTGTCGCAGGAGCCCATGGTGGGGAGACGGGCTGCAAGGATCCCCCTGGAGGCTAACCCACACAGTACAGGTCTAAAGCGGAGAGTGTGAGGAAGGAGGAGGAGCAGAGCAGGCGCCAGGGCACAAACAGGCAGTGGAGATGAGAAGGTGAAGCTCCATACTAGACGGTGAAAGCAGGAGAGAGCGGGTCACAAGGGACACACCCGGGCCCCTGGGCATGAAATAAGAAGGCGCTGAGCTTGTGGAGCGGGACGGACATCTCAAATCGCCTGGGGGCACAAAATGGCAGGAGCAGCACAACCGGGGAAGAATATGTAGGTGACTGGTACAGTGAAAAGCTGCTTCTCAACAGGAGCATCATCTTAAATTCCAGACTGCCCTCTCGGGGGTTCTACAAAAGAAATCCCCTCCATCATCAGAGGGGATTAAGCTTGCATGGACTTTTGGTTGAGGAAAAGTGCACAGTAGCGGTGTTTGGGGGGGGGGCGAGTGTGGAGGTGCCCCTCCTCCTCAGCTACTCTTATACGGGAAACCAAGGGGTGAAGAAACCAGTCGAGAGCACATCAACACGAAAGTATGGCTACCAAAAACGCAGCGAAACTGAAGGGCCCAGTGTCGGGGGTGGGGGAGGGAGGAGGAGGATATCAAGGCGCTCGTGATGGGCAATGAATCCCTGAAGCGGGCTCAACAACAAATTAGCACACAAATTAATTCTCCACCGGCTGCCCACCAAGAGGAGGACCCTCCGATTAGGAGATCAGATCTACACGCCATGCTGAAAGAGCTCTAAAAGGATATCGCGGAGAGCACAGTGAACTTAACAAGGGCCATCTCGGATATTATTAAGAATGTCATGGCAGTGGAAAGGGGAGTGGACGAGCTAGAGACTGTAACATGTGAGCAGGGGCATGACCACGGAGTGCTAGCGCAAAGGATGGAGGCTGTGGAAAATACAGATGCAGATCATCCGGGATAAACAGGAGGACACAGAAAACGGATCATGGTGGAACAACATAAGAATTAAGGGGGGGGGGGAGAGAAGAAATGGCCGCTATCATGGAGTACGGGGAGGGTGGACGGCCCACGGAACCAAATGGGGGTTAGGTGGAAGAGGCTGCCCTGCCGACAGGAAGAAAGGAATGTTGGGAATCGGCACAGCCTCAGTCGAAAGGGAAAAACAGACCTAAGACTGCCGAGGGGTAGGTGGGGCCAACATGAAAAACATCCCAGCGCAAGCACTGGACAGTGCTGATAAGAATGAGGCCAAAGGACAGTGTGGCTCCTTAAAAGAAGGGGACTTGACAGTGAAATGTTGGAAGGGGTTTAAAAGAAGTAGGAAGGGGAGGAACGGGAATGTGGGATCGGATAAGCCCTCTTCATCCTCAGTGGTGGAAATACCCAGTGGTCGATGAATCAATGGTTATGTGGTTGTTGGTTGGGTGTTGGGGCGGGTTTTGAGGTATGTACGGGGGATGGGATGACACTTCTCACATGTTGGCGGTAGGAAGGGGAGGGAATTGTTCGTACATGAAACACAAACTGGTACTGGAGGGAATGGGTGAGTTTATAAAAGAGGGTGTCGAACAGGGATAGGATGACAACCGCCATCCACATGGTGCCTCTGAATGTTCAAGGACTTAACTCACCAATTAAAAGCCGTTCTATTTTGCGATGTTTCGTAGATTTGCACACCACAGTGGCCTGGCTACAGGAAACACACCTACTGCAGAAAAACAGTAAAAAATGCCTGAAGAAAGGAAGGGACGAAAAAGGGGTGTGGTGATTCTAATAGCGAAAGATGTGGCATTTGTCAAACATTTCGTACACAAAGACCCATAGGGGAGATACCTGGTGTTGGGTGGGGGGGGAGGGGGGCGGGAGCTCATTAAGGGGTCAAATGGTGACTGTGAGCATTTATGGTCTGAATGAGCAACAGGAGCACTTCCTAGCTAAGGTGTGGCTGAGGTAATAGTAGGGGGGGGGACTTTAACTCCATGATGGACCCACACATGGACAGGACTCTCCCATCAACACAGGCAGATGACAGAAATAATTGGCGTTGGCGCAATACCTTAGGGAACTACATCTTATTGAAACTTTCCGCTTCTTCCAACCTCGGGCAAGGGAAAACACTCACTACTTGGCGGTTCACAGGAGCTGCTCCCGTATTGATATGATCCTGGTCTCAGACACCCTTATACCCCAGGTAACGGACATAGAAATCGGAGCGAGGGTCCTCTCAGGCCATGCTCCGGTGGTTCTGCATCTGGAACCTTTGATTGGGGCACCAGAGGGGCAGAAACCATGGCGGCTAAAGCCCTTCATTCTGAGAGATCCAGTAGTGAGGAAGCATAGGAATGATGACATGAGACTTTTTTTTAATTATTTTTATTTTTTAAAGAAAATTACAATGAAGGGGTGAATTGGGGAGTGGTGTGGGATGCGAGTAAGGCAGTCATGTGGGGAGAATTCATAGCGCAAACAGCGGGATATATGAGAGGTAAAGAGAAGGTGAGAGTGGCACTAGAGAAGGTCAAAGAAGCGGAATGGCTACATAAGGAGACAGGGTCAAAGAGGCCGTGGAGGGCCCTGATCAAGGTCAGAGCCAAACAAGAAGCCCATTTGGCGGAGAGATGGGCGCAATTCATTATCCAGGCCAAACAAACATGTCAAAGGGGACAAGGCAAACAGATTCCTAGCAGCAAAACTTAGAAAGCAACATGCAAAAAACTATATTTCACAACTGAAGAATGGGGAAGGGAAATTAAAAAGGGGGGAGGAGGAAAAGCGGGAGATCATCCACGATTTCTACTCCAGAGCATTAGCGGGGGTGGGACTAAGAGGTGGATCAAAAGAAAATTCTGGGAGGGCCTTAACATGCCGAAATTGACGGAGGAAGATAGGTCATTGGAGGCTCCCATTTACGGAGGAAGTGAAGTAGGGCGATGAGCATTTTGGCAGGGAATAAAGCTGTGTCCAGACTGGTTCGGCAACGAATATCATTTCAGCCTATTCCGACGGGCCCCATGACCAGATTATTTAACCTCATGGGACACCGGGAAAGTGTCAGGGGATATGGGACCCTCCACGGCCATTTCACTATTAAAGCCCAAAAGGGGACCTCACCCTGTGTTCTAGTTACCGCCCAATCTCTTTGCTCAATGGCAATGCCAGACTATATTCGAATATTATCTCCCTTAGACTAATGAAGATTTTACCCAAAATTATTCCACCGGAACAGGCAGGTTTCATAATGGGCAGACACTCAAAACAATACCCGCAGGGCTGTGAACGTGATGGAATGGGGGAAAATAATGGAGCAGAAATGTTCAGTCTTCGCAATAGATGCCACAAGAGCATTCGACAGCATGGACTGGACCTACCTTAAACTTACACTTGAACACTTGGTGTGTGAACAAACCTTCATGCGGATGATTCTAGCTAATTTTTAGACCCCCTCCATGAAACTCTGTGAACGGGAAAAGCTCAGTCTATGCCCATTCGAAGGGAGACCAGACAAGGGTACCCGCTCTCCCCCTTAGTCTTGGCCATGGCCATGGAGCCGCTGGCACATGCGATTAGGGAGGACCCATCAATAAAGGGAGTGGTAGTGAAGGGGACAGAACACAAAGTGGCATTGTATGCCAATGATGTATGAATGTTCTTGAGAGACACAGGGAGCATGCTGCCGAGGGGTCTGGATCTCATAGGAAATTTTGCAGAGGTCTCGGATTTCCAGGTCAGTTTCGCAAAGTCTAGGACACTCAACGTCTTGGAAGACCAACTGGATGTCTTGGGGTGGAGCGCGTCTTACCCAATAGTGTGGTAAAGCGATCACCTAGAATATCTGGGGGTGAAGCTGACCACCCACAAGTAAGGTGATCTTCGATGCCAACATCACTGAACTCATGAGAAGCCTAGGGAGGACCTAAAAAGATGGGTCCTGCAGGAGCTCTCCTAGTTCACATGAATAATGCGGTCAAAATGACTCTTCTTCCCAGATTTGTATTTGTTGAGTGTGCTACCGTTGTGGATCCCCCCCCCCTAGACTCCCCTCTCCCCCCCCCCCCCCCCCCCCAAGCTCATAGCATGGCTACAGAAAAAGATCTCAGTTCATCTGGGAGGGCAAGAAACCGTGGGTGGCCAGGGGAATTCTGCTTAGAAGCCCGGGAATGGGGTCCCAGAGATGTCCTGTTACCTCACGGCAGCTCAGCTAGCACCTATGCTACACTGGTCCTCGCAGGATGTTGGGAGAGGGGGGTGTGTGAGCTGGAACAGGCCAAAGGCATTCCACTAGGGTACGTAAGGTATTTAAAAGCTAAAGCAAGAGAAGCAGGTGGGCGCCTGTTAACCTCCACAAGTATCACTCTTCACTACTGGGACAAAGCACAGCGGACAAGAAAGCTTAGACCTGGGGAGGGGCCCTTTACCCCAATGAGTCACAATAACGAGTTCTCTCTGGGAATAGCCCCTGGGTTTTGGGCAAACTGGGATGGGGGGGGGGGGTACCACCCTGACAATAAAAGATGTATTTCAGGACGGGGCTCCTAAGCAGTTTGAGGCGTGAAAAACTAAATGCTCCCTTCCGGAGGGTGAAAGGTTCCATTATGTGCAAATCAGGCATTGGATCAAATCCAGTGAGGGTAGAGAGGAGGCCAATAGAGCTCCAGTGGGCCTGGAACTCGCACTGAAGGAGGGGTTCCCAAGGAAAGGCATATATAGACTTTACCGGCTCCTGGATAGGGCAGTAGTGGAGGACAAATTGCCGTAAATGAGAAGTTTCAAACAGGACCTGGGCATGCCCATCTCGGAAGTAGAATGGGGGAAAATCTGAGGGAGGGCGCAGAAAAGCTCTAGATGCTCCATAATCCAAGACAGCATATAAGATATACATGAGATGGTATGTGATCCCACTGAGACTGCATAAGGCAAACCCGGACATTCATAGTGTTGGAGGGGGTGTGGGCAGGTGGGAGATATTGGAGATGTGGTGGACATGCCCAAAGGCCAGAGGTTTTTGGAAAGAAATTCTAAGTCGCATTAAAGGAATCCTGGGAATACAGTTGCCAATGTGTCCAAAGGTAATCCTTCTGGGGGCAGTAGCGGAGGGCCTATATGGGGCAAGGGCAACTCTGATTACCCACATTTTGGCATTGCGGATCACGCTGGCACATAATTGGAAATTGGAACAGGGCCTGATACCGGCAATGTGGTGGGTCAGACTGTGGGGCATTATGGCCATGGAAATAGTGTGTGCGTTAGCAATGAGTAAATACCAGAACTTTGTAAAGGTATGGCTTCCTTTACACAAATTCATTTGCTGAAAGAGACCATCAATTCCACAAACCAGCCATTCTTAGAAATGTTTTGGTGCTGTGAACTCATTAGGTGACAGACTTGGAAAGCAGAGAGGACACCCTGGAAATCCAGGCAACAGACCTAACCTGATCCTGAGAGTGCAACAATAGATTTGGTGAGTAATGACTTGACTGCTGAATGTATCACCATTGTTAAGTTTGTGGGAGTTGGGAAACTGGGTGGGGGGGAGGGTGGGAGAATATATCGGCACCGGAAACAGGCCTTGAGTTGTATTGCACATATGAATGGTATTGGTTGGTGCTCGAAATTAAAATAAAGCTTGTTAAAAAGAAAAGCTTTATGCCCTTGGTAAACGGGTCACCACCTCTACGGCCTACTCTGCTAGGATCACACACAATACCACTATCCTGGCAAGTTACCGCGATGTCCTATGGGGCCTAGTCCAGGAGAGCCTTCAAGATGTCACAAAACCCACCCGATCACGCCTACTGGTGGTCGTGGCTGAGGACAGACAAGTTGTCCATAACTCATTGACGAACACTCTGGACTCTGCTGAGACTGCTGGAGGCACCCTAGCCCAGGAAACCATACTTAAGACACACCTGGTTAAAGAACCCCAAACTCCAGCCTCTCTAACAAACTTGCGAAAAAAGAACACAAAACACTAAATTTGCACAGCCTGATCACAGCTAAGCCCTTCCACCAGCGTGGAGGCTCTAACTCACGCCGGTCCGTTCGTGGGCGATCTTTTTCCACTCGCCCCATTGGCAATACGACTCAGGGAGTACCCCCTGGTCCTATGGCCAAGACTCTTCTAGTAACAACCAATATCAACAGTGTCCCTCGAAGGGGCAAGGTAAAGGCAGGAACTCTACTCCTATGGGCTCCTTGGCCTCCACCAGTGACTCGCCCGTTCGGTTCCCCTCCATGCTTCCCCGGTCGGTGGTTGCGTGTCCTCTTTCATCCACGCCTGGAAGGGGATCGCATCAGACGAGTGGGTCCTAAAGAACGTTGCCCACGGCAACTGCATCGGGTTTCACCAGCCACCTCGATACCACCCACCGAAAAGCAGATGCCTGTCGCCAGAACACCTGCGCATCCTGCTGGAAGAAGTTCAGGTCTTGCTGGGAAGGGGTGCTATACAAGTTGTCCCCATTCTCCGGTTAAAGAAGGGTGTTTATTCAGTGGACTTCTTTGTACCCAAAAAGTATCTCGCCATGCTCCCTGTTTTAGACATGCGCCTGGCGAACAAGTATGTCAAACCTCAAATATTCAGAATGACAACACTGCAGGAGGTAATCCCACTCCTGCAGCAGGTGGATTACATGGCTGCATTGGGCATGAAAGATGCATATTTTCATATTTCAATGTTGCCAGCGCACAGAGTACCTCGGGTTCATAATAGAGGACACCCACTATCAGTTAAAGTTTCTCCCCCTCGGCATTGCCTCAGCGCCACAGGTATTCACAAAGGTACTGGCGGTAGAAGCTGCTCACCTGCGCCGGCAGTTCATCCCAGTCTATCTACGGAACACATACCAAACAAATACCCAGAAGACGATAGATCTTCTCTTCAACCTAAATCCAGTCCAAACCCTGATCAAGTTAAACAGTTTCTGGGGGCACTAATTCGGACCAAAGACGGCCTTGCCTTTCCCTCCAATGAGAGGGTTTAAAACATGCTGTTCCAGGCCCTCGCTATGTAGCCAGTCACCAGGTGACCGTATGCAAAGCCATGCGACTGTTGGGATGATGGCTTTCTGTTAGGCAAAATTGTGGGCAGTACCCTTAGGGAGACTACACCAACCTTGTCCTCCTGGCAATAGGTAACCCAACCTTTGGTATACGTCTGTACTACACAGGTTGGTAGTGTGACTGAGCAGCCAGGCTTATCTCAAGAGGGGTCAATGTGAGCTGTAAGGTTGTAACACAGTTTCACAATGACAGTTATTCAAATAAACACTTGGTTTCTTGATAAAACAATTATTTATTTATTTCAGTTAGTTATATAAGCCTTCTCCAGAAGGGAGCAATACATGTAACATCTAAAATATACTTCAAACACACTCTGTTTCTCTAAATCAGATGATGCCCATTTAGGATGGGTCGCACACTTCTTACACCCTTAGGTGACTTAAATAGCTCGGACACTGTGGACATTGATTCATCACTGATACATTTAGAGCAATACTGAGTTTGGTGCAAAGGATTAGATAAGGGAATAAAACAAAGGTTAACAAATCATGAACTGGTAAGCACTTTTTAACCCTCCAATGCAAAGTTAATTAACCCTTTCCTGAGGGAAAGGCAAAAGCACAAAGTCAGGAGTACGAAGAGTCTCTCGGAGCCAGGACAGCCAATGTTGAGCAAAGTCTAGGGGTGCTTAAGATCTTCTTGCAGGTAAGTAAGTCTTGCACAATGTTTTTAGACAAGTTTGTAGAAATAAGATTCATTTGAAGGGCCACAAGCTGGGAGGCTTGTGAGGGGCAAAGCTGCAAGCGACTCTGCAATGGCAACCAAGACAAGTCTCAACTGAGAACAAGTTAGGCTACACAACAAGAGGTAAGTCCTCTTATCTTTACAGTACCTTTGGTTAGAAGACATTCTTCCAGCTGGCTCCTGTTCCTGTGTAGCTCTGCAGATCCTGTTCCTGAGCCTCAGTCGTGGGGACAAGAGGGAGGACGTCTGGAGACTCCTGCACTAAAATTCGAAGGTTGGCGGCAGCAATGTCCAAACTTCAATTCAGCGTGACTTTGCGGATTGAGCTCCTCATCTATAGCAAATAGCACCGCTGTGGTTTCTTGGATATCACTCTGGTGTCCTGCACTCTTTTGAGGTGGCTCAGGCTTAGTTCGCCCTGCTTCCAGGGAGACCGGGGGATCTTCCTGAAGCTCAAGTCTGACTTAAAAGCGATGCACTTGGTCTGTTCCTCTCCCTGGCACTTTGGTTCCTGCAGCAGCAATGGAAGTACAGCCAGCTCTGAGAGGCTGTCCAGATGGTTTCACTTTGGGGTTGATTGGTCCCACCAACCCAAGGGGAGAAGTCGTTCTTGCTGGACTTCTCTAGTCGAGGCAAATTCAGAGCTTGAGCACAGCAGCAGGGCTTCACCAGGCAAACCAACGGTCCATGAGTTGCAGCAGGCTTCTCTTTCAAGTTCTTCAGATTCCTTTGTTCCAGTGGTCGACTCTGCCTTCCAAGCCAAAAGCCTCGCCTTTTATGCAGGTTTCACCCATTCACTTGCAGCCTAACTGTCACTCACACAGCAGGGTGGCAGTCCTCCAAGGACAGCCAGCCAGCCAATCACCTTTGGGTGCATTCCTGTAACCAAGGGGATTAAGCACAGGGAGTTTCGGGCACCTCCCTCACCGCAAGTGGGCTCTCAAACACAAAATGTTCCTCCTTTAACAACGCAATGCCCAGATTACGCCTCCAGGTACCGTCAGAACCGCTCCAAGGGGAACGGTCTTTGGATAACCCGGTCCAGGAAATTTGTCTACAATCCGCTGCCCCACCCCCGATTCCCGTGCTCAACAGACTAGTGCACAAGATGCAACAAGAGCCATTTAGGATGATTCTGGTGGCCCCTATGTGGGCCCGCCAGCCTTGGTTCTCCCATCTCATGGCAATGTCCGTCTCCCCTCCCAGGAAGCTGCCGTACCCGTACAGCATGCTGTCCCAAGACCAGGAGGAAACACTAAATCTATGCCCTCAAACTCTCAACTTATCAGCCTGGCTCCTGAGGTCATAGCATTCGGGCACCTCTAGCTCCCTCAAAGATGCATGGACATACTCTGAGAAGCACGGAAACCTAACACCAGGCATTGCTACTACTGCAAATGGAAGCTCTTTGTCATCTGGTTAAATGGCAAGGGCATCAATCCTATTGAATGCTCACCTAAAGATATCTCTACCTAACTCACCTGTTAGATTCAGGACAGCTTTTAAATTCTCTTGAAGTCCACTTAGCCACGTTTTGGTCTCATGGTGGAAAATTCCTGTAATTAAGGCCTTTATGGAAGAGGTAAAGAGACTTCATCCCCCTATTTCCAACCCAGCTCCCGGGTGAGACCTGAATATTGTTCTTACCAAACTTATGGAGCCTCCCTTTGAACAAATGCACAAGGCTATCCTTAAAGCACTCACCTACATGACCGCCTTCCTGGTGGCGATCACCTCTATAAGGATAGTTTGTGAACTGCAGGCCCTTTCAGTTCAGGACCCATTCGTCACGATTCACAAAGATAAGGTGGTCTTGCGCACACACCCTCACTTTGCTCTTAAATTTATCTCAAAGTTCTATTTAAATCAGTCCATAGAACTACCCACCTTTTTCCAGGACCCCACTAATGTGGCGGAAAGAAGCCTCCACACACTGGATGTAAGGAGTGTGGTTATCTTCTATCTAGAAATAAACAAAGCCACTAAGAAAAACAAACCAGTTCTTGATTTCAGTGACAGCTGGTAGAGAAGGGGCCCCTGTCTCTATTGGCTATCTCCAAGTGGATCGTAAACTGCATCACACTGTTACACTCTTGCCAAGAGAGATTTACCCATCACGCCTAGAGCACACTACTCGGGGCACAAGGGCTACAATAGCATTCATTGCAAATGTTCCTCTTGATTCCATTTGCAAAGCAGCAACCTGGAGTTCTGTACACACCTTTACACAACACTATTGCCTAGATACACACTCTAGGTCTGATTCTCAGATGGGACAAGCAGTGCTAAGACATCTCTTTACTATTCTTTCACACATCTCACCACCATCTCTGGATACTGCTCGCTAGTCTATGCACAGCATGTGATTCTAAGCAGATTACCAAGCATCAGAAGACATGAATTTCTCACCATAGTAGCATTTCTGATGATTGTATCTGCTTAGATTCACATGCGCCCACCCTTCCTCCCCTCTTGGAGTACAAGGAACATGGACCTCTTACACAGTCTCTCTTCTGTATTTGCTCACACTGACTAGAAGGCTCCTTCATGGCTGAAAACACACAACCAGAGGTCCCTCGACGCGCAAGGGATTTCGGGTACACTACACGTCATGTTGGGGAGATGCAATTGCCCCCATATATCAGACTAAATGCACAGGCGAGGAGTTCCGCAGTGAGTTCAGTCTGCCCAGAACTCTTTGTTTGTGCATCTTTCTGAGGAGCTGCAGCGACTGTTTAGTTTCCTGGTGCTGTACTTTTTAAGCACAAGGACTGCCTTTAAAAGCTGATCCTGAGCGCAGAGCGCGGCAGTGAGTTCAGTCTGTGCAGTCCGCCCAAGGTCGCTCCAAGCAGATGAAGCGTTCAACGACGGCGGCAAACCCGAGTATGAACTCCCAGGGACCGCAAAGACGTCATAAATCCCTACAACATCGCCAAAAGCAGGGAAATGAACCTTCTCTAGAGGTAAGCATAACGCCTTCAAAGCAGAGCAGCCTGAGTGGTGAAAAGGGCGAGCTGTTGTCTGCTGTGCGGCTCCCTTACGTGAACTGTTTTTCCTTACATGAAGAACTTGGAAATATTTGGAAACTATACCTTGCTGCCAGGAGGAGGTCTTTATTGAAAACATTCCTTTCACTCCGATTCGCTTAAGACTCTCAGCTCAGCTGAGAGCAGTTCGAAGTGAGCGACATTTCCCTGCAGCACGTGACCCGAGGCACGTGACTTTTCGAAGCCACTCCTCCTGCTGCTGCCCTAAAACCAGAACAGCTCGACCCTTGCGGCGAGAAGCCCGAGTGGTGAAAAGGGTGAGCTGTTGTCTGCTGTGCGGCTGGAGGTGGCTAAAGACTTGGTAAGGAACTAATTTATAGCACGCGCTCCCAGTAGTGCTGCCTGCAGATCTCTCTCTGAGGACAGCCTGAGCGATCTACAGACACTGTAATGGCGCATGGTTTAAGAAGTTTAATGGGTAACTTGATTACCCCCAATTCACCTGTTAGTAAAATCGATCTATCTACAGGGCCTGGAACTTCGGCACGCAAAGAATTAGCAGCTCTAATTGCTCATGATGTGTCTCCTACCAAAGCAGACCCATCTGCTTTAATTGAACTCTCTTTATCGCCAGATATTGCTAAAAAATGTAGGCAAGATTCTTTTTTGGCTCAGTCCTCTTTACCATTTGCACCGCTTATTTCCGGTGCTGTCGACCCCTCCATTAGTCCGGAGGTTCGAAAGGCCATAGCTGATTTCCGAAGCTGTTCGGTTTCACCTCTGGCTTATAAAAGGAATAATGAGCACTTTGCTGCAACAATTGAGAAAATGGAGGCTTTGGATAAGGCGGTCTGCCGCTCCATTGGCAGCTTGACTCCAATTGTTTGTAACTCAGTACAAAAGCATCCACTACTACAGTCACCTGTGCCCCTGCATCCTAAGGGTTTTTTGAGCATGAGTCCTGAAAATGACACTACAAGTAATGCACCACTTTTAGCTCAAACTATTTTTCCAAAGGAATCTAATGTGAATACTATTATATCCTCTCACCTCTCTCTGTCTTCGGAGGCAAGTCCCATCCAATATTCCCCAAATTCTTTTCCTGTCATCATACAAATTCTTGATCTTCTTGATAAGGGCCACGATTTAACCCATCTTGAATTGAAAGAGATTAAATCCATGATGGCAATCATGTCATCTAAAATGGATCGAATTGAGGGCTTTATTATAGCAGCTGAAACTTTAAAAGATCTCAAAGCCGCTCCTATTGTTCAGATCCCTTATTTGAAAAATGTTGCCACCCAATGTAGCTCTGAATCTGTTCCCCTTTCTTCCCCAAGTTCAGCACTCGTGGTGCCAACCATTTTATTTGTTCTTGCCAAAATGTCCAACCTGAATTAAAACTAGCTATTGAGAAAATGAATGCGATTATAGCTTTACACATTCCTAGCCCTTCTCATGCTCAAGATGGTCCTGACAGTCCCTCCCAGTTGCTTAATGCTATAGAACAAATGTCTAAAGATGTACCAGAACTATCTCCGCCACCAGGTCCTTCTGTCTTTATGTCTCGAAGAGCCAAAAGACTTCACCAAAAGGCTCAAAGAAGAGGTATGCCAAAAGAAGAAAAGATGCACTGATTAAAAATTCCAAAGTTCAAAGTGATTCCTCTTATGTAATTCCATGCAAGGCTCACGACTCTGATAGAGGCTGACTCTATTGATGTCCACCAACTCTCTAAGGAAAGCCAGGATGCCCTAAAATTGCCTATAAATGCATTACTGCCACTATGTAACAATGCTACCAATAACGCCATGATAAAGACCTCAGCCATCAACATGACCTCATTGAAAGCGATCTCAGTTATGAATACTGAGATTAAAGATCCCACAATGGGCCATGTTGAGAGTCCCATACCTTCACTTCTATCTAAATGGAAAAATAAAAAAAACAATGGGCCATTAAAAAACGAAGTAACAGACATGGACTTACAAAACGAAGTTACGCCTGTTAAACTGCCTGGCGTTAGATTGGATTTAGCCAAATATTTCCCAGTATGTGGCAGAACTCGTACTACTCGCCACCATGATACTGCATGCAATACTTCTGGCACCACACCTAGAACTTATAGTGAAGTCTGTGCTTTGAATCCCTCTGCTACTTCTATTGGCATGGGTGTTTGATTGTCATAGCGTGATAGACTCAAAGGCCTTGGCAAATCATATCACCCATTCCTTGGTACCCACATCAGTGGTAGCACAATCACTTCCTTCATGTCCGATTTTAATTGTTGACAATGGTTCTTCCCTATCTTCATTAAAAAACTCCTATCACACTAAATAGTCTTAGCACTGACACCAATAACATTGATCTCTCCAACTCCGATAGACCAGTGATTGTGGTTAATGGACAAGGCAAAGTAAATGCTACTATGTCATCGTCCACGAGTGTACCTTCTATGATAGCAAAATCTGATCATGACTCTCATAATGTACAACCAGCATTTGATCGTAACTGCATTATGGTACACGGTCCAGCATTGCATAGATCAGTTCCAGAATCTAACTTTTCCGCTATGCCAAAGTATCAAACCACCCTGGTTACTCTAAGGAAGGAACCCAACGAGGCACCTAATTGTTCTCTTGTAGCTAATGAACTAATAAACTCAATGCTGCCTAACCAGCATAAATCAGTGTCTTTTGCTGATACTTTCACTGTTCCGCACACCAAAACATTTGATCATCCATCCCAAAAAGTAGCTAATACCACTGGGGAAAAGCATTACCTTGTGGGGTTTGAAGGAAAGCCTGACCTCCTTGGGGATAATCGTATTAATCGATCTTTTCTTCTAACATTGTTTAGTCGTATCCCGCAGCTACGGATGTTTAAATCTGAGGACATACGAAGGGTATCATTGGCTTCGGAAAATAACTATCGTGTGGCGTGTCATCTATCCTCTGATTCCATTTTAAAATATCTATGGTTAAACAGTAAAAGTATAAATGATGAAGGCTTGACCTTAATCCCAATGCAGAATGAACAAGAAGCAATTGAATTTGTCCAGCATAACCATTCCTTAATACCTGATCATGATTCAATTTTTGATATTAACGGAGAGACAAGTGGAGCCATCAGTGATTTACTTACTAAAGTGGGTAGTTTACGGGGTATACCGTGGTTAGCCCCTATGTTTAACTCCATCCTTAAAGCTAATGAAGCGCATTCTTCATCGTAGCCGGTATGGAACTCCGGATTAACCTTTCTATCTTGGAACTCATGTGGCTATCATAATCTTCTGAAATGGCATGCAATGATTGATGGTGCTCATCGTCCTTCGATCATTATGATTCAAGAAACGATGAAAATCACTACTTTAACATTGTCAGACTATACCACCCATTGCATTCCAGCTACTCGATCCTCTGCTGGTCGTCCGTCTGGTGGCATTTTGATAGCAGTAGATAATGCTTTAGGGATTGGTTCTAATATTGTTTGGAAAGCACATAATTTGGTTGCGGTTCTTTTAAGGACAAACTTTGATCAGTTTAATCATTTAATTTTAATTAATATGTACTGGAATCCAACCTTTGTCTCTATAGATGAAATGATCAACTCAGTTGAGAATTGTCTTGAACACGTAACTTCTGTATTCAAAAATACGGAAATAATTCTTTGTGGTGATTTCAATTGTGACTGCAGGTCGCCTTCCGAGCGCAAAGGCTCCAAATTCACTAATTTATCGATAGAGAGGAATCATATGGAGAACTTTTCTGAGAGATTGGGATCTTGATTTTATTATACCCACTGATACATTACTCTGGACCACCAGGTCCAGAGACTCTAAAGTTTCAACTATTGATTTTATATTTGTAACCCAAAATTTACTCCGAATATCTCTCCCGTTAATAACTACACCATTGCCCTTTGGAGACCATGCTCAAATTTTTGGTACATTGAAATTGAACTGCCCTTCTCTTGCGGTTGATTTATCAACCACGTTATGTGAAATTGATCGCCCTTATCTTTCCATAAAATGGAATTTAGCGACTTGTACCCGATTTGTACAATATGTAACAACGGCTATTGCCAATCGCTCTATTCCTGATGAATCCTCTATTCACGTAATAGAGTCAAATTATGATGAAGTAATTAAGATGGCTCTAATGTATTTCAGCAAAACTAAAAAAAGTACTGTAACACATCGACATTCATTTGACCCTCTGTGTAAAGTTCAGAAAGAAACAAAGCCCTCAGCAAATGATCACAGGTTATCATATGAAGCACGTTTATTGCAGCGGAAAAGTATAATTGCTTCTTATAAGCAAAAACTGAAAGATATACGATTATTAAGATACAACGAAATTAATTGTAATCTTATCAGAGCCATTATTACTCACGATACTCAGATGATTTGGCGAACCCTCAAACGATCAGAGACCAGATCTGTCTCTACAAATGAATGCTATTTCTGAGTTGACATGGCAAACTTATATCACTCATAAGTTTCAGATGCCCGAACAGTTTAGAAATAAGACTTTCACACTACCGAGTTATCAAAACCTTCAACATCTAAAATGGACGATCGCTGATATTAAATGGGCCATTTCTAAACTTAAAAATTCTAAATCAGCGGGCCCGGATGGTTTTCCCCCCATGTCTATATAAAACAGATCCGGATTTATGGGCTACGATATTGTACACCAAGTACCAGTCTATTCACAACTCGGGCATTATCCCGGCCTCTTGGCTTTCGGCTAATATCATACCGATTTTTAAAAAAGGGGATCCTTCCCAGCCTCAGAATTACAGGCCTATCGCTTTAATTAATACAGAAGCGAAATTATTTGCAACACTTCTTCTTTATGACCTTGAAAAATTTATTGAGCTTCATGAGCTTTATTCTACTTGCCAAACTGGCTTTAGAAATGGGATGAGTACTTCTCTCAATGCCATGATAATGGCATTTACTATTGCTGGAGCAAAGCAAAAATCTACCAATCCTGTCTATATTGCGCTCATTGATATGACCTCTGCTTTCGATACGGTGATTAGGAACCTGTTATGGGGTAAATTAAGGGAAATGGGTATACCGTTAGCGCTAATCTATTGGTTTATAGCCCTCCATACCGCTACTTCCTACAGAATTAAACTTACTTCTGAAAGTCGGACTACTAAACCAATCAGCACTGAAATTGCCCTAAAACAGGGTTGCAATTTAGCTGCCACCTTTTTCAACTTATATCTTGCAGATCTTGGAAAAAGATGGGATGAGAGAAATCTCTTCTCTGTAAAAATAGGCCTTATGCGCTTAAAATGGCTCGCCTTTGCGGATGATATCATCCTCTTTGATCCAACTCCAGGCGGCCTGCAAGCTAAATTACACCTTTTTGAGGAATTTGCCATATCTCATAATTTATCTCCCAATCCTGCTAAAACCGCAGTAATGAAATTTGACGTCCATAATAACACTGGAAATGCCAAATGGCATATTATGCAAACTACTATTCCCTTAATCACTAATACCATTTATTTAGGGTATTATTTAAGAGAAAACAATTCCATTAAAATGTGGACTGAGCTTCTCAATTCAAAGATTTGCCCATTGGTCTCGCAATTAAAAATCATATTTTCAAAATACTGTAAGTTCTCATTAACTCCACTCATTGAATTTCTTACATTGAAAATTGAAAGTGTCTTGCTTTATTCATTGGACATCGGTCTAAATGATATGGGAACTTTTTTAGACCAAATACAAGGGTCCATACTGAAGCGGGCCATGCATCTTCCAATGTCCTTACCCAATTCAGTTTTAAGGCATGAGCTAAGTCTCATTGCCTTATCGACTCGCTGGAAATGGCGGCTTCTGTCAAATTATGCAAAGATTTACCCTAAACCTAATTCTCTGTATATTGATAAGAAGCAATCCATTGAAGTTAGACCCACGCCCGCCATGACTCACTATTCCTCTAAAATACACGACATCTTGAATGATGTCAAGATCACTATAGAAGATGTCCATATTAGACCTGCCTTTGCTAAAAACAAATTATTTGAGTTGGACTGGCTGATTACTATTGATCAGATTGGATCATACAAACTCTACACAGAATACCATCTTTTCATAAAAAAACGTTTAACACGATATGATTATATGTCCGTGATGCTTTTATACGATTTAAATTTAATTTGCTTTATACCAAAGAACGAACCGCAAACTGGCCTAGTACCAAGATGCATAGTGGAAATAAATCCTGCAGATTTCCCACTTGTGATGAAACAAACACCCCAGCATTTGATTCTATATTGTCCTCACTTCAAAGATCAAAGAACGGTTCTTCTTTCAGATTTTGTAAATATCAATTATACTGATTCTATACCCTTTCTATGGGCTCGAATGATGCAAGGTAATCACAAACCGCTTATTTATGCTTTAGTGCGACTTTGTGATTTGATAGAGAAAGAATTAAAAATGTACACCGATTCTAACATTACCAATATTGACATGTAAATTGATGCCATTTCCTTTATTCCTCTACTACTGATTTTTATATCAACCTTTTTGATCCCTGTTATTTTTGGCATCCCTCTATTACCTAAACAAAACAAAAGTTATTTGTTATTACATGTCTTTACTTTTTATTCATTTGTTATATGAAAGGATGTTTTTATATTTTATGATGTATATTGTATGTATATGTGTTGTTCATATTTTGTAAAGGCCCTCTTACTTTTGTAACAGAGCCATACACAAATAAAAATTTTTTTTAAAAAAAAGCAGAGCTCCCCCTTCAATGGAGGCAGAAATGCTTGCAGCCAAATTCCATCTTTAGCAGCATTAGCATCGAAAAATGTGAACTCAAGAATTGAGGGATTAGAGGGATATGCGCGAAAAGATGGAAGTGTTATTGCATCAAATAGTACAATCAATCAGCATGTTCCCTCAATTACTGAACCGAGTGACTCATAACGTCCCTAAATTCCCCTCGCCGTCGGTTTGTCGTTGCGTCATCATTTTGTGAAGCCTCCTTGGAAGTCCACTCCGAGATAGCTGATTCCGACCTGTTAGACATGCGACTACCAATGGAGGGAAACATGGCGCCTGACACTCCAACACAAGTAGATGAAATGAGAAAAGCTGAAAACGTCCAAGCGCAGTAGGTCAAACGGAAAAGCTTTCTTGACATGCAAACTGGCAGTTTTTGCATTTCCAGTCTCTTTCAACCCCGCTACCTCGACCTGTCCCATCTCCAATACAGTCGGCGGTACAAACTGTTACTGTATCGGACAGACTCTTACAACATCTAAATTTCAGCAAATGTGCCGAAAAGGAAAAATGCCAGTCGATGCCGGCAATCCTGGCTAATATAATAAGCGATCTAATCCACTTGACGATCTCACCCCTAGAGGTGAAAAGGATGTAGACAGTATGAGATCCCCTGAAGAAAACATTAACGGCCGAGTAAACTCGCCTGAAATGGCGGTGTCAACGCTCAACAGAAAATCATTATCTGCATCTACATCGGTAATGGACTTTGCAGCTCGAGAAGCGCTCTCACCGAACGGCTGAAAGCCGATTTCCTCCAGGTGCATGACCGTTTAAATGTTAGTTACACTCAAAAATATCAAAGAATGGGTGATGAAGAGAACAGTTTAGATACATTCACTCCTCCCAAAATATAAGTACTCCTCACGGGAAAGCTCCGCCAGCGTTTCCAACTAATGTACAGAATCACAAGCTATCAGAAATCCCAATGACAGGTGCACTGACTTAAATATTAGCCAGACTACGTCAGATAAAGACACGCTCTTATCAAGTCCACAAACAATTATGAAAGCTGCCAGTGTAGATACCGACTTAAGAAAGGTAACTCTAAACAGCTGCAGGAATCCAAATTCATAATAATGTATTAGCAGCTACGTCAATCTCCCTCCTACCTTTCATGAAGCTCTACGAGTCTCTCCATGATGCAGTGTGTGATCAGGTTGCTCTCCTAGCATCAGCAAATAATAAGCTAACTGCATTAGAAACATTCACCGAAAACATCACACGAAGACTCGACTATGAATCTGCCATTTGCGTGAGGTATCAATCTCGATTGGGCGAGATAGCCTGCAGGGAGGCAGACGAAAAATCTGAGCTAATCGAAGCTGTCATTGAGTGTACAAAGTGGCTGAGACACAATGTAACAAGTGTCTCGAAGCTAGAGGCTCATGGGTCACATAATTCCCCCCAACTTAACAACGAGGAGAGACAAACTCCAATAATGGGTAAAGCTTCGACATTTAGCAATCCGGCAGATGTTTTAGCGAGGATTGTTGAACCTGTCAGGAACACTGTTACAAAAAAAAAACCATGCCGCAGTGTTACAACTACAGGCAATTGATCTAGAAATCGTACCCAGCGTGGGAATAGTAAGTTTTCCCCTAGCTTTGTATTCAGACAGACTGCATACTCATGGAAAAGGAGCCTCCTACGCCTGCCGAAACCCTGGCTAACACGCTCCCAGGCGTACAGTTGACTGCTGTTCCCGCAGAGGCTCAGGGAAATGTGTCTGCCTGTGGTTGATCCGTTACCCAAAACTTGACAGAAAAAATATCTTTTGAGATCTTCAGAGGCTCAAAATCCTTGGTGGATATTTCGGAAAAGAAAAAACAACCACCCATTGATAAAAGTAAGGAATCTCACAGGGCATCAAAGCGGAAACCTGTCGCTAAAAGAGGTCGTACAAACGATGCTAAGAAATGTATTAGAAATCTGATCACTCCACCTCGAATCAGCATATTTGAACGAACAGATAAAGAGGTGAAAAAACGAACCAAGATCATTGACGCTCCCCAGAACAATGAGACTGCTAGGCAAAGCAAAAGACCCAGAGAAGACTCTCAAATGTCAGTAGTAAACGAAGATTCCTCAGTTGAGTCCTGTGAGTTCTCAACATACTCAGTAGATGACGAGAGAGAAGCACCAAATCAAGCTCCAGCAAGGAACTCCACGATAAGTATTGAAAGAAATGTCATTCACCCAAACACTCTGAAGCAGAAAGCTAGCGAAGAGCTTCGCATTGATTCGCCGAAAAAGCAAAAATGCTCAGAAGCTGTCAAGGCTGTGAAAGACAAACATGATATACAAACTCATATGTCTAAACTGAAAGAAAAAATTACTGATGCAACACTACATCAAAATTAAATCCCAGACAAAAGACGAGCATTGTTATAAAGGCCCAGGTGAAAAGCCAATTGATGACCAAAGAGTGGGCTCTGGAAACTCTAACTCAAAAACATCATAAAAGAAAATGATGTAAACCTAAATAGATGAAATATAATAAAATTGCTTCATGGTATACCTGCACTGCGCACAATTAGATCAGATGACATAGCCATCGTAGAATATATGTCTGAAGATTGATCCGATTGGGTGACGCTGCATGTCAAATCAAGACCGATAGTGAAATCTATAATTCACGCTAAAGATGATCTGCTGTTTTTCGGGTTTGATTTGCAGGCCACCCAAGAGAACACTGCTGCTCAGGTCACTGAACAACTCTCTCAAGAGACGCAGACAATGAACGAAGAAGGTACTGGCTGTGGAATGACCTTAAATCGGAATCATCCAGAGCCTCCACGGAGAAACAATTGAGAAAACCTCAAGGCACTTCATGGAATCGGCAACATTCTCCAAAGGTCGGCCACTAGCATAAAATCATCAGCGGCACCCCTTTCTACCAGCTGATATCATGGAACACCAGAGGTTTCACCCATTTGTTTCAGGACGAATGGCTTCAGCCAGATCAAAATTTCATGTCTCCAAGAAACTTGGATGCGAGAGATGCCATTACATGATGGATACTCAATCTTTATGAATGCAGCAGGGAAAAACACATTTGGCCATCAATTTTCTGGTCTAATCACCATGATAAAACATAACAACTGCAAAGTATTCCACAAATTCAAACTTGTTTGTACAAGCGACTACACTACAGCACAGTCCAAAAAACGGATGTGATCAACATCAGCTGTTAGTTGTAAACACTTATTGGAATCTGGCAATGATTTCTCAAATGAAATTTATCGCATCAGTAACATCTCTAATTGATGATTGCCTATTAACATTTGATGACCCTACCATCTTAGTATGTGGAGACTTACATTTTTTGTGGTTTGATGACTCAGAAGAAAGATGTAAAGAAAACAAAACAAATAGACACGTGTCACCACGTAATAGAGGTGAGCGGTGGGCCAGTGAGTTAGCAATGAGAGACTGCCATATGCTAAACTGATGCACCAGAGGAGATATCCCGGCTGCCCACACGTGGCATAGAGGCTCTAGTAAGAAAACTTTAGATTACATTTGGGCCTCCAGAAACCTTTTGAATAAAATCACAAAACTGTCGACAACAAAGACAAACGGTAGTTATCATGATATACTTACCCTAACTTGGCAGTGGCCATCAGACGAGCCACCAGAAAGATACAGTGGCAGTTTGACAACAAATAATAGTGCTAATAGAATTCAAATATGTTCTGGGCAGCTGAACACGATGACATTGAAATTTGTTCCCGGAGAAAACTATGCAGCAACTGTCAACTGTGCTGCCCTGTTGACGCAGTTAAGAGAGAAATAAAGGAAATAAAAGAGAAACCAGAGTGAATAAATTTCGCTTCAGGGCAGCAGTAAGCGAAGCTAAGAAGGCACTCCAAAATGATCTTAAGGACTTGAAAAGATCCCAAAATGGAAGCCGTGCCACCTCAATAAAAAATCGGCATCCCAGCTATCGAAATTTGCTGAAATCGTTCGACGCAATATGCGATCAAGAGCGTTCTGGAGGGATGTTGCGACTTATCGCATTAAGACAGCCGTCACATATGGGAAATCATCAACACAGGAACATTAAAACAAGCCTATGATATGTCGAATGGAGTAAACCGCACAAAATGAGTCGAACATTTTACCACAGTGTTTGAAGCCTCGAGCAGCCTCGGAATAACATCACAAATAACAATAAAGACTACCTGGAATGTCGTCTAATCACTTGACTATATCGAAAGGGCCATCCAAAATCTAAATGGTTCAAGAGCTACGGGCTCCGACGGCATATCAAATGTGATGCTTAAAGCAAACAAATCCCTATGGGCAACATTTATCAAAGCCCTATTTAAAAGTGTCACAGAGACACATGTATTACCCGACTCGTGGAGAAAAGCAATCGTGGTGCCAATATTCAAGCGGCACAATCGCGATGATCCCACAAACTACCATCCCATTGCCCTTCTCGATACAATTGGGAAGGTTTTTGCATTATTGCTTCAGACGAAACTTGCAGAGTGGGCTGATAAAGCAGCTGTGTCAGATGAGCGGCAAACTGGCTTCACAAAGGGCGTGGGAGTGGAGGTAAACCTGATCCTTCTTAATATAGTTAAACTTGAAGCCCTGAAGGGAGGAAATAAATTATTCTTCGCCTTCATTGATCTAAAACGTGCTTTCAACGCATCAACCGGCAGTCACTATGGTCCAAACTTAAAGCATGGAGATGTCCAAACGAATTGCTCACTCCCCTGATGGCTTTATATACAAACACCTCAATCCAGGTGAGGCTAAACGCAAAGGGTGACCCCTCCAATGAAATTCGGACTTCGAGAGGGGTGAAACAGGGCTGCCCTTTAGCAGCGTTATTGTTCAAACTATTTATATCTGACTTACCAAAAGCCTTACGTCAACCAAGGTCCTTCGCCCCAGAAGTAAATGGTCACAAGCTGAGTCACATTATATATGCTGACGACCTAGTACTGTTGGACTCAACGTAAATTGGGCTTCAACGACTACTCGCAGCATTACAAGGTTATCTCGACCGAAACGACTTAAAAATAAATGCAAAGAAATCGAAAATTATGTTGTTTGGGCCAAAAAACAGTAAGCGAGATAAAAACTTCAGATGGTGGATCGATAAAGACACATTGGAATCAACTAATAGCATATGCTACTTAGGAATATTATTTAATACATCACTACGAGAATGGGCCTGGACACAAAACCTAAATATGCGGATGCAGATGTTTGCCTTACAAGGAGCGAAATTACACGCTGCATATGGCAAATTTATGATCAGACCTCTCCTGTCTTTTTACCTTCAAAAAGGTGTACCTGCAATATCATTTGGCAGCGAATCGGGCTGGAAGATCAGTGCTGAAACCTGGTGTAAACTTGAATGAAAGTTTTGGCGTAAGGTGCTAAAACTGCCACAGAATATCTCAAACTGTGATACATCACGAACTAGGTTTTGAGTCATTATATGGTACCAGCCACGAAACCCTATGAAATACTTGGATCAAGACACAACCAACAAGGGAATCTCTTAAGCAAATGGAAACAAAATTAGTAAAACTCATGAGTGAAGCCGATCTATGAGCAGACTTACTATTGAAAGCCCCACCAATAGCTAAAAAAGAGAATCCGTCTTTGGAGCTGGATACTAAACCTCGAGAAACGCATAAAATTAGCCTCCACTATGGATTTTGGGACTCTTATGCATGAAATCGATGTAGTCCCAAAACTTCTAAGCACATTTTCATCACGGTATCACCGTGATCAGTTTATGAGACTACATTTTAACTTGTATGAAACAAGAGATGCCAATGTTGAAGCACGACCAAAAGACCAATGATGATCGATGCCGGCATTGCAAAAAGGCGGTTGAATCTGTGAAACATCTAATAAGAGAATGTGTTGAGATCTCCTCACAGCGATTGTTGCATCTGCAAAATCTTTCGCCTCAAAATGTAAATATGGAAGAATGGTGGTGCTATTTAATTTTGGGCACTAACATAAGACTAACTTGTGCTGTAATTGATTTTATGGACGCCATAATGGTAGAAATCTAATTTGAAACAGCTGAATATAAACAATGTAATCTGTATCATTCGTGATTGTTGAACAGATGAGAATGAAATGTGTAACAAAGTTAATATTTTTTATCAAACTAAGTTACAATAAATACAATTAAAAAAATGCACAGCATGTGACTATGGAGATAACAATCATCAGAAATGCTATTATGGTGATTAATGGAGGTCTTCTGATGATTGTGAATCTGCTTAGAATCGCATGCTGTGCATATAGTCTGACATCTAGTGGTAATCACGGAGTATTGCATCTTTCTTTCAGAGTTAGGACATTGACATGGGCATGACTGTAACGCGATCTCCAATTTGACGTGTATTGTACCCAAAATCCATCATACGTAGATGTCCCACCTGATAGATGGAAAAAACAATCTAGTCGGTCGCAAATGCAGAGCTCATATGGTTTATAGTGCTTTGTCTTCTCTGAGGCGGTTCTCCATTTCCTCGACAGCTACTTGATGACTTATCTTCCCTTGATGAGGGTCCCTCTACCGGCAGCTCAGTGACTGATTTCCTCACGGCCTTGCCCCTCAGAACCGGCCTCACAGTAGGGAGGGTGGGCCCCTGTGGGAGGGTGGAAGGTTTATTACTGACTTTCCTCTATGAAGCGAACACCCTTTAAATTCGACCTGTCTTGCAACAGTACATTTCCTTGGAAAGATGCCCATCGACAGTGCAATCAGTGCTTACCGCTTGACCATGACGAGCAGCGTTTGGCCTGTCAACTTTTTAAGCACAAAACCTCAAGGCGCACCAAGCGATGGGCGGCCTATGCTGTGCAAACCGAGATTCGCTCCCCCACCTGCTCCATCACCTCTGACTAGTAGTATTCTGGCAGCCACGGCTTGGATTTGGAAGCCGCAGGCTTAATGGTAAGTTCCCGCGTGTTGTCCCCGGCCATGACAAGCATAGCCACTGGCAGTGCAATGCTGAGATCACACCCCGGCAACAAAGGCACACATGCTACACCCACATAAAAACAAACAACCCCTATGCTTTCTTCGACTGATCCTCTAAGGAAGCCTTCGATGCCTGCAGGCTTGCTGAAAAGTGAGACCGAGCTTACTGAACCTTGTGGTTTAGCTTCCTCTGCGCACTGCCATCGCAGCCTGCCCACAGCATTAAGACTTCATCTTCGGCAGGAGCTCCCATTTAATCTTCGGCCCTTGGTGTGGTAGCACCGGAAGACGTGCCAAAAAGGGCCCATCCGTCCAAAACACTCCTAAAGCTTCCGGAGAAGCTTTCTAAGGCCAGTTTACATGATTCTGACCCTAATCGGGCCCCCCTTCCTGAGGGGTATTCTCCAGCCTTTCCCCCCTCGATCTAAGCTCCTGCTATAGCTGCCCAGCCCTTCCCTCCCACTGATGAGTCCAACTCCGCTGGATGGACTACAGAGAAATTTGAGACATGTATGGAGAAAATGTCCCAGTTTATCGAATTTTTGGATCAGTTCGATGATATTCCCCATAGACATCAGCCTGTGGATATTTGTCCTATTCTTCTGAATTCCCCAGGGCTCCCTTCCCCAGGTGCTCAATTTCATCCCTGGATGCACAACGTCCACAGGAACCTCCTGTAGACTTGTTCGTTGACGGCCAGGATGACCCTGACCAGGGCATCTACCATGTCCCTGACCTAAATCGGGCATCTCGGGCCCCCATCTCTCAAGACCTAGACTGGGTTCCTGCTGATAATCGGGACACTTGGCACTCTACCCCTACTCATAGCCCTGACCCAGACAATGTCTACTTGGACACCCCTCCCGTTGTTCAACCCAGGGATTCATCGCCCATTGAAGACCAATTGTTTTTAAACAACCTTCTCAAGGAGGCGGCTGACCATTTTAATATCGTCGCCCATGAAGCCGTACCTGATTCAGACTTGGTGGAGGATATCCTAAAGGAGACTGTCTCGGTTAGCCAGGCTATTCCCCTCCTGAACTCGGTGAAGAAACACCTGGCTCCCTCCTTGCTGACGCCCCTACTCCTCGGGTAGTTTCTGTACTCAAATCGCCATTCCACCGGAGAAGAGGAGCAGGCTCAGCCTTTCCTGCTCCCAACACCATCTGCAAAACTGTTGCTGGTAGTGCAGCGCTGGGGGACTTCAGCCTCTGAAATTACTGTGACCACGTGTTACCTGGGGTGGGCCCAGATTGTGTTTTTGTGCATAATCTGCTGTGGAGCATGCAGCACATCTAAATTTCACCTGAAGAAGCAGTTTTAATTTTCAATGACAATCGCTTACATGGAGCCTGGGCAAAGGGCTACAGGGTTCTTTGTGTAGCCCTTTGCCACACAAAAGTACTTCCACTGTTTTAAGCATCTCGCCAAGATGCCGCCCTAGCTTTTGCCACAAAGAGACTGCATGCCTGCAGTCTGATTGGCTGCCCCTTCTACCTTTAGCCAATCAGAGCAGCCGAAAGCAGGCCCATTCTCCAAAGGCCCTTTTTATAAGCTCCTGTCCGGTCCTGGCTGGGCGCTGTGGGCCCTTTACTTTTGCCAACCCCTCTTTTTGTACCTGGATGTTGGGAACCTTATCCTGGAGCTCTTGGACTATGTGATCGCCCCCTAAGCAATCACATAACTGTGGACCCATTTCTTTGCTGCCTGCATCCTGGACCTCAAGCCTCTCCTGACAATCTCTATTAACTATCTTCAGAAGACACTTTTCTTTCTCATTGTGTTTCAAAACACCAAACCATAACACCCACATCTCCCTGGACCTCCTCCTCCACTGCTTACACCCCTATACTGTCCTGCTGATATACCCGTTGACCTAAAATTAAAAAAAAGAATCGTGTTTTAGCTGTGTGCACATCCCGATTGTCTTGATGCTGTTTAAAAAAACATTTGGCTGTGTGCACATCCTGTTTGTCTTGCTGCTGTTTTAAATTAGTTTTTAGCTGTGTGCAGAACCTGCTTTCATGAGAATGTGTTGACAAGTCCACCCCCTCTGTTCTATCTAGTCTATCTGTTCCCTCGCCCTCGTCCTCTCCCATCGCTATCCCCTTTCCTATGTGTTCACTGTTTCTCTGTGCCCGTTAACGCCCACCCCCAGCTCCCAGTGTTTTTCCTCCCAGTCATCTGCTCTGTCTCCCCGCCCCCTACCTACTGCTCTCCCTGTGCCTCTGGCCTCAGCCTGGTTAGTGTACCTCACTCTCTGAAGTTTGCAATGGCGCTCCCTATCTCTTCTATCTTCTCAAACTGCTTCTCTGTCTCTTATCCTTCACCCCTTACTAAGTCCGGCAAGAAGAAACTCGAAGGACATACTGGGATCTAACCCAGGCCTTCCGATTGCAGGCACCCACGTCACTGCCTCTGCCAGAGAGGCTCTCACCATCATCATCATCGGTCATTCCCTCACTTGATCTATGGCCTCTCCATATGATCGCTCTTCTCTCTCCTTTCTCTTCCTCACCCATCAATGGTGGCACCCGCTGAAAGGTCCTTCTTGCCCTCTTCTCCACCTCCAGGGTCGTCATCAAGGTCTTCCACAATGGTGCCATCATGGTACAGGGTCCTCAAGCCAACCTTTTACACTTCGATAGGCTCCTCCCTCGCCTTATCAACCTTCCTTCCCCTTCTGCACCAGCTCCTTCAGCATCCCTGGCTCCCTTGCCAGCTGTGCCCACCTTGGCTCCTTTGTCGCCTCCTAACCACCCTTCTACCCATGCCACGGCCTCCTTGCCACCACAGCCCACACTGACCACCTCGTCGGCCTCCTCTTTGGTGGGCCTACCACCCACTATCACTGTATCTTGGGCTCCCTTGCCCCCCTGTGACACATCCCGCACTGGCTCCTTTCTCAATCACTGCGGTCCCGGCTCCCTTGCCGGCCTTGGTTCCACCTTCCCTCTCTACCTCTGACCCTCAGGCACCCTCGCCACTTATGGGGGGGGGCACTGTCCCCTGATTCTCCCCCTTCCCCCCCCCAGACCTGTAAGTCTGTTACAGATGGTAATCTGCTCCACATTGCCACACTTAACACTCCCTCAGCTGTCAAACACTCCTGACATCTGCAACCTCCTTGAACGCCTGGATCTTGATGTTCTTGCCCTCCCTGAAACTTGGTTCAAAGATGGCTCTGTCACGTGTTTTGACCCACTTTTCCCAGAAAGTTACAAGATACTTTCTCTGCCTAGGCCAAGCAGACCAGGTGGTGAGTAGCAATGATCTTCCCTGAGTGGATCCCTGTGTCTGTCATTCCCACTCAGGCTTACTCATCCTTTGAGTGCTTGGTCTGCAGGCTCTCCCTCTCTCCTAGCTCTTCACTCCTGCTGGCCACCTACTATCGGCCACCTGGTCAGCCCTCCCTCTTTCGGAATGGGCTGACCTGGTCTCCTCTCTCCTTTCCTCCTCTTATCAACTCCTTCTACTGGGTGATCTTAATATCCATCTTGACTAACTTGATTCCTCAGGACCTTTCCGCAACCTTTGCGACTCTCTCTCTTTACCATCTTACTGTCTGGCCCAACGCACACCGCTGGCCACACCTTGGATACTCATCTTAAATGACATTCCTCTATCTATCCCTATCACTAGTTCTCTCTCCAAGACTGATCACCCTCTCCTCTCTTCTCACTTGAAGCTATCTTCTCCTCTTGCATCAGTAAGCCCGGCACTGCCTCCTCTCTACAAGGCTGTATCTCCATGTCATCCAATAACACAGCCAGCCTTTTAAGTCTTCAAGGAACTAGCCAATCCTACTGCAGCCGCCTCCAACATTGCACCCATCCAGGCCCTTTGCTCGGCTGTGGCTGCACACTTCACCTGAAAGATACAGGATATCCTATCCTCTCTTCCCATCCTCGCCACCTCATGCACCAACATCTCTTGTACACACCTGAGAAGGTCACTAGACAAGTCCGGTCTATGAAGGCCTCCTTCAAACAGGTGGACCCCTGTCCCTCCAAAACCATCAAGGACAACATTGGCTCACTCGCCCCAGCCTTGGCCGACCTCTGCTACTTCTCTTTCGCCACTGGAGTTTTCCCCACTGCTCTTAGCACTCCTCAAAAAAACTTCTGCTGACCCTTCCATTCCGGCAAACGATCAACCGATCTCTATCACTGGTTTCCTGGGAAAACTCCTGAAGAAGTTGGATATTTCTCAGCTTGCCCTCCACACTGAATCTGTTGGTTGCTTCCATGACTACCGGTCTGGCTTCAGAGCATCCAGAGGCACAGAAACAGCTCTTCTCAACAACTGTGAAAATCTGCTCTCAAATCCTGAGTCTAACTCTCCCTCTGTCCTCATTCTACTCAACCTCTCCTCTGCCTTCGATACAGAGACGTGCGATCAGGGTGTTGTGGTTCACTGTGATACCTTGGGCATCACTGATCAGGCCCTGGCGTAGCTAACCTCCTTTCTCTCTGACCATCCCTGGTGGAATTGTGGTCCTTTCTTTCCTATCACTATCTATGCGCTGTGTTCTCCAGGGATCTAACCTATCCACCTAGTTTTTCAATGGCTTCATGGCCCCCCTGCCCTGTATGAGAGCCACCTTCACCTCCAACTTTCAGTGTTATGCGGATGACACGCAGCTCTCCTTCAGGCTACCCTCTGCCTCTTCCTCACTCGTACCCGACTGGCTGCAATCGAGTCATGTGCTGCAAAACGCCTCAATTTCAGTCAGACAGATTGTCCTCATTAGGACCCCTGCTCCTGCCTTCCCTCTGGCTGGCCTCCCTTGGCCCTGCGCCTCAACCTACCGACGAGGCAAAAAATCTGGGTCTTCTTCGACTCCACTCTCTTTCTCCCACATCGCAGACATTTCTAAAAAGTCCCACTTCCAACTGCACTTGCTCAGGCGTATTCTACCTTTTCTCACGTTCCCCAGAGGCTCACCGTCTCCAGAGCCCTGGTCCTCTATACGCTGGACTACTGTAACAGCCTCTTTCTCAACCTGTCCTCTTCGATCATTCGTCCTCTTCAACTCATCCAGAACAGAACTGCAAGACGTATCCTTGGCCTCAAGCCCAGGGACTGCATCTCTCCGGCGTTGAAACCCCTTCACTGGCTCACCATGGCTGGAAGGATTAAGTTCAAGGCATTGTCCACAAGGCTTTCTGGGGCCTGGGCTCACTCCATCTGCAACGCTCTCTTCTGCGGGTGAGCCGCTTCTCCAAGCAGAGACTTGAGGGGAGATTTGAATCCACTGCAGGTGCCTCCCTTTGGAACAGCCTCCCTGCCTCTCTCCGTCTTGAGCCGGATCGCCTTAAGTTCCGGAAACTCCTAGAGACTTTCCTCTTCGCCTCCTCCTTCTCTCTCTCTTCCCTGCTAACCACCTCTTTCGACTCTCTCTCTCTCTCTCTCTCTCTCTATTTCTGCTCCGTTTCACTGACTGGCTACCCGGTGTACCTTCAGAGCCTCACAGGTCTCGAGCTTTCTTCGCCAGTCTCCTGCACTTTCCCCCGGGCCTTGCACTTGACACAGCACTACTGCACTTAACCCATGTTCTGACGGGACAGGGCTCACTTGGTCCCTATTTACCCCCCATGCCCTTAATTTTGCATGCAATACCCGCCGGTCCTTTCCTGGGTAGTCTTTCTCCTGTTCCTCCCAGGGCCATTTTGGGTCAGGAGGAGCTCTTGGTTTTCCAGTCAAGGTACCTCAAGCGACTTCCAATCCCCACAACAGTGGGGATTTCAACGCAGGAAGGGTAGAGGGAAAAACGCTGAAAACTGAGGTTCCCCAACCAGCAAATAACTTGGCAGGATGTGTTCCCTCCCATGTCTCCCGATTTCGGGTGACACCTGAACTCTTTTACCCACAAATGGGCGGGGGAGGGGATTACTTCAGATCACTGTGTATTTAAGACCGTCGGCCATGGGTACGACATAGAATTCCTACATCCACCCCCCTACCATCCACCCAAGAGCAGATGACTGGTGGCAGAACATCTGCAAATCCTGCTTGAAGAGGTCCAGGTCCTTCTAGAAAAGGGACCTTCAGGTAAACAAGGGTATTTATTCAATATACTTGCTTGTACCCAAAAAGGGATCAAACCATGCACCCTGTTTTAGATCTGTGTCCTGCAAACAGGTCGAGCCTCAAAAGTTCAGGATGACAACTCTTCGGGAAGTAATCCCACTGTTGCAACAGAGGGATTACATGGCCACACTGGATATGAAAGATGCATATAAGTACCTCGGGTTCAAGATAGAGAAAACTCACTATCGGTTCAAGGTGCTCCCCTTCGACATTGACTCTGCCCCAAGGGTGTTTACAAAGGTACTAGCGGGAGCAGCTGCTGACCTGCGCCGGTAGTACATCCCAGTGTATGCTTATCTCGATGACTGACTCATAACCAGAGACTCCTATGGAACGTGTCTGGCGAATACCCAAAAGACGGATCTCCTTTTCAATCTTGGATTCTCAATCAATGAGAAAGTCAGTCTGGTCCCCAGTCAAGTCGAACAGTTTCTGGGGGCACTAATTCGGTCAGAAGACATCCTCGTCTTCCCCTCCAGCATGAGGGTTCAAAACATGATGTTCCAGACCCTTCACTATATAGTCAGTCGCTGGATAACTGTCCGCAAAGCCATGCGACTACTGCGGATAATGGCATCCTGGATCTTCCTGTTTCCACATGCCCGTCTAAGCATGCGCCCCGTGCAGGAGTGGCTCTGGAGCCAGTGGTTAGGCAAGCAGTCAGTTGGACAATCTAGTGGTTCTCTCATTCAGACCCTCATTCAGTCTCTGCAATGGTAGTCAAATGAAAACCTTCTGATGGGGAAATCCTTTGTCACCCCTGCAGTAGGAGCCCTTCTTACCACGGGTGCATTCCTGTCAGGATGGAAAGCACCTCATAGAACAGACAGTGCACGGCATGTGGTCTCCATCAGTAGCTTCCAAACATATCAACCTGTCAGAACTGCTGGCATGTTCAAAGCACTGAAAGCATTCCAAACACATTTACAGAGGAAGACAGTTCTTGTCCTCACAGATGGCACCACCGAAATGTACTATCTGAACAAGCACAGGGGCACTCGCTCTCCAGGGCTATCCAAACTGTCACAGAACATTTGGAAGTGGGCACTTAAACACATGTTCCTACTATCACATGTTCCAGGGTAACAAAATCTTCTGGCAGACGTGCTCAGCAGAGACTTGCACCTACCCGTAGAACACGAGTCGTGCTTCCAAGAACACATTCTACTCAATGTATTTTCAGCATGGGGTCATCCAGACAGTGATTTATGCGCAAGACTCAATGCCCAGATTACACCTCCAGGAACCTCGAACGGTCCAAAGAGAACTTTCTTTGGATAACAGTCCGGGAGATTTGCCTACCGACACCCCCTAAGCACCCCACCATTCCCATTCTTAACAGAATATTGCACAAGATGCACCAGGAACAAGTCATGCTACTCCCGGCGCACCAATGTGGGCTTGACAGCCATGGTCTACCATCTAATGGGAATGTCGGTCTCCCCTTCCAGGAAACTGCCCTTCCCATGCAAAATTTTGTCACAGGACCTAGGGAAAACACTGCACCCATGCCCCAAACACTCAATTTAGCAGCTAGGCTCATGAAGTCAGAGTTTGGGCATCTACAATTACCTCAAAGATGCATGGACATACTTGGAGACACAGCACCTAACACCAGACATTGTTACTCCAATAAGTGTAAACGTTTTGTCATTTGGTGCAACTCTAAAAACATCAATCCTATTGACTGTTCACCTAAAGATCTAGTCCTTTATTGAACACACACATTAGCCTAAGGACTTATTTTCAACTCTCTCAGGGTCGACCTCGCTGCCCTCTCTGTGTATACCACGTCTCAGAGCAAGGGTTCATGGTGGAAAATTCCTGTAATTAAGGAATTCATGGAAGGGGTGAAAAGGTTTCACCCTCCCATTTCTAACCTGATTTCCGGATGAGACTTAAATTTTATTCTCTTTGAGCCAATGCGCAAGGCTAGTCTGAAAGTCCTCGCCTACAAGACTGCCTTTTTGTAGTCATTACTTCCATAAGGGCGAGGGCTCAGCGCACCGAAGTATCGCCAAAGTCCAGCCTGTCTGTGCGCAGGCCATTAATAGACTGCATGCAGTCGGGGGGCTATCCTTTGGCAACTGGTTATCTGGAGCGCAGCATTTTCCTATCCTTAGCCCCTGCTAACACTCCAGGACCAGTGGGCTTAGATAAACCTTCTAATGTTACTAAAGTTGTATCGACCGCTGGTCTCCATTGCGGTTTGCTTACTACCTGTTCATTAGTGGCTCATGCCATGGAGTATCATGACCTAGTGGTAAACTCCCAGCTGGATCTCCTGGCTTTGAGAGACGTCGGGCCCTGCTATTATTCAGGCTCTTTCCCCAAACTATGTTGTGGTTCATGTTGATCGTACTTTGGTCCATCCCGGTGGCGGAGTAGCAATTATGCATAAGGCCAAATATAAAATGTCTTGTACTGTGCCAGATCACTCCCTCAAGATGGAATGTCTGTGGCTCGTATTTCTCTATCCCCCCCCCACTTCGATGCTAACCATTCTGGCAGTCTATCGACCCCCTTGTGTTGATGGCTCTTTCTGTGTGGATTTCCGTGCTTTAGCCCTGTAGCTCCAGATTAAATATTGTAAATTGCTAATTGTGGGAGACTTTAATCTCCCAGTTAATACTACAAATGCATGTCAGGTAGCGCATTTTTTTTTGCCCGGATGTCTGACCTTGGGCTTCCTCAGTTGTTTTCCGATCTTACTCATGACTTTGTCTGTGCTCCAGGCTGTCCACTACTGTCTCTCCCCCTAGTCCGTTATTGTGGTCCGACCATTTCTTGGTACCTTTTTCCATTCTCCAGCTGGATACCATTCTACCGGTGGCAAAACTTGCTATTCCTAAATGCAATTGGCACAGGGTTTAAAATCATGAGTTACTGGCCTCCCTTCGCACAGTGTGTTCAGGATGTCCCTTGCTCCTTGACAACACTGGACGCCTCTTTTACTGTAGCTGCTGACTTGTTGGCTTCCCTTAGTCTTTAAAAACAAAAATGTAGAGGGCGCTAGAGGGCCACCCAAGATGGCCGCCAAGGCTTGAGCTCCCGCTCTGCCCAGGATTAATCCGTACGAATCCTGCTGTTCCAGACTTGGCTCTACACGACCAACGGTGGTTCCCGGCTCCTAAACCTCTCGTCTCCCTTCTCCTCGAATCTGGAAGAAAATCGGCCTTTCTACACTCCAGAACGACCCACCCGGTGCTGAGGCCTGCCATTTCACGCGCGCCGGCCATCTTGGTGCCCGAGCAGCCCCAGGAGAACATTCAATCAAGGCACCCCCCCCGACGCCGAGGTTGTTCTAACATTCGCAGCTCAAGAGGAGACTCAAAGTGCAGAGGAAACCAGAAAGCCCCGCCCCCCCCTACCAGACGCCCACCGCGTCAGGAACCAGCCGGCGAATTGTCACCGGGGCGGGGCGCTGGCCATTGGCGCCGCACCGGCAGATCTGCTACGGAGACAGCCCCCAGAGTCCCTCGGTGCGCAGCCATACCCCCCGCCCTGGGTGGCGTAAACTGAGCAAAGGACGAACTCCGGGGGAGCCACAGCACCGAATCTCTGACACGGCGGGAACGGATGTGGCCTGGGCGGAAGTGATTCGACGGAAGATGGAACAGACCCACAGTGGGACCACAGATTGAGGTACATATGGCAGGGCGCAGGGATTTGGAAGGGGGAGAGATCGCAAGCATAAGCGTACACACTGTGCCCCCGCGACCCCCAGCCACAAACCGTGCTGCTTTCTGAGGCCCGCGGCAACAGGACTTCGCACCCCCGAGGGAGCGGTGCATCGCAACACTTTGCTCCAGCGAGACGCTTAGATTGCAACAGAATCCCAGCATCTCCCTCCAAATGTACCCTTTGCGGTGAAGGGCCATTATCGACCTACTCCACGTAAGACTCGAACGATCATCACTCCTAAGTCTCCGGATCAACCGCAGTGCAAGCTCTCGAATTCCCCATGGCCGCGGCTGGGTCCTACCTACGACCAGGAAGCACCCCACCAGAAAGCAGTCACAACACTCCAAACTCTCTCACCTTTCGCCAGCATTTGCCAACCCCTGCGGGGGACTCTGCGAGGCTTCCGTTCGGTGGTAGGCCTTCGCTACCGGGAGAACTTGCGCACACAGCAAAGCAGGATGGGAAAGGCGGATAAACTGCAGAGGAAGCTGACTTTTGAAAACGGTGCGACTCCGAAGGCCACCCACTTACAAGACGAGAGTGAACCTACGCCTGGCGGTTCACTCAAACCAACATCAGGGAACAATCCGTCTGAAATAAAAACTTCTCTTGGAGCTAAAAGTGGGCATCGGCAGCTTCAACAGTAAAATGGATGACCTATCCTCCAAAGTAGACCTAATGCAACACTGCATCGATACCCACACGGAGCGATTAACAGAGGTCGAATAGCGGGTCTCCGACCTGGACGACGGCGCGACGGCACTATCGAGCAAGGTAGCCAGACTTGAAAGCCAAATGACCACAACCATGGCCAAGTGCGAGGACTTAGAAGGCTGCTCCAGACGGAACAACATCCGAATCATTGGAGTAAGAGAACATAAACTCCAGACGAAAATGGAAGATTATGTCGAATCACATTGCATCTCTCTCTTTGGCCGAGAAGCGTTCTCACAACTGTTCATGATAGAGAGAGCGCACAGGACTCCGTCCGCCAGACCAGCCCCTGGTGCCCCGTCCAGACCCATTATTGCGAGATTACTAAATTACAGAGACCGGGACGCCATTCTCCGCCTGGCCAGGGAGAAAGGAGAACTGCTCCATGACGGGGACAAAATCCACTTCTACCCCGACTTCTCGGCCGCTGTCCAAGCACAGAGAAGATCTTTCACCAACGTCAGGCAAATACTTCGAGACAACCAGCTGGTCTACTCAATGCTGTTCCGGCACGGCTCAGAGTACAACACAACGGAAGAGTCCATTTCTTCCAGTCCCCGGAAGAAGCCCACACGTTCCTAGACCAGAACGGTTGTCCGGATCAACATCCTTGTCAGCTCCGTCCCCAGAGAGAAAGAAACCCCAGGAATACTCCATAAGAAACAGCACCCAGCAATCACCCCAGTCAATCACTAGGAGCCAACCGGAACTAGCGCAATATAGCTAACACGACAGGGAAGAGACGTTGGGGAAGCCCAAAGCGCCCCTAGCACAGCATCTGTTCTCACGTTCAAGTTGGGGGGGATCCCGACGGACAGGTTGGGGGTTGTCCGCGCTATGGGAAAAGTTTTAAAGTTATTAGTTTGGACACTCGCTATATGTTCACGCCCGATCCCGACCCGTGCCCCTCCGCCCTGACAAGCCCACTACCGCTACAGAGCCTTCCACATCGAAGCCGCCGCATCATCCGGCAGGAAGTCCCAGTGCGCAACAAGTACAAACACGAGACCTGGGCTGGACTCACCGCGGCCGGCTAAAGCGAATACAAGAAGACACAATCAACTCTTAAACCCGCTTCATTCAAGGTGTTAACATGGAACATAAGAGGTGGTAACATCCCGATCAAAACCAGAAAAATCCTGCAATACTTGAGAACGCACGAGATCGACGTAGCCATGCTTCAAGAAACACATCTACCCCCTGGGAAAGAACACCTCTGGGCCAGAAGCTGGGTCTGCCACAGGTACTTCTCCTCATATTCATCGTACTCCAGAGGAGTCGCTATACTTATCCATAGGAGAACAAACTTCCGGCTAATCTACTCCGTAAAGGACACTGAAGGCAGAGCCATTCTAGTGAGTGGCACAGTAGCTGGCCAAAGTATAACCCTTGTCAACTCCTACGCTCCAAACCCAGACGGCCCCGACAATTTTAGCTGGGTACTAACACAGCTCTCCGGCCCAGTCAACCATAATCTGGGGGGGGCGATATGAATACAGTGCTCGACCCGGCGAAAGACAGATCGAGAACTACACCACAGCCCATGTCCAAAGCCTGCTTTCAAATTTGCAGGGCATTCGATCTGAAGGACGCTTGGAGAGCAGCGAATGGAGAGCGGCAAGAATATACCTTTCATTCGGTAGTTCATAACACGAGCTCCAGGATCGACTACTTTTTCATCTCTGCACGGGGTCCGCTGGTGAGGGACTCTTGCTATATCCTCCCAAGAACGTTATCCGATCACTCCCCGATAAGCCTCAATCTCAATTCAGCCAACTCTAAATCCCCATTACAGCGCTGGCGCTTCAAAAACGGATCCATGCGGGATGAGGTATTTGCAGCCGAGCTGAGAGAAGAAATCGCCAAGTTCCTGGAAGTGAACACAGGATCGGTCTCCTCCCCCGGCACAGTCTGAGGAAACGCTGAAATGTTTCACTAGGGGGATCTGCCTCGCTAAGGAGAATGGTATTCTTAAGCTCATCAGGTTTGAGCTGGTAACCAGCGAAAGGCGCCTTAAGGACCTGAAACGACAAATCACAAGTACAGGCGACCCCAAAATAAAAGCGGCCTTGAAAGAGGAACTTCAGATCTTTAATAACACAGCGGAAGGAGAATTAAAATATCTAGCCCGTAATAAGTAAATCAGGCAATATGGTGAAGGCCAAAAACCTGGCGCCCTTCTGGCAAACCTGATAAGAGCAGATAATAAGCTACCCCCTATAGAAGGCATTTGCTCCAAACAAGGTAAGATGATCCACACAGACGAAGGAATGGCTGAAGAATTCAGGCTCTTCTACCAAGACCTTTACAGCACAAAGCATAAGTGACTAAAACTCTCTACTGGAGTACCTCGAAGATACAGAGCTGTACTGGGTCGAGAGTCATCTGCGGGATGCACTCAATGAATTGATCACGCCAGAGGAGATCATAGAAGTCATCAAGACCCTCCAGAACTCCAAAGCACCTGGACCAGATGGCCCAACGGGGGAATTTTACAAAGCATTCGCAGTTACCCTTGCCCCCCTCCTAGCGGCAGTATATGAGGAGGCACTTGAAAAGAAGACACTTCCCCCATCCCTCTGTGCCGCTAACATCATCCTTTTACACAAACCCGGCAAGCCTCCAGAAGACTGCGCATCCTATCGTCCCATCTCCCTGCTTAACCTGGACAATAAAATTCTAGCAAAGATACTTGCGAACAGGTTGATGCCACTAATGCCCGCCTTGGTCCTCGCAGATCAGGCGGGGTTCATTCCAGGCCACAACACGTCCTGTGGAATAAGAAGAATGTTCGGCGTTATCGCAGCACTGGATCCCGCTCAGCAGGCAGTCGCGGTTCTTCTCGATGCCGAGATGGCATTTGATTCGGTGGAGTGGCCCTTCCTGTTCGCAGTGCTTACCAGGATGGGACTGGGTGTCCGATTCATCAACCTAGTGTCCCTGCTCTACACCAATCCACAAGCTAACATCATTGTGGGAACAGCGAATTCGGCCCCCGTGGAATTACAACGCGGAACACGACAGGGTTGTCCACTTTCGGCGCTGATTTTTGCCCTAATAATGGAGCCCTTGGCGTCCAACCTCAGGGAACTGAGGCAACAGAGAGGACTTAACATAGGACCACACAAGCTCATCACATCCCTATAGGCAGATGACGTGGCGCTGTTTGTGTGCAACCCCGAAGAAAATCTAAATCCAGTAATGAGAGTAGTCATTAAATTCGGAGCAGCCTCAGGTTTAAAAATCAACCAGTCAAAATCCATCATATTCCCATTGACTCCATCGACCAGGGCGTTTGCAGATGACTTTCAGTTCACATGGAAAAGATCCAAGGTCCGGTACCTAGGGATTCAGTTGGCACTGACTCATCAAGAGGTATTCCGAGACCATTACGAAGAAGTCACCAAATCCTTGCAAGATAAAGTGGCACGATGGAAGTCTCTGCCATTGACTCTCTGGGGAAGAGCCTCCCTAGTGAAGATGGTGATACTACCAAAACTACTGTACTTATTCACAAACATTCCCATACTACTGCCACAATCGTATCTGAAAAGATTGAAAAGCTTGGTTCTTGAATTAATATGGGCGAGTAAGATGGCCAGAGTGGTGCACTCAACACTGTCTCCCGGTGACGAGCGGGGGGACTAGCCCTTCCAGATCTGGAGAAATACTTCTGGGCGGCACAAGCACAGTTCCTCAGTCATTGGTACGCCACACAACCAGTCAGACCCCACGTGCAAGTGGAACAAGCTCTGGCGACACCCAACCTGTTGAGTGCTGTTGTACTCGGCCAGACACCGGTCCCCAATAACAACATGAATGTGATGCCCGTGACGTACAAGATTTGGAAAACGCTTGCCCAAAAATATGGAGTGCAAACTCTGTACTCTCCCCTTCTTCCTGTGAAATTCATACCAGGGGTGCCGCTGACATCCGAGAAAGTTTACCACCAATGGGTTGAAAAGCTCCACATAAATTCCCTGGGAGATTTCTTCATTGAGGACAGTTTCATAACCCTGCAACAGGCCAGACAGAAGGGCGGCAATACCGCACTTGACACTCATCTATTTAGGACTCAATACACTTTGCAAGCAAGCCTACCTGACTTCCCAAAGCAACCACAAACCTGGCAGTTACTCCATAACACAATACAAGCACAGGGAGAAGGCAGACTGGTATCGCAGATCTACAAATCTATTATCACCGACCTGACCACCAGCGACTCCCGTGCAAAAACCAGATGGGAAAAGTCCCTACGTACACTCATCCCTGAGGAAGACCGGATCTTCATTCTGACAAACGCAGAAGATAGCTCTCAACTCCCGCTTTAAGCTAATCCATTTTAATTTCCTTCACCAAACTTACTACACACCAGCGAAAGCAAACAACATCCTGAGGCTTCTACAAAATGTGAAAGATATGGTTCACCTTCGGCAGACTTTGTGCACCTTGCATGGGACTGCCCCAAACTGTCCCTATTCTGGGGCCAAGTTATGAAGACAACAGCCACGATCGTGGGAGAAACCGTGCAGCCCGCCCAGACAGCAGCCCTGCTTGGTATGACAAGGCTCATGTCAGCACCAATAAGAAAACTGGCTGGCTGCTGTTGACTCTTGCTCGTAGGTGGATTGCCATGGCCTGGGGTCGTGGTCCCCCACTCCCACCACGGTCGCCGCTTGGCGTAAGGACATTCTGTACTGCCAAGATGTTGAAACAGATTTCATTAAGCTGTTGCCACTCCATGCCCGCCAGACATCTGGGGCCCCCTGGTAACTTTTCTGATGAATGAAGCAGAGGATGCCCCCCCCCCAGAAATCGACAGTTAGAAGAGGCCATATTCGGCAATTTATGTAGCTTAATACCTCCACCCCACTGAGACATTGAATTGGGGTGTTGCAATACGCAACACTATGTGCACTGAACTTCAGAGCGGGATGTCGGGGGGGGGGGGGGGGGGGTGTGATCTGTGGGATTTGGCGCAAGTTAAGTTCACCCTAATGTGGGTGTGTAGTTGTACTGTGTTGGCATAAAAGTAAAAAAAAAGGTTTAAAACATTTTTTTTTTAAAAAAGTAATCGTTCTGAGCCCTGGTTCTCTGAACTTGGGACTTGTAAACTGCTATTCAGACAAGCGGAGAGGAAGTGGCAAGCAAATTACTTTGAGGATAAAGTCGCTTTCTATGATAGCCTATCAGAAGGCTTTCATATCTGCAAATAAATCATTTAGTCCGAAGATGGAAAATGTTGTCAATCAACCTAAGGCTTTGTTTGATCTGGTTCAATCTTTCTTCTCCAGCAATAGTTGGTTCTCAGGCGGTACCTTCTTAGGCACTCTGTGATTCACTCTCCTCGTTTTTTCACACCAAGATTGAGACTATCCTCAAAAATATCAGTAGCACGGCTGGTCAGTCTGCTCCTGTGCCCATCGTTCACTCGTCACCTGTATCTAATTCTACTTGGTCTGCTTTCCTCACTTTCTCTGATCAAAAAGTTCTCATAGCCATTCATAAAAACGGCTTCACCTGCCTATTCTATTCCCTTGGTGGTTCTTAAGGAAATTTCGGAAGACATTATTTCACTGATCACTACAGCAGTAAATGCTTTGTTCCGCAATGGATGTATCCCTAATACTCTGAAACATGCTCTTGTGATACCCCTACTTAAGAAACCCTCCCTAGATTCTGCGGTGCTTGCTAATTTTCATCCTATTTCTCTCCTCCCTTTTCTTATGAAGGTGTTGGAGGCCTTGTGTCCCCTCTGCTCTCCTCCTTCTTGGAATCCTATGGGTTCTTTGACCCTTTTCAGTCGGGATTTCGGCCTGAAAGGGGCACACAGTCGGACCTCAACTCTGTGCTGGATGACCTTGCTCGCCTGGTTGATCAGGGTGTAGTCGGAAGTATTATTGTTAGATCCATCTGCTGCGTTCGACATGGTTGATCATTCCACCATGAACTCCCGGTTATCTGCAGCTGGCTTGTCTGGCCAAGTTCTGGCATGGTTCTCTGCATGCCTGAATTCGCTCCCAGTCTGTTTCTCTTCCTCCTTTCAATTTGAAATTTGTTTTGTTGTCTTGCGGGGTCCCACATGGATTCACGCTATTGCCAATACTATTCAACATTTACATCAGGCCACTTCTCTGCCACTGAGATACTGCAGCACGACTTAGGAGTTGCCTTGAGGACCTGGCCTCTTGGATGGCGGAGAACTGGCTAAAGCTAAATGGGGATAAAACTGAGGTTCTTGTTATCGGAACCTCTAGTCCCCTTTCTTTCTGGACGGTTGATTTTTGGCCCACTCATCTTGGTCTTTTCCTTCTGCTGTCCTCTTCGGTAAAGAACTTGGGGGTAAAAATCACTTAGTTTCTTTCTATGGATAAACCGGTTATGGGTGTCTGTAGGGCCGGTCACTTTAAATTGAAAATCTGCTGAAATTTCCTTTTATCCCGGTTCAGTTACAAATTCCAGTGGTGGCAGCTCTCGTTCTTAGCGCAGTTGACTACTGCAATTCGCTCTACCTTTGTTAACCACATTATCTCACAAATCTGCTTCAGCTGCTCCAGAACGTTGCTGCCAGGTCTATCCTTCATCCACCGCTTGGAGCGCATGTCTCCCCTGCTCCAACAGCTTAATTGGCTGCCTATTGAGAAGGGTGTTCTTTTTAAATCTTTGTGCATTGTCCATTGTGCTTTTTACAAAGGAGGGGCGGAATACCTCCAGGCAAAGTTTCCGCCTTAAGTTCCTTCTTGTTGCCTTAGTTCTCAGTCTGCCCTATTTGTCCAAGTCCCTCAGGTCAGACTATCCTGTATGGGTGGGCAAGTTTTTTCAGTTGCTTCTGCGAAGGCCTGGAATGCTCTCCCTCACTCTTTGCGAGCTATCTCCTATTATCTTGCTTTTCGTCGTGCCCTGACAACCTTATCATTCTAGGCTATAAAATTGCTGTTTCTCCGCTGGTTTAGTGCAATTATGCTTTCGGGCGAATGTGCGCTTTATAAATATAAATAACATAACAAGGAGGGTTAGTGAATTGCAGGCCCTCTCAGTACAGGATCCATTTGTGACTATTCACAAAGATAGTGGTACTGCGCACATACCCATGTTTTGCTCCTGAATTAATTTCTAAGGTAATTTAATTGTTTTATAACACGCCTAATATCATACCTCAGTTCAGTTTATAAGATCAGATCCACGATTCGAACCTTTGTTGCTCTGCGTGGTCTTGCTTCCAAGACCAGCGCGTTGCCCCTGTGCTATCCACGTGAACCAATTAATCGAACTTCCTACCTTCTTTCAGAATCCATTTAACTCTGCTAAAAGAAGCCTCCATAAGCTAGATGGTGGAAGAGCAGTTTGTACTATCTTGAACAAACTAAACCACTAAGAAAGACGGGCCAATTCTGTCTCTGGGGCAGCTGGTCTCCAAATGGATTGTTCAATGCTTCACACTGTTACTCTCTTGCCTAAAGAGACTTCCCCTTCACACCTAGAGCTCACTCTACTAGAGGCACAGGAGTTACTATAGCCTTTATTGCAAATGTTCCTCTTGATTTTTTTTCCAAAGCAGTTACCTGGAGTTATGTTGACACCTTCACTCAACATTTCTGCTTAGACACACTCTAAATCTGATTCTCAGGTAGGACCAGCAGTGCCAAGACATCTTTGGTACTGTTCTTTCACAAATCCCACCACCATCTCCTTGTACTGCTCGCTATTGCCCTTGTTACTGTTGTAAGCTTCTTGAGGTAAATTCGTTTGGTAGGAGGATGACTATGCAATTTCTTTTTTTTTTTTTTACACTGCTTCTGCTAAGCTGTAGGGAATTCCCAAATCTTTGTATACCGCCATACATTTGCTCTGAGTTGCCATCATAATTTGAAGTATTGCAGCATCCAAGTTGATCCTAAACAGTGTCTTACCTGACTAAATGTTCTCCCCTCTTGCATGGGCTTGTGTCAATTGTTTTATAATTGGTTTGCTACATTCTGGCAACCAGCATCTCTTTCCAGATCCTTCCTCCACGTCCCCCCTGCCCCCACTTGTCCCCCATGACCTGCAGGATCCTCCAGGATTCCCTAGTCTCTGCAATAATCCAGGGTTAAATGGAACGAGTTGGAACGCTCCAAGCAGAAGAGGGCATGACTATCCATAACCAGTTATACATCAGTGGCACACAATAGCCATAATCTTAATTGATCTCAGGGATTTAATCAGTGATGTCATCCTTATGCCCGAAGCCCAAAGGGTGAGTTTTACCTCCTTCATGAAAGGCCCTATAGTAGACATTCATAGCTGGCTGCACCATATGGGCCCTAGTTGGGGGCAACGATGTTGTCCACGCCTCATTTAGTCCATGCTTAAAGGTCTTTGGTCCTTTTTATAAAACACGTTTTATTATGTTTTATTGTTCACCAAACACAGAAAAAAAATAGCTGGATACAGCAACATTGCAGTCAAAGCTTCTATAGATCTCCATAAGCATTAAAGTGATAAACCAATTATCCAAACTCTGTTCCCTAATCCCGTACATCTGAGACCTCTGGCAAAATTGCAGGCTCTGCATATCAGAAGCCAAATTCAAAATTCTTGATAAGAACTAACAAATTAAAAGGGCCAAGGCATTTCACATTTCAAATAGATGTAGTGCTTGAAGTCTGGTGGGACACGTCAAATCTGTTTTCCTGTGCAAAATAGTCTTCGTGGCTTCCAGATTGGCACAAAGGCAGTGCAAGTCTTAACATCTGCAGTTTATATTTCCATCGCCAGCTTATTCATCCAAATGTACAAGGAGGCATCCTCCCCCAGCATCACCCAATCATTAGTTTGGAAGGTGATAATATTGCCTTAGTCAGCCTCCCTTGTCGAGCAAACATAGGGTAGACGCCTTCCACTGGTAGGTCCAAGTCTACCTGCAAGGGTCTCAAGGGATGTCCAGGCCCTACTGGGGGCCCTCAAGTTGTTCACAAATCTTTCCTCCAGGATGGGACAAGAACCTGGCACAGCCACCATAGATGGAGAAATGTCCTCACACCCACTCCAGCATGCTTCAGGATTCTCAAGAGTTTATTGCAGTTGTCAAGTAGCAATGTTGCAGCTGCTTATACACTTAAGTTGCACACATCTTGAGGAACCCCTTACTCTAGACCACATTTCCCACCATTGCTTCTGGGAGATGGGTGCCACAGATCTGCCTTCCAACAGGCCTGATAACACCAGGCTGTATGGGGTCTTTATTGTCTGGAACATTGTACATCTGTGAGATCAAACCTTTAGTGAGATATTACCCCCTAGTTGCCACTTTAAGGTATTCTCCCTACAAGATCAAGTGTCTGAGCTGAAGGTTGTCCATCCTATCCTCTTAATGGACACCAAATGTAATCTACAGTCTTCAAATAATCTAATCTCACTCCCCTTAAACATATCTTGGATAGGCGTGAAGTTTGACATGCCAAGCCAAGGGAGGAAGGGGAAAGAGAATGTCAACAAGTTACTTTTGGTAACCCTTCAGTCACATGTTTTGAGCACTGACATAGTGATATGATTCACATAAACAGGAGAGCTCTGATGTTTATTGAACCAAATGAGGTTCCAAAGCAAAGTGCCTGCTACTGCACTAGCCATGGCTTACTATTGTTTAGATTAGTCGATCAGTCTCGGGAGCAATGTGCTCGCCTTGGAAGCAAGACGATGCGGACCAACACAGGTTCGATCCCTGGGTCCATGCTTGGAAACCTCTGGGTATTAAGCGTGTTCTAAAAAACTAATTATAAATTAATCTTGTTTCATCTATTCGGTCCTTAGCTGTGATGCCATGTAATGAGAAATGTTTGGGCATACCAGGCATTCTTTGCTTGCACTTGCCATAACTACTCTCTGCACAATTCTAGGCATCATTCCGTTGAAAATTGAAGTAACACTTTTTTTCTAGTTTTTCTTTTGAAAATTTGGTTTTATTGGAGTTTTAAAATTATGACATAATTCAAAAAATAATGCGAACATTGATATATATCAAAGTAAGGTCACAACTCCCCCTCCCCCCCATCCCATGCCATGGTTTAATGGTCGATAACAACAACAGGGTCCGGCACATCATCTGAAGATGCAATGCGAGCATAGGGTTGCTTCCGAAAGAAAGACAGTGCTCAAAAAACAAGGTCCAACTTATAAAAGTCACATTTCCTCTAACAATCGATCTCTTCCCACTCCAAGGGGGTTGCCCCGATAGTATTGTTCCCATCAAAAGGACCGTCTGAGCTGATTACTTATGCCTCAGGCTATTTTCCCATACTTATCAAAAAATGACAGCCATAGGGCCTCGATGTTAGATCTGGATTCATCTATCAGGTGGGTTAGATACTCCATATCATAGATTGCTGTGTTTTCGCTACCCACTCCCCCTCCCCAGGAGGTCGGGGTTATTTCCATTTTTGGGCCCAGCAGCATCTAGCCGCGACTAGCATGACCTGCAACATGTGGTCGTGTTTCACCTTGGGGGCCCCCCTCAACCTCAATGCCGAACAACACCAGCCAGGGGGACAGAGTTCTCACCATTCCGTCTACTCCTCTTATCCATGACAGGACCTCACTCCAGTAGGTCTGTGCCATCTGGCACTTCCACCACATATGGACATAATCCCCCTTTTCAACGTGGCATTTCCAGCAGTGGGGGTCGTAACCTTTTCTCATTCTGGCTATCCTCTGTGTGGGGGTAGTGCCATCTGTGTATCAACTTCAGGGCCTGGTGGCGGTATTGGGGTGCAGTTGTGGAACGGTGTGCCTGCCTACAAATCTTGGTCCATCCTTTTTCCGTTATGGGGGTGCCTAAATCCTTCCCCCATTGTACTTGGGAAGATGGGCGGGGAGGGGGTCCCGTGGGGTAGGGAACAACAAAAAGCTATAGAGCCGCGATATCACCCCCTTGGTACCTTTGTGTGTTATGAGGAATTTCTCAAAATCGGTTAGGTCCCGCCTAAGTGTCACCCCAGCTGCTCTCAGTAAGGGCACCCTTAAGCTGTAGGTATCGAAAGGGGGAGAGGTTAGGGAGGTCCAGGGCGTCCTTCAGGTCACCTAGAGATATAAACACCCCATCCACCCAAAGCTGTCTGGCCCTACAAAGATCCACCTCGTACCATTGCTGGAAGGCTAATGTTTCGTTGAACCCTTCTCAAAGTGGCGGAGCCCAGATGCAGCTCAAAGGTGAGGGCCACGTTGTGAGCCATCTTAGGTAACCCCCTTCCTTCCAAATAGACCACAGCACTCCCAACACTGGATGTTTTAAAACCCTTCTCGGAATAGATGTCTTGGGGACCCATAGCCAATCGTCCAATGTGACCGGCGAGAAGAGTGTGTTATCCAGTGTTACCCATTGTTTCTTCGGGCCAGGCGTCAAATGATCAACAAGGACGCGCAATTGTGACGCCTTATAAGAAGTGTTTAGATCTGGGAAATTAACTCCACCCTCATCCTTGGGTCTTGTGAGGGTGTCATAAGCAATCCTGTGGGATTTACCGGCCCATAGATAGCGGAGAAGGGCTCGCTTGATCTCTAGGAGAAATGAGTTTGGTATCTGGGTTGGCAGCATTTGAAACAGATATAAGAATTTGAGGAGGATTACTATTTTGATGGAGTTGAGGCGAGCCACCCATGAGTGGCCGGATTTTTACCAGCGTCCCAGGTTGTGTTTGATTGACCTCCATAGGGGCGGGTAGTTTACCTTAAAGAGATCCTCTGTGTGATGGAATTTGGATCCCCAGGTGAGAGATTCCCTCTGTTTGTTTACAGAACGGAAGGTTATCGGTGTATTGTCTCTCGGTCTCGTTGAGCTGGCCTGCCGGGAAAGCCACTGATTTATCTACTTTGACCTTATAGCCTGCCAGGGAACCATATCGCTCTAGACTATTCAACACCTCTGGGAGTGATTGGGATGGTTTAGAGAGGTACAGGAGGACATTGTCGGCAAACAGGGTTATTTTGTAGTCGGTTCCCCCTATTTTAACACCCTGGATCTGATCGTTAGTCCTGATTGCTATAGCCCAGGGTTCCATTACCAGGGCGTATATGAGGGGAGACAGTGGGCATCCCTGTCTTGCGCCTCCCTCTAAAGGAAAGGACTCCGACTCTCCTCCATTGACCACGACTTTAGCGGAAGGGCGGGAGTAAAGGGCCGTCATCCATCCACGCCACCTGGGTCCCATCCCCAAGGACGACTGAACCCCCTCCATGAAGGCCCAGCTCACCCTGTCAAATGCCTTCTCCGCGTCTAAAGACCAGAGGAATGGCACCGTCAGATTTCACTCCATTTGAGCTCAGTATGTGCAGGGTTTTGCGCATGCTGTCTGCTCCTTGTCTATTTACTACAAAGCCTACCTGATCGGGATGGATCAGTCGGGGGAGACACCGTTCTAGACGTGTCACCAGGATCTTGGTGAAGATCTTGGCATCTGTGTTCAGGAGCGAGATGGGCCTGTATGAGCCACACTCCGCTGGGTCTCTGCCCGGCTTAAGGATGACTGTGATTATGGCCTGCAGGAATGTCGGTGGAATGGTTTCTAAGGTTTTGATTTGGTTCAATAATTTGGTCAGTGTTTGGGTTAGTCCGGACTGGAATTGTTTATAGAAATCCGCTGTGTACCCATCTTCTCCCAGGTTCTTGCCTATTTTAAGCTTTTTGATGGCCTCTTCCACCTCCTCCTCTATCTCCCTGTCTAGTGTCTCCCTCTCTAGGTCTGTGAGCTTGGGTAGGGGGTAGTCTTCAAGATATTTTCGAATTTCATCCAGTGATTCACCCTCTTGTTTAGTGTAGAGGGCCTTATAGAAGGCAGCAAATGATTTGGCTGTGTTCAGTTTTTATCTGGGCGTTACCCGCCCCGTATTTGACCTTTTCTATGCATCTGCCCGCCCTGTTTCCCTTCAGCCTATGTGCCAGAAGAGTTCCAACCCTGTCGCCCCTCTCATAGTATCTCTGCTTCGTGTATCTCCTTTTTTTAACTACCTCTCCAATCAGGATTGTATGCAGAGCTTGTCTCTTCTCTCTCATTTCACTCAGGAGGTTTTCGCGGTCTGTTTCCCTTGGTGAGCTGTGCCCTCATGGCCCGCAGGTCTTCCCGGATTCTGGATTCTATCAGGGCACTCTCTTGCTTCTTGCTCGAACCCTCTGCGATGAGGAGATCCCTGAAGGTGGCCTTCGCTGCCTCCCAAACTGTAACCATTGGGACTTCCCCTGTGTCGTTTGATAAGAAGGCTTCTATTTCGTTCTTAAGGAATTCCCTAAACACCTGGTCCCTCATGAGGGTATTGTTGCAGCGCCACCTACGTGATTTCACGGTGGCTTGCAGCCGCCATTCCATAACGAGGAGTTCATGATCCGACCAGGTCACAGATTCAACCGTGGGGTTTCCAACCTCTCCCCCTCCCTCCTCCAACACCAGCAGCAAATCAATTCTGGTATATATTTGGTGGGGAGGGGAGAAGAACGTGTAACCCCCAGGGGTTTGCCAGCATTTGCGCCATACGTCAACCCAGTAGTACTCTTGTAGGAGGTCCCTCGGGGCGAGATTATCTTTTGTGGGGGCTTTTGGTCCCGTCCCTTTGGCCGACCACCAGTCAGGATGGGGTCTTTAATGAGATGGAAGTCTCCGCCCAGGATTGTGGCTCCCTTGGCCCACCCGTCCATAACCCCAAGAACCTTGTGGATAAACTTGACTTGGCCGGCGTGGGGCGCGTACAGGGTGGCTAGTGTGACTCGTGTGCCCTGGGCTGACCCCTTGATCGCAAGAAATCTAGCTCCAAAGCCCCTTTTCGTCTCTACATCAGTGAGATACAGCGATTTACCCAAGACGATACCCACTCCCTCCTTTGAGGATTTGTGCGAGGCCCAGAAGTTTCTACCTAACTCCTTTCCTTTCTTGTAGGAAAAGGGCCAGTAATTTCTGTTTGCGGAATAAGTTACTTGTGAGAGACCGCTTGTTTTGCGAGTTGAGATCTTTCCCGTTGAGCCTACCGATCCGTCCTTCAACCATGGTCGTCGCTATCCTTGCCCTGTGAAGCCTCAGTGAGTGCCCCGTTATCCGTAGACTTGAACCACAGAACCATGGCATGGTGTTCCCTATGTCCCACTCCCCCCCCCCCCCCCCCCTCCCCTGTCACATCCCCGGTTCCCCATTTCCCTTACCCATTTTGGTAGGCGTCCGTCTCAATCGCCGGACATACATCGGGTTTAGTCAACGAACCACCAGGGCCGCTGCCCCGGCCCCGAGAGAGAAATAGTGTGGATCGTACCCTCCAGGTTATACCTATAGGAACATTTTACAGGTTTAGTCGTAGTCCAATCCTTCTACAAGACCTCCTCCGCCCCAGCCCCCTCTATTCCCGCTGCGTGTCTTGTTGTGTCTCATAGGGGCTGGGTCCAACCGTGAACTAGCTTCCAGCGTGAATCGGGGGGTTCTCGAGGGTCTCGGGGGGGACGCACCTGGCCACCTTCTGACAACCTAGAACACCACCACTCGTGTGTTTCAGACAGGTGGGACCCGACACCTTCAACCATCAATTTCGGCATAAGCCTCGCCAACCGTGGCAACATCACAATACAACATAACACGCCCCCAAACATGGAGGGCCCCATGAGGGCCCTGCGGGCAAATACAATTCAATAACATTGTATTTCTTAACTTTCTCCCCTTCCCTCTTAATCATTCGGATCCGTTGCGCGGGCCTTGGCATCAACAAAAGTGGAACAAATGTTTCTCCTCAATTCGCCAACGGCCACGGAGGGCGAGTGAGCGAATGAACCACAACAGATCGGCACTGCATTCCCTTTTAACTTCTCTGTCCGATAATCATGCGGGTCCTCCACGTCCCTCCGAGGGGTGCCTGGTTTTTCTGAATTTCCGGGTGCCCTTCACTTTGTTTCCCCTGGCTGAGGTCAGGGTCCCGTGGGGCACGTCACGGGCCTCTGTCAGATCCGCCGTTCTCCCCCGAGGGTCCGGGGGGGACTCCGATCAGTTCGTCGATGCCTCTCTGGATGTCCTCTTCTGTAACGAGCTGAAAGTTTTCCCCTTGCCATTCAAAGGATAGGTAGAGTGGGTGTCCCCAGCGGTACCGGACCCCCTTCTCCTGCAGCCACCTAGTGATTGGACCGCATTTTTTCCTCATTTGTAGCGTGAGGGCGGATAGGTCCTGGTAGATTGCCACCCTGGAGTTGTCGTATTGTATCTCTCTTAGGGTTCTAGCTCTTTCAAGTATTTTTGCTTTGTCTCTATAATAGTGGAACTTCGCAAGCACGGAGTGTGGGCCCCTACTGCCTCTGCCAGCTTGATGAACCCTATCATCAGGATGGTTTCCCCGGAGTCAATTCCCAAGACAATCCTAATCTCTGTCATGATGCCTACCTCTAAGGAGCCAGGCCGGGTCCAGCAACCCCAGAGGCAGACATCATTTTCCCCAGGGAAGTCTCAGCGGGCCCAAGTCGGGGCCCTTTGGACTCAGTCCTGGCGCCTTAGGCGCCAGGCTCATAGCGGACCCCAGTCCTGGCGCCTTAGGCGCCAGGCTCATAGAAGAGGATATGTGTTTAAGTGCTTGGGTGCACACTTACCTGATGCAGACCTTGCTGCTTCATCCAGGCCCTCTTGAGGCCTGAATGGGACTACTTAACCTGTAGGACTACTTCACCACCCGGGTGTGGTCGGGGAAGGATACATACCTGATTGGTGGAAGGATACATACCAGGAACTTCTTCCAAGGCTATTTAAACCCCACCCGAACAGCCACACATGCTTCGCGTTGTTCTGCACCTAGCAGCTGGACGCTCACCGTGTCAGCTCCTGCATCCTGACTTCAGCCACGCCTGCCAGCACCCTGGAACACCTGCAAGGGGAGAAAGGAAGAGAATAGGAGAAGAAAAGCCCTTACCTGCTAAATCTGCATCCCGGAGTCATTTCTCCAACGGCCCTGAAAAGGAAGACATCATTTTAAAGGCATTTCGTTTCGATCGCTGCAGCGCTGCATTTTACTCACCTTTGCAAGGCGCTTCCATCTTCAGCAGCGATCTTCTGGATTCAGCTACGCCCCGGCGCCTAGAGGAAAAAAGACAAGAACAAAGGTGAGAGGGAGAAAAGGAATAAGGAAAGCTCAGTTTCCTTTTAAGTCTTACCTGTTGGATTATTCCCACTGCATTTCGGGTCCTGCCGCTTCCTGGCATCTCCGGACCCCGGCCCCTATGGGGAAAAAAGACAAAGACATTGAATGAGCGAATGCAAAGACATTACCTGAGCGCTCATCCAGAACTGTTTCACTTCGGGTCGGCGCCATATCTCCGGCACTCCGAACCCCGGCCCCTAAGGGGAAAAAGACATAAGCATTAGCGCTTGCTGCAATTAGACAAACATTATTATTAAGCTTGAACTTTTGAACAGAACTTTTACAGCGCCTTACCTGAACAGTCAAGCTTACCTGAACTCCCATCAATCCTCAATCCAGTGAAGTAACTGGGTTTCAACGCGGCCCTGCATCAGAAGCAGGATGGAGAGCTCATCCTTCCAAACCCTAAGGTGAGGCTTCATGGGGAATCGTGGAGGGGGTATCGTGGAGGGTTGGAAGGGAGTGGGAGGCTTGAGCATAGTTCCACAGTTGGTAATACTCCCTTTTCACGCACAGGAGGGTATCCAACGAGCCAGGGAAGCCAGAATAGAGGGGCCCTTCCTGTCCATCTTCAGAGTTCTGCGCCTTCGACGCCGCGCCTCCGTGGGAACCAGGTGAGCGTTACAATCTCCTGCACTTTGCCCTCCAGGCCGGTCTGGGTCTCCCCCTCCACCTCAGTCAGGCCGAAGAATCGCAGGTTACATCTGCGTTCACGATTTTCCATGTTATCCACTTTGAGGCGGAGTTCCCCCTCGCGCCGCTGCATCTCTTTAAACCTTGCCTCCATCTGAGCCTCCAAGAAGTCGGTGGACGCCTGGTTATACTCTACCCCCTGCATTCTGTCCTCCAACGTGGAGACCTTGGCGGTGAGGTCGGCCAGCTTGGCTCCCATGTCCGTTCTCATCCCCCTGATTTCGTCTAGGATTGTCTGGATATTGTTCTGCACGGTGTTCATGTCGGGGGTTGGCGTAGGTGGGGAGTTGATCTCCATCTCTTGTCTTTTTCGGGGAGTGAATTGGTATCCTGCCAGGGTTTCTTTCCAACTCATGGGGGTGTCTCCACCTCTAGATCTTCATGGTTTCCCAATGTTCCTCGTGGTCTCCCCCGGTTCCGTACCAACTCCGATGAGGTGTGGTGGTTAGGACGGGCGGGTCGGGCCCCAACCCCCACCCTCCCCCCCGCCCCAGACAGCCAGTACTCACGGTTCCTCCGATGTGGGGCCGGTGGGTGCGTTCAAAGGTCGCCGGGGTGGTAGCCGCTGTGGATGGCAAGTAGTAGGCCCCTAAATAAGGTGGTGAACCCCACGATGGGCCCGGCACTCCGCAGAGGGGCCCAGGCGCGCTCCCGTGTCGGCCCGGGCCTATTAGGTGTAGGCCTCTGAGGGCTGTGTTGCAGCAGCAGCCGGGGGGAGTCCTTATGGTAGTTGTTGCAAAGATGTTCCCCACCGCCGGGGGGGCGAGGAGAGGAAGGGGCCCGGGCGAGCTCCTGCGACGGCCCGGGTCGAGATACACAGACGTGTGTGCGGCAGGCCGGGGTCCGGCCGTGGAGGCCCGGGGCGTACTGTCGTCCAAAACTGCCGCAGCGGGAGCTGAAGGTGGGCTCGTCGGACGAGGGCTCCGGTCTCCGAGGGGCTCCCACGAGCTTTCGGCGATGCCGGTAGAGGCGCATGGTGTTGATTCCTCAGATCCCGGCGCAGCACCCATCCGCGGAGAGGAGGGGCCTGGCCACAGAGCTTCACCTCGTGCGCCGCACAGGCCTGGAGGGGGAGGGGGACCGCGGAAGCTCCAAGTCAAATAGCTCGGGGACCCGGGCACCCCCAGAGCTCGGGAAGGTATTGCCGTAGTCCCCAGGAGTTCCCCCAGCCTTTGTAGGGGGATAACGTTTCTTTTATCGCAGTTTACTCCACAAATCTCTCGGGGCTTCAGGGGAGCCGAACGATCAGGCAGCCGTCACGCCTGCGCCCCCTGGTGGCCTCCACTTTTTCTAGTTTAACTAATATGATCTGGGGAAGTACTTGAGTAGTTTTTGCCTTGGCAGTAGGGTCATTTTCTGAATGTCCAAACCAAGATAAAGCAAGGTGTATCCAGCAAAGCTACTCCAATGGTGTCAAAAAGGGCGGAGTATTAGCCCAGTTAGCGAGAATGTTCCGTTTCTGTGCTGATTCCCTTTAACTCCAAATTGCAACGCAGGAAGCTGTTCAAGACACTGATTTTGTTGTGGACATTCTGAAGGATCCCCTGCCCCCCCCCCCCCCGCAAGCCAGACAATCCCCCTGCTAAATTCCATCAAAAAGTACCTCACCTCCTTTACTGTCCACTTCTTTCACAAGGGCTGTCAACCCTCGGATTGAGAAACAGTTTAGCCCCGCTCTGTCTTACCCTTTGTACATTCGAGGGCATGCCACTCCAGACTACCTGGTTGTCACTACCACCAGGAAGAAGGCTGGAGTGCCACTGTCTACTGCAGAGGCACCCCCAGACAAAGACTGCAAAAAACTATATGCCCTTGGCAAACGGATCACCGCTTCAGCAGCATATTCAACAAGAATTGCAAATAATACTACTCTTCTTGTTAGTAGTGATGTGCAGTGGAGCCTGCTTCTGGAAGTCCTCCAAGAAGTCCCTGAACCTGTGCGATCACGTCTACTGGCGGTCGTCTCAGTGGGAAAACGGGTGACCTACAACATCCTAAAAAATGTTAGATGCAGCTGAGACAGCTGGGCGTAGTTTGGCCCAGGGTACTCTTCTCAAAAAAGGCTTTCTTGGCTAAAGAACTCGGCGTTAAAGCCAGAGACTCAGGCCTTGTTAATTAACAAACTTGTGGAAGAAACAAATTTGTTTGGCAAGGCTGTAGACACCCTGGAGACGGCGAAAAAAAGAGCACAAGACTCTTCTCTTAATCAAATCACTTCCAGACCTTTTTAACTGGGTTGGGCCAACTCTTGCTGTTCCTTTCGAGGAGAGTCGTTTTTCCCAATCTCCACACGGCCAGTATGGAGCAAGAGGAACCCCATGGACCTCCCGGACACGGCTCAGCTGGCAAAAGCCAATAACAGCAGAGGGGACACTGAAGAGGCAATGGTAGAGGCAGAAACTCCACCCCAAGAGGCTCCCCGGCCTCTGCTTCGAAATGACTCGACATTCCAGGTCCCCTCCCATGCCTCCCTGGTCGGGGGACGTTTAACATCTTTTCTTCATGCTTGAGGGGGGGGGGTCTCTTCAGATCAGTGGGTGCTGAAGACCGTATTGTATTGAGTTTCACCGGCCACCTCGATACCATCCACCAAGAAGCAGACACCTATTGCCAGCACACCTGCAGATTCTGCTGGAAGAGGTGCAGATCCTTCAGGAAAAGGGAGTTATAGAAGTCGTCCCCATTCATCAGGTAAGCTAGCGTATTTGTTCAGTGTACTTCGTTGTACCCAAAAAGGATCTCAACAGGCGCCCTGTGAGACTTGCGCCCAGCGAACACATTTGTCAAACCGCAAAAATTCAGAATGACTAAATTGCAGGAAGTAATCCCACTGTTGACGTATGGGGATTACATGGCAACATTGGATATGAAAGATGCATACTTTCATATTTCAATGTTGCCAGCGCACAGAAAGTACCTACGGTTCATGACTGAGAACAAGCACCATCAGTTCAAGGTCCTTCCCTTCGGCATTACCTCAGCCCGAAGGGTGTTTACAAAGGTTCTGGGGGTAGGAGCTGCTCACCTGTTCAGGCAGTCCATTCCTGTCTATCCTTACCTCGACGACTGGCTAATTTGTTTGTTTTAATATTTGTAATGCGCGCCAGACCCAGGGTTATCAGGGCGCAATAGGCAACAAGAGGGTTGTTCAGTTTAGGTTATATTGCTGTACAGTATCATACATTATATACAGACAGTAGTGAAAGGGTAGTTTGTACAAGAAAAGCATGAGGCTGGCCAGTTACAAATTAAGACACCCAGCCAGAGCCAGTTACAAAATAAGAATACAGAACAGTATGTGCACGAGGAATGAAAAATTCTAGAGTATATATAGTGAAGTTAGATGTCATTTTCCTTGATCCAGCGGATGGCTTTAGATCTGAAGCAAGGGTAAGGTAAGTCATCCCTCAGGGCCGGTGGGACGGAGTTAAAATATTGGGCAGCTTTGACTGGGAAGCTATGCCCACCAGTCTTTGTGCGTTTAAACCTAGGCACTATTAGAAGGTTAGCGTTAGTTCTTGTGGGACGGGTGAAGAGTTGTCTCGTAAATCGGTCTGAGATATTTTGGAGCCACTCGGTGAAGGCATTTATGTTTGAGGGATACTGTTTTGAGTAAGATTTTCATTCGTGGACAGCCAGTTGTTAGATCTTCTTTGGTTGGAAATGTGGGTTTTCTTTGGGATACATAGGGCTGCTCTTAAGGCGTTATTTTGCAAAATCTGGATCTTATTGGTAATTATTGCTCCCTAAATATACGGCATTACAGTAATCCAGTTTGGACAAAAAAAGGGCTCTTGCCAAGGTGTTGCCGTTGTTGGGGGGGGGGCGGTGGGGAGGAAGGGCTTAGGTGCTCTAATTAACTTACATGTGTAAGCTGTAGATGAGGCCATGGAGTTGATTTGCTTTTTTAAACGTATGCAGTCGAAGCCGAGGGTTTAACTTCATTGGCTACTGTGATATTATCATCTATTATGAAGTTGGAGTAGTTATGGCCTAGTTTGTTCAGATTCACAGGGGTACCCAGGATAAGGAGTTCCGTCTTGTCGTCATTCAGGTATAGACCGTGAGAGGCCACCCATGCCTGCATGATTAGGTACACTCTATTCTGAAAGGCCAAATCCTTATTGTAGTCGCCTGTCAACGGGATGAGGATCTGTGTATCAGCAGCATGATTCGTGTAGGTGATACCCATGCCGTCTAGATCATCAAAAAGGGGCTTTGTGAAGATGTTGTATAGCGTGGGGGACGCGCAGGATCCCTGAGGCACATCACAGATGGGTGTGGGGTTGGCAGCTGCTATGGGTGAGAAGACGCGCATTGTTCTATTGTCCAGGAAGGATTGGATCCATCCTATTGCTTCTTGTGAGAAATGGGCAGCAGAATCAAAGTGGTTGCACAGGATCTTGTGGTCTACCAGTGGTCTACTAGGTCGAACGCGCGCTGAGAGATCTAGCAGTAGTGCTTCTTTGCCATCGTCTCTCAGTGCGTCGATCTGTGCCTTGAGGTCTATTAGTGCTGTTTCAGTTGCGTGTTCCGGTCTGAAGCCGGACTGGCGTACTCCTAGTAGATGGTTACATTCCAGAAATTGTTGAATTTGGAGGTAAGCCTCCTTGTCCAGAATTTTAACCAGGAATGGGACTGTGGTGATGGAGCGCTAATTTGTAGGTATGGAAGGGGATTCGTACAGAACATGCCTATCAAATACCCGGAAGATGGTAGATCTCCTCTTCAGTCTGAGATTATCGATCAACAAGAAAATGTCCAGCCTAGAACCCAGCCAAGTCGAGCAATTTCTGGGGGCTCTAATTTGGATCAAAGACGGGCTCGTCTTTCCCTCCAACTAGAGTGTTCAAAACATGCTGTTACAGATCCCTCACTATGTAGCCAATCGCGAGGGGACCGCGAGGGGACCGTACGCAAGGCCATGCAACTGTTAGGAATGATGGCCTCCTGTATTTATCTAGTCCCACATGCATCTGCGCATGCGCCCCATACAAGAGTAACTCTCGAGCCAGTGGGGCTAGGCCAGCGGACAATGGGAGGATCTAGTGGTTGTCTCGGCAGCCCTCGTTCTCTCTGCAGTGGTGGTCATGGGAAAACCTCTTGCAGGGGAAAACCTTCACCACCCCTGCAGTAGAAGCCACTCTCGCCACGGACGCATCTCAAACGGGGCGGGGAGCTCACCTTCTACAGACGGCGTGAGCATTTGTTCTCCAGCATTGGCATCCAACCACATAAATCTGTTGGAACTGCTAGCAATGTTCAAGGCCCTGGAGGTCTTTCAAACACACCTCCAGGGAAAGACAGTCCCAGTTCTCACGGACAGTACCACAGCCATTTATTACCTGAACAAGCAAGGAGGCACTCCTCCTCCAGGGCTATCCAAACTGTCACTTAACATATGGAAATGGGCTCTCAAACATGGTCAGGGAATTTTGTCTGCAGCCCCCCCCCTCCCACACCCCCAACCCCTCCCCCCTGACACCCCTACTCCACAAGATGCACCAGGAACCAGTCACAATGATTCTGGTTCTCTCATTTTATGGCAATGTTAGTCTCCCCTGCGAAGAAGCTGCCATGCTCAAACATGCTGTCACAAGACATGGGGGGGAGGAGGGGGGACACGTCATCCATGCGCACAAAATCTCAATTTAGAAGCCTGGCTCCTGAGGTCATAGAGTTTGGACACCTCCAACTCCCTCAAAGATTTAAGGACATACTTGGAGAAGCACGAAAACCTAACACCAGACATTGCTACTCCAGCAAATGGAAACGCTTTGTTATCTGGTGCAATGCCAAGAGCATCAATCCTATTGAATGCTCACCAGCGCATATTGTCCTGTACCTGACTCGCCTATTGGATTCAGGCCTGGTTTTCAATTCCTTTAAAAGTCCATTTAGCTACACTTTCAGCTTACACCACGACCCAGAAGAAGCTTTTGTGGTGGAAAATTCTGTTTATCAAGGCTTTTATGGAAGGGGTTAAGACTTCATCCCCCTATCTCCAACCCAGCTCCCGGATGGGACCTGAACGTTGTACTAACTAGACTAATGGGACCTTCATTTGAACCTATGCATAAGGCTAGCCTTAAAGCCCTCACTTACAAGACAGCCTTCCTGGTGGCAGTCACATCAAGAAGGACAGTTGGTGAACTGCTTGCCCTTTCAGTTCAAGACCCATTTGTCACGAATCACAAGGATAAGCTAGTCCTGCCACTCACCCACGACTTGCGCCTAAATGTATTTCAAAGTTCCATGTGACTCAATCAATAGAACTATCCAGATTTATCCAGAACCCCACTTGCGTGGCAGAAAGGAGCCTCCACACAATTTATGTTAGGAGAGCGGTGTTCTATTATCTGGAGAAGACACAATCACTAAGGTAGACAAATCAATTTATCATTTCAGTGGCAACTGGCAGAGAAGGGGACTCTGTCTCAGCTATTTCAAAGTGGGTCGTAAACGGCATCACACTATGCTACACTCTTGTCAAGAGAGATCTGCCCTTCAAACCTAGAGCACACTCTACTGAGGGCACAGGGGCTTCCATAGCATTCATTGCAAAGGTTCCTCTTGAGTCCATTTGTAAAGCAGCAACCTGGAAGTTCTGTACACACCTTTACACAACACTACTGCCTAAATACACACTCTAGGTTTGATTCTCAGGTGGGACAAGCGGTGGTAAAATTACTATTCCTTCACACAACCCACCACCATCTCTGGGTACTGCTTGCTAGTCTATGGACAGCATGTTATTCTAAGCAGATTAACAACCATTCGAAGGACATGCATTACTTATGGTAATAGCATTTCTGATGATTGTATCTGCTTAGATTCACATACTGTGCATATAGTCCTACATCTAGTGGTAGTCGCACAATATTGCATGATTTGTACTCGAAAATGGATGTCGACTGAGCATATTGGTAATACTATCCCTAGTGTGACATCTACTTTCCCCATGGAACTTCACACGTCAAGGTACCTCAGAGGTACCATTGTGGTTGGTCGCTAGTTGCGTAGTTCCTTTCTGGCTAGTGCCTTTGATTTAACTAAGTTTAATTTGACTTTATTTCTATACTTCCAACAACCGGTCTTTTCCTGCTGCACTACCAACTGCTTTGGCGGCTTACGAAAGACAACTCCATCGTCAACGACGCTCAACTGTCTCGACGAATGAAGACTGCGACCTACACGTGCCTCACTGGGCCTCGGCCCTACACAGTAAGGTGAGTGGGGGGAGGCCATATACTTTGTAACCTTTTAGATAATGCCTCTTCTGACACCTTGTCTTCGCTTTGGTCACAATGCTGCCCTTTCCATTAGCAATGGAAAATACTCCTTTTAAATGTTGTCCTTCCTGCAGCATGAATATCCTTTGGAAGGACACGCACAAGTTGTGCATTCACTGTCTGCCAAGAGACCACCCTCAGAAAAACTGCAAGTCCTGCATTCGTTTCTGTCCATAAACCCTTAAAAGTCAAACCAAACCCTGGGCCGTACACGCCATGAAGGCCGTGGCCTCCATGGATTTGGTAGGGGAGTCCAGCAAGGGCATCATCCACGTCCTTGGTGATGCCAAAGGCAACTGGGGTTCAATGGAATCCCATGTCTGGGCCGCCGGCTCCAGTAAGCAGGCCAGTGGCCCTGTGACAGACACCACCCAGCGGCTCAGGTGCACACACTTCCCGCCACACAAAGCACATACAGCAGGGCCGAGAGTCGACTGTTTAGCCACGCAGTGTCAAAAGAGAGGTCCTCTAGGTCATCCCTTTCCTCTGGGCCATCGCGCTCGCTGCACGACAGTCCTCCAAAACAGGCACAGAAAGCCATTTCAGACACCACGCCAAAAAAAGCCCTCCTTTCACGTGCCTAAGGGTATGCGTCGAAAGGTGCTTCGACAACCCCAAATAAAAAAAATGAGCCAACGTATCAAAAAACGTGTCCCGGTGATCCCTCTTAAAATCAAAGGCGTTGAAAACAGAAAAATGTTCGCCTTTACTGTCCAAGCCCCCTACCTCCCAGCATAATAGCCTTAGTGACCTTTCATAAGCCACTCTTACATGACACCTGTAGCCCCTCAGTATGTCCCAAATCAGCTGAGTGGATCCCAGAGAGCTTCGATAGAATTATGAGAAAAATGTCCTGCTTTGTAGTCTTCATGGACAAGCACCCTGAGGAATTAAAAAATCTTCAAGTGCCTAACCAAAAGGGAGTGGCCAGGAATGAACCGTCTACTAAAAGGCCACGCCTGGAAGTTTCACAACCCAGTACTTCCACCCAGGCCACCTCCAAGTACCATGATCCCTCTCGTCCTCTACTTTATAGATGCTTCGGGGTCTCAGGACCTTTGTACTCGGGGAGATCAAGGAGACCAAGATGGCCAGGACCAATATTATGAGTCATCCAGTCACCAGACCATCAAGACCAGCCAGTGGCTGACTCACTAGTCGACAATCACCTTCAATATAATGAGCTCCTTCTCAAGGCTGCCCAATATTTTAAAAGACTCCCAGGTTGACAAGAAATTTGTATAGCAAATTCTGGGTGACAAGAAATCCGCCACTCGATTTATCCCCCTTTTGCGATCCATCCAAAGACGCATCCAGCCTTCTTTTCTCACACCAAATCTCATGAGAGCGGTAAACCCTTGCATCGAGAAATTATACTGGCCAGCCCCTACAGACCCCCTGTATATCAGGCGTCAGCTTAAACCAAATTCCTTCTTTTCCACTACAAAGAAAAGGGTAGGCACCCCGCTGGCCTCTGCGGAGGCCTTACCAGATAAGGAAAGCAAATCTATACCTTTTTGGCAGAAAGGTGGCTTCCTCAGCTGCCTACCAAGGCAGTATAACCAACAAAACAACCCTCCTGGCAAGCTATAGTTTCCATAAGTAGGACAACTAAAACAACAAATGTAATGAGTCTGTTACGCTCACCTGACTCCCACGGAGGCGCTGGCCTGGTTCGCGCTGCTGTGACCTCTTCTAAGGTGATGCGCAGGGTTCAGAAGACGGACTGGACCGGGCTCCCAAATCTGGCTTGCCTGGCTCGCAGAAGTATCCTTCTGTAGGCGAAAATAGGGGATTAACTGTCTGCGGGGTAATGCAATCGGCCTCCCACTTTCCCCTCTCACCCTCCTCGAAACCCTTCTGTGATTTCTCGTAGCGTCTCACCTTAGGGTCTGGAAAGACGAGCTCTCCATCCTGCTTCTGATGCAGGGGCGCGTTGGTATCCAGTTACTTCACTGGATTTTCAGATTGGTGAGAACCAAACTTGCTTGGCTTCCAGGTAAGTTTTTTTGATAAGAGGTTCCCCTTGTGTCCATGCATTAAAGTACTAATGCTAGTGTCTTTTTCCCCATGGGGGCCGGGGTACCGAATGCTGGGGAACAGGCACCGACCCGAGATGAGAGGTGAAATCCTTGTAGAAATCAGGTAAGTCTTTAATGAGCGGTTTTTTTTGGTAATGTCTTTTCATTCGCTCATTAACGCTGATGTCTTTTTCCCCTTAGGGGCCGGGGTCCAGAAATGCCAGGATGCAGCGCGGGCCCGAAATGAAGAGGGAATGAATCAACAGGTAAGTCTTAACATGGAGATTTAGCTTTCCTTATTCCCTTCTCTCTCACCTTTTGTTCTGGTCTTTTTCTCCCTAGGCGTTGGGGCGTGACTACGAATCCGGATGATCGCTGCTGAACATGGAGGCGCCCTGTAAAGGTGAGTGGAATGCGGCGCTGCAGCGTTAGATGCAATGAGCTTTTGAATAAAAGTCTTCCTTTTCAGCTTTGTCGGCGAGATGTCTCCGGGATGTGGATTTAGCAGGTAAGGACTTTTCCTTCTTCTGTCCTCCTCTTCTCTTCCTTTGCAGGTAATCCAGGATGCTGGCAGGCGTGGCAGAAGTCAGGATGCAGGAGCAGACACGGTGAGCGTCCAGCTGCTAGATGCAGAATAATGCGAAGCACGTGTGGCTGTTCGGGTGGGGTTTAAATAGCCTTGGAAGAAGTTCCAGGTATGTATCCTTCCTCCAATCAGGTATGTATCCTTCCCCGACCACGCCCGGATGGTAAATTAGTCCCACAGGTAAAGTAGTTCCTTTCAGGCCTCAAGGAGGCCGGGATCCTGCAGCATGGTCTGCATCAGGTAAGTGCACCCAAGCACTCCCATAATGAGATAGGCGCCAGGACACTGTCCAAAGGGCCCCTATATGGGGTTGCTGGGTCCTTCCTTGGGAAATGGATGTCCGCTTTCGCGGACGCAGGGCTTGAACCGGCTCCCCGGGAGTGGGCATCATGACAGAGTCCTAGAACCCTTGAAGTCACAACTTCTGAAAACTGTTAGAAGGTAAGCAAGTATCTAATTGCATCTTAAATAACCTAGATGCCGCAGACAATGCGGGTCGCATCATAGCCGAGGACACTGCATCAAAGCCAATCAAACCCCCATGCCTGGTTTAGACCGCCAGAGTTCAAATTAGAAACTCAGCCCACGTTGCTCAACATGCCCATGGAGCCTGATGCCCTGTTTGGCAAGGCAGTTGAAGATGCCCTAAAAAGTGCCAAAGAAGTATGACACCTCAAATCTCTTGGACAACTAACCAACAAGCAGTTTTTCCAAAGGGGGTCTTCCAACACAAGAAGGTTCTGTGGGCAGGGCCCTCAACGCTCCTCTGGTTATGGCCAGGGCAACCGATCATCATGGGGCACCTCAGTGACAAGCCGCCTCCAGTTTTCAAAGGGGCTACAAAAGGTCCAGGAGTAGAGACCCTCCTCAGCCAGAGGCTCCACCAGGCCCCAAACAATGACGCACAGTTCTAGTAGGTCGCATCTCACAATTCGCCATGCATGGGAGATCATCATGTCAAACAAGTGGGTGTTGTCCACCGTAGCGGGCGGATATTGTATAGAATTTCTACAAAAGCCATCCAACCACCCGCCAAGACACAGAAAGATGACACCGTAAGAAAGGCTGTTATTATTGGAGGACGTGAAAGCCCTGCTGGAAATGCGATTGTCCCAGCAAACCAGGTAAACAAGGGTATTTATTCAACGTACTTCCTTCTGTCAAAGAAAGACCTAACAATGGGCCCGGTTTTAGACCTATGCCCAGCAAACACGTATGTCAACCCTAAAATGTTTTGCATGACTCTTCATGATGTAAGTCCCTCTTAAAACGGGGATTACATGGCAAAATTGGACATGAAAGATGCATTCTTTCATATTTCAATGTTCCTAGCACACAAAGTACCTGCGCTTCCAAATAGCAGGAGAACACCACCAGTTCTAGGTGCCCTCTTTCAGCATAGCCTAAACCCAAAGGTTTTTCACAAAGGTACTAGCAATGGTCGTGGTGCACCTACGCAGATAGTCCATCTCAGTGTACCCTTGTTTGGAGGGCTGGCGAATAACCAGGGAATGAACTCAAATTTACAAATACAACACCCAAAGAACAATCAACCTTCTCAAGCATGGGGTCTGGCATGGATTCACATGCTCATGAATATTCCCTGTCAGGCTGGGAATCCTCAGTAAAAGAGGTTTCACTTTAAAACTGTATTTCTCCTCTGAACCAATTACTGTCCTCTGGGTCATACTGCCCCCATCCAATGACAGTCCTTTCCCTAAGCTCTACCCCTGGTGGCCATCATCAGATTTTTACCGCCCGCTTCAGTGTTGGGAGTCCTCAAGTTGCTCTATGAGCAAATTTTGTGTGTTTTCATACATTTTTTGCAAAATAGTTAGAATTTGACCAAATTTTGATTTATCGTCTTCAACGAAAGATGGAGATCAGCAGCGGGGTTCCACTTTTGGCGAAGATCTTCCACTGTAGGAACATCAAAGATTACAGAAGACCCGGCCTTCCGCATGGCTGAAGATAAGAAGGAAGACTGCAGCCTCTTCAAACTCTTCGCAAAGTGTGGTTTAAGTAAGGTCTTCGTGGAAGATCAACACCATAAATGCCTGTACTGCCTGCGTCCGGACCACAATGAGGAGGGATGTGAAGCATGCCATGGTTTCTCAAAGAAAACCAAGAAAGACAGATACAGCAGACTTGTTGCGATGGCTCAAGTTGGACAAGGCCTCTGACGCAGCTTCAGGGCAGGGTCAAGCCTTATCCAGAACCAGTCGGTCCGCGGAGCATTCTCCCTCCGGGAGGAGGTCGAGATCCTTTGAGGATGCCCCGCATGTGGAGGTTCAAGAGGAGGACAAGCTCTGTTCCGCTGGATTTGGCATTGATGCGGGGTCCAGATTCAGACAAAAAAGGTTTGCCATCACCCTCCACCTGAGCCTGCCATCGAATGGAGAGTCTTCAAAGAGATAGTCACTAACCCCTCCAAACTCAGTTTGTCTGTGGATAGTCCGACGAGGGAAAAGTCTGGGGAGGACTCGTCAAAGCCAGTTGAGGCTTCAACCAAGGCCAAGTCGACTGAGTCGACGACCGCACTGTCTATGAAGGCAACCACAAACACTTTGTTGTCAAAGTCGACGACAGCCACTGCAGCTCTGAAAGAGAGCGGGTCCAGGAAAGAAGTGGTGTCCTTGCCCCCAAGACGGGATACAGCTGCGGAAGCAGCAGCAAAGGAACCGGGCCCAGGGAAAGACCAAGCAACCGCTCCGACCCAACAGCCTCCTGAGAGGGAGACTGTCCCACCTGTGGAGCCTTCCAGGTATAGGACCGGCAGGCTACAGAGGATAGACCAGAGCAGATCTATTCTACTACCGACGAGGATAATCCGCACGATGGGCGCTGCTCAGACCACGCATGGGGAGGACCTGAGGGAGGAACTCAGTCCCCTGTGCGCAAGAGCAGACGCATTAGCCTGGATCATACTCTGCTGGCTCTGTTTACCCCTAAACCTAGGGAAGGGTCTCTGGACATTCTATCCTCCTTGCACACACTGGTCACTGAAATCCAGCAAATGAGGCCTCCATCAGTGCTAGCACCCCCAGAGACTTGGAGGGTAAACTCTCACCCTCGAAAGAGAAAGTACAAGGGGGAGGGGGGGGGCGGGTCCTCATCATCCAACCCTGCCACCACCTTGTCATGACAAGACTCCTACCGGAGCTCCCGACACGGGCACAGCTATCACAGCTACTGGTACTGACAAGGACTACTATTTCATCGCGGCGGACAGGGAGACTCTTCACGCGGACGAGCCCAATTGGGCCTCCCCTCCAGATGAAGTTGTATCTTTTCATTCAGTCATCTTGAGGGCAAAGGAGGGTTTCCTGTATCAACGATGCAAGTTGCGGAAGGCCACGTCCATTCCATTCCCTTCCTGGATGACATCTGGGTTGAGGGCCTAGCTCTAATGAAGAATCAAAGTACAGCCCCAAACAAACGGGACAGATTGAAAAAGAAGTACAGGTTGACCGACTTGACTCACAGGCGCCTAGGATCTCAGCCCTCACCGGATTCGGTGGTCTCGGCCACATCAACCAGTCATTGGCAGCCATGGTACCTCTGAACCAGGAGGGGAAGAAGCTGGATGCAATGGGCAAGAGATATTCTACACGGCAGACTCTACCATCAAGGCAGCGAATGCCCTGGTCATTTTATCCTGTTATGACTGGTAACTCTGGTACAAGCTGGGCCCTATCGTGGACTACCTGCCCGAAGACGAGAAGGTTGACGCACTGGAACTCTTTCAGAAAGGGGAAGTGGCCTCTGATCACGCCATCGCAGTGGCGGTAGACATCACGGGGAACGGGGTGTCTACGCCGTCCAGGTTGGTTGAAGGCAAAAAGATTCCACCAGGACGTTCAAACTAAGGTGCTAGATATTCCCTTCGACAGGTAGAACCTCTTTGGAAAGGTGGTCAAATGGTATTTGCAGGCAATAAAGACCAACACGGAGATGGCACGTTCCCTCAGAACTTTGCAACAGCATTGATACACGTCCTTACGCTCCTCCAGACAAAACCCAGGAAGATCTTCAAAGGGTTATTGTACCCCTTATATGCAGCCTTGATGCTCTTCCACTCAATCGTACAGGGGGTGCTCTCAAGGCAGCGCAGGTCAGCGCCGCTGCCCGCAATACAGAACTCCCCACCCCCTTCCAAGCAGGCCTGAACCGGCTGTGGCTCCAGGCCCCCACTTACGCTCCCCAGTATGAGGCCTGCAGGCAAAGTTCATCGGCACGTGGGAGAAGATCACGACAGACAGATGTGTGCTGGATGTGCTCGGGCAGGGGCACATCTTTGGTGTTCCAACACAGGTGCCCTCGTATCCCTCTGATTCGACAGCAAGAACTATACGGGCCACAGCTTCTGCAGGAGGTGCAGTCCATGTTATGCAAAGGGGTGATAGAGCCCGTCCCCCTGCGGCTACAGGGCTCTGGAGTATCTTCCAGATACTTTATAGTTAAAGGGGCTTGGAGACCGATTCTGGATCTACATCATCTCAATAAGTACTTAAGTCCCAAAGGTTCTGGATGTTCACTTTGCAGCACATGCTCTGTCAGCTGGAACGGGGAGATTTTCTAATGTCGTTGGACCTGGAGGACGCCTGCTTCCACATCCCCATTCACAAGAAGCACTGCAGGTTCCTGCGATTTGTAGTTCAGGGTCAGAACTACCAGTTCAAGGCTCTGACTTGCAGCCTGAAGTCCGCCCCAAGGGTCTTTTTCTCCAAGACAGCCACGTATATCCCTACCTGGACGACTGGCTGATGCATTCCCGCTCAGAATCTCTGGCAAGAGAACACACGCCCAAGGCACGTCTCTGCTGACGAAGCTGGGGTTCTCCATAAACTATCGAAGTCTTGCTTGAAGCCATCTCCGGACGCTATATTTTGAGGCACACAAAACATTGACATGCTTGGCGTCCCCTTCGGAGGAGAGGGTGAAAGCCATACAAGGCAAGGTGTGGCGCTTGTCATTGGTCCAAGCAGCAACGGTGCAATCCATCAGGTTGCTTCTGGGCATGTTGTCCTCCTGCCTTAACCTTGCTCGCCTCAGATTGTGCATGAGACCTCTCCAAGGAGTTCTGGATGCAAGTGTCGGGGAACTTTACGGACAGAGTTCCGACGGGTGATACAGTGGTGGGGTGTGCGGCAGCACCTTGTCCAGGGAGCTCTGTTTCAGGCTCCTCCTTGCCAGGAGACTGTCACTACGGACGCCTCTGTAGAGGGGTGGAAAGCCCACACCGGACAGTTGCCCGTCAGGCCTCTGGCAGCCAGAGGAAAGGGACCTACACATAAACGTCCTGGAACTTCAGGCTGTGTTCTGGGCCCTCAAGTCTTTTTTTCTGCAGTCATTGAAGGACAAGGTGGTGAGATTCTTCACGCACAACACCACAACCATGTTCTACATCCGGAAACAGGGGGAGGGGGGACCATGTCTCTGGTGCACCCCAAAAATTCCCAGGACTTGTGGCAGTGTGCCATTCGTCAATGCATGTTCCTCGTTCCATTTCAGCTGGCAGGGGTCACAAACCCCATTGCGGACTCTCTGCAGGGAACTGCGTTCTTGCCACCAGTAGGTGCTTCTCCAGGACCAGGTGGATTTGCTGTTCGACATATGGGGTCGAACCCAAACCATGTCACGGCGGCTGCGATCAAGTGCCAGAGGTTTGCCAGCATGTTCCCTCAACCGAGGAGCTTGGTTAGGGGGGGGGGGTGTTTCTCGTTCCCATGGGAGGGAAAGTTCCTACACACTTCCCCCCCCCCCCCCCCCCCCCCCATTTACACCCCTTATGTGTGATCACCACACTGACAGTGCCACTGCAGGATGATAGGTGTTGCGCCAGCGTGGCCGTGGCAGGTCTGGTATTCGGACTTACTATGCCGGTCAGTGGCCCCGTCCATCAAGCTACCGATGTCCCTGGACCTTCTTGCCAGAGTTAGGGGGGAGGTGATTCTGCATCACGACCCGGAGTCTTTGAACCCGAGGGCATGGCTCCAGCAGCCCTAGAGTTTGTAGTCTATGCTTTACCCACAGAATGTAAGGACATCCTGGCCAGGGCCAGAACATTGTGTGAAGTGCTACGGACAATATTGAAACGCTTCTCCATGTGGTGGCGGACTCAGAAGATTACCACTCTGTGTGACGGCCCCACAACTTCTACCATACTTGCTTTCCTTGGCAAAAGCGGGACTCGCTCACACCTCTATCAAGGTGCACCTTGCCGCCATAGCCAGGTAGCCGGGCAGACCTTTGCTATGGTTTCACTCGTCAAGGAGTTCCTGGAAGGGTTCTTCAGACTTTCAGTGTAGGCTCCTGCCCTGGCTTTGGAGCTCAATGTTGGGCTAACTAAGCTTATGGGAGTGCCCTTTGAACCCATGCATCCGGATCTGCTCAAGTTTCTCTCGTGGAAGACTGCTTTCCTGCCTATCACCTCGGCCAGGCTGGTTGGGGAGATGCAGGCCCTGTTTTATAAGCAGCCTCGTCTTTCCACGCTTCAAGGGTGGTACTGCGTACATAACACATCTTTATGCCAAAGGTACTGTCTGAGTTCAACCTCAGCGAACCTTTGGTGTTATCCGTCTTCTTTCCGAATCTGTCGCTGGCGGAGAGGGTGTTTGATTCGCTGGACGTTGCTCGTGCCTTGAAATTCTACGTGGCATGTACAAAGGATTTTCAGAAGACTTCTCAGTTGTTTACTTTGGACCTGTAAATCGGGGAAGGGCCTCATCGAAGCCTTCCATCTGTAGGTGGCTCTCCGGCTGCATCATGCACTGTCATCAACTGGCTAACAGGCCTCTGTCAGGCTGTCCAAGAGCCCATTGCAATAGGTTATTTATAACGTGCTTAATACCCAGAGGTTTCTAAGCGCGGACCCAGGGATCAAAGCTGTGTTGCACCACATTGTCTTGGTTCCAAGACGAGCATTTTGCCCCTGAGCTATCCTTCCGAGACAATAAACCAAAGCCATCGCAGCAACAGCGTTTCTCTCTGGTGTGCCCCTGTTCGACATCTGCAGGGCTGCTATGTGGAAGTCCATGCACACCTTCACAAGGTTCTACTGCATCGACGGGGATTCCAGGGAGGAGTCCCAAGTCGGCAAAATGGTGCACGCATCCTGTTTGTTTGAGGTGAGTCTGTTCCAGAGGTGAGTGTTTATTGCTTCTGTTGAGCCTTGCCATTTCCTGTGGTTGTGTATACGTACTGCTGTTTAATCGCTATTCATGAGCATGTGAATCCATGCCAGACCCCATGCTGGAGAATGTTTGTTACTTGTAACTATTATTCTCTAGCATGGGTCTGGCATAGATTCACATGCGAAACCTCCCGCCTTCCTCTCTGTGGCTCTTCTTGGTTCATACTGCCACTGTACGTGCTTGCAAAATCTGAAGATGGCCACCACCGGTGCATTTTAGGGAGAGAACAGCAATTGGATGGGGGTAGTATGACACAGAGGACAGTGATTGGTTTAGAGGAGAAATGCAGTTTTAAAGTTAAAATAGGAGAGGGCGCTAGAGCGCGACCAAGATGGCGGCTCTTGTGTGAGCTCCGGAGCGCACCAAATAAATCCTTTAAAATAACGCATCCAGGGGACCATCAGACCCCCCCCCCCAGAGACCGGGCTGTCATCCATAAACGAGGCGCATTGACCTTGTTGCTCAGCAGTGGAATCTCCTGCGATCGCCTGGCCGACTCGGGGCCTGTTGGGAGCGGGGCCCGCCAGAGCAGGTCTCCAAGGTGGCATCCAGAGAGAGGCGGCGAGCCGGAGTGGTGTGCGAGTGCTGCCCGTGCTGCGAGAGGTGGCACCCAGAGTCCGGGGCGTGGGGGTCTTCTGCAGCGACCCGCATTGAGGAAGCCCCGCGGGGCAATCCAGCTGGCGGAGCTCTGGCGCAACTGGCCGAACTGCAGATTCCGGGACACTGCGATCGAGGGCCCGCCCCGCAGCTTTCCTCCGATCTCTAGACTCCCCCAGCAGCGCGGGGGCCCAAGCATCATGGTGGAGAAGCGGCGGTGGCAGCTGCCACATCAGGTGAGCCAGCCCTCCCTCCTACAAACTCCAAAAGAGGGCAAAAGTAGCTCCGGCATGGGGCACTACATAACAGTACAGCCTGGGTCCACTATCAGGGGGCTCCCCGCCACCATCCTGATTGCACAGGCCCCGCAGCGGGGGTAATCAATGGGGGCTGCAACCCCTAACCGCACTCGGTCTGTCTCTGCATTTTTTCATATTCGCTTGTACATGTACCTTGTTTCTATTTTTACGGCATAACTGCATTTTCCTGTAACCAAGTTCTCAAATATCCTTGTACTGTCCGCGCCCAGCTACGCTTTTGGGGTTTGGTTTTGCGCTATACCAAATAAACAAACAAACAAACAATAACAAAGCTGCCAAGATGGGGAAATCGGATAAATCACAAAGGAAGCTGACATTCGAACTAGGAGCCATAGTCAAAACCCCAAAAGCGATAGATCGGCTGGAGAGCCCAGAGGGGTCCATACCTCCAGACAACAAACCCGCTCCAACTGCTGACATCAGAGATCCTCCTTGTATTAAAGGCCGGCATTGGCAATATCGACCGTAAACTTGATTCCCTATCGACAAGTCAACCAACTAGATCGCTTGGATAAGCATGGAGACAGAGTAGACACTGCAGAACACCGAATCTCCGACATTGAAGATGACGCGGCCTCCATGTCCACCAAGGTAGCAACATTGGAAGCCCAAATGAAAGCCGTCATGGCTAAAAACGAGGACCTTTAAGGACGATCCCGCCAGAACAACATTAGGATCCTAGGAGTGAGAGAGCAACAAAACACAAGGAAAATGGAAGACTTTGTAGAGACCTTATACAAAGTTATTTGGCAGTCCCACGCTATCCAAAATATTCGTAGTGGAAAGAGCCCACAGGGTAGCCACCAGTCCCCGGGACAGCCCCTTGCCCAATAATGGCTAAACTACTCAACTTCAAGGACCGAGACACAATCCTCCGCCTTGCAAGGGAGAAAGGGAATCTACCTCACGACGGAGACGACATCCAGTATGTCTCCCCGTCAGTCCAAGCGCTACGCAGAACTTTCACCGGAGTGAAACGTTGGCTACAGGACAACAAAGTGCTATATTCCATGCTATATCCTGCCAAGTTGGAAATCCAACACGATGGCAAATCTCAATTCTTTAACACACCCAAAGAGGCAAATCTATTCCTTGACAAGCTGGGGTGAAAACAAGCCACTGGCACTCAGAGATCCCAAAGGAGAGATCGGGCTGAAAGAGATCTGCCGTGATACCCACTCCTGCTCATCTTAAGGCCGCCTGACATCAACCAAAAGAACCCCTGGACTCCATAACTGTTGTATCTCAAGATGCGCCCAACCTTGGAAGTTCCCTAGCGCCCCAAGCGCAGCTCAGTTATGTTTCGGGAAATTGGGTGTGGAAATTTGATGGGCAAGTTGGGGGTTGCCCGTGACTGGGAGGGAATCTGTGTAATGTTATGGAAGTGTGCCTTCCCGGGGTCCGCTCCCCCAGCCTATGCCCAAGGCCACCCAGTGGATGCACTGAAACTAGACCTCGACCAGGAAAGCAGAAACCTGGACACAATACCACAGCAATCTGGCCTGACACAATTAACCGTCGCCTTGCCCCAAAGGTAACCAAACAGTTTATCACCAACAACATTCAAGTTAGCCACCTTGAACATTAAGGGGGGAAACAAACCGATCAAAACGAGAAAGTTAACATAATACCTCTGAAGGCACAAAGTAGACATTGCCCTGATTCAGGAAACCCACCTCCTCCCCGGAACAGAGAACCGCTCGGCTCGAGATTGGGGCTGTCATAGATACTTCGCCTCATGTTCCTCATACGCTCGAGTGGTGGCAAGCCTGATACACAGATCCCTAAAATTCAAACGACTCTGTCCAAAATGACGAGGAGGGGAGGACGTTCCTGGTACATTTGATCCTGGAAAACACAGAATTCATCATCATAAACTCATACGGGCCAAACACAGACGGATAAAACAACTTCGACTGGGTAATGATGCACCTGGGAGAAGCAAAGTTTGCAACAATCATATGGGCAGGCGACATGAATACTGCATTAGACCCACACTGGGACAGATCCCACTCGCCGTCATCAACCGTTCGTAAAGCAGCCCTGCAGGTGCTCGAAATCTGCAAAGCATTCGACCTGGTAGACATCTGGACACTCCAACACGGCGAGACCCGAGAATACTCCTTCCACTCCTGGGTTCATAAGACCAGCTCCTGCCTTGACTATATAATGGTCTCCGCACACAGACAAGTCCAATGGTTGGACAGCCAAATTCTGGCCAGATCTTTGTCAGACCACTCGGCAGTCACTGTCGTATGCGCCCCACCAGATCCATCAGTGGGGAAAAGACACTGGAGAGTCAAACCCGGATCCCTACAGGTCCAGGTGTTCGCTGACCTACTTCGCACGGAGATCATCTCCTTCCTCGAACTCAACCAAGGCTCAGTGACATCCGCCGGCACCCTGTGGGAATCCCTAAAATGTTACGTCAGAGGGATCTGCTTAACCAAAGAACAGGCTATCCTCAAGCTCATAAGACGCGAGCTGGCCTCAAGCGAGACCCGACTAAAGGAGCTCAAGCACTTGCAGACCACAGCACCGGAACCACACGTGCTAGCTTCACTGAAGGAAGAGCTAGACCAGTTCAGGGCGACAGCGGACCGGGAACATAAATTTCTATCACATGGCCATCGCATCCACCAATATGGAGAAGGGCAGAAACCGGGTGCCCGCCTCGCAAGATTGATAGCAGCAGACCGGAAGCCAACACAGATAGAGCAAATCAGAAACCCTCAGGGCACCTTAGAGCATACAGACAAGGAAATAGCTGAAATATTTCATGCCTTCTATCAAAACTTGTACAAGGCCAATTTCACTGCCACTCAAGAGGAGCTAAAGCATTACCTGGCAGATATGGGTGGACGCCCCAATGAGAGAACCGCTAAACCTACCCATCACACTAGTGGAAATCCTCCATGCCATCAAAGACCTACCATGCACCAAAGCACCTGGCCCCGATGGGCTAATTGGTGACTTCTATAAATCATTTGCACCAATCCTCACCCCACTCCTTCTACAGGTTTTTGAGGAAGCACTCGAGACCAGTTCACTACCCCTGACCCTCTGCGAGGCAAATGTGATCCTTCTACACAAAGCCAATAAAACCCTTCCCAAAGAGTGCAGCTCGTACAGACCAATCTCACTGATCAACCTTGACAATAAAATATTAGCCAAGATCCTGGCCTCCAGACTCATTCCCCTGATGCCCGCACTGGTCCTCGCAGATAAGGCCGGATTTGTACCAGGCCGCAATACAACATTCGGCATCAGACGCATGTTTGGAGTAATGGAAGCACTAGATCCCTCGCAACAAACGGTACCGGTGGTCCTAGATGCCGAAAAGGCTTTTGACTCCATAGAATGGCCCCTTTCTCTTTGGGGTCCTTCAACGGATGGGTCTCGGCAAACGATTCATCCAGTTAACTGCTCTCCTGTACAACCAACTCAAATCACACAACTCTGGGAAAGACCAGATCGTCCGCAATCGACCTCCAGCGGGGAACCAGGCAAGGGTGCCCCTTATCTGCTCTGCTCTTCGCGCTAGTAATGGAGCTCCTCGCCTCCGACCTCCGGGCCAGACACATGCACAGAGACCTCACCTTCGGTCCCCACAAATTAATCTCCCTATATGCCGACGACATCGCTCTTTACATACAAGACCCGGCGACCAACTTGAACCCAGTAATTAGTGACATAATCAAATTCGGCAACTTCTCTGGCCTAAAGAAAAACCACAGCAAGTCCATTATATTCCCGTTAACCCCAGAGACCCAAGAATTCCCAGATGATTTCAGCCTCAAATGGGAACACAAAAACGTGCGGCAGATTGTCATGTACCAAGAAACCCATATACGCAAGAGGGCAAAGGGGAAACTGAGAATTAAGGGGGTTTTCTCAGTTGTACCAGGTGAAAGCAGTCGAAAAGACAGCAGGGGTGCTTATAGCTTTACACAAGCTGGGCGGGTGGGTTTTGGACCTCCATTCAGACCAGGAAGGAAGATCCCTTTTTCTGAATGTCACCTTAGATTCGCAAAACATTACGCTGGCCAGGATATATGCCCCTAATACGGGTCACGATGGTTTCTTGGGGGGTGGGGGGGTTACTGTCAAGACTGGAGGACTTTGGTAAAGCAGACATCAGCTTGGCAGGGGATTTTAATATTGGATGGGTGTTCCAAATAGACAGTAGTAACAGAGAAACGCAACAAATGTTGGCCCCATACAAGGCTCTTAAGCTAATAATGACCACGCTGGCCCTCCATGATGTCTGGCGAGCAGTAAAGGGACAAACGCAGGGATTCACTTACTATTTGCATGTACGTTCGTCCCTGTACAGAATAGACTAGATTTAGGCTTCCACAAGTCTGATGGGAAGAGTAAATGGAGTGGAGGTGGGTTCTGTATCCCTGTCAGATCATGCCCCCCTGACGATCTCCCTGGGGTATTCATGGGGGGGGGGACTTTGTAAGTGGATGTTCCCATCAGAACTCCTACTAGATCAGTTTCAGGTTGTGCTAATTGGAGACAAGATAGAACAGTATTTTGTGGAAAATGAGACATCACCAGAGACGGTTTTGGGTGCATTTTAAGGCAGTATTAAAGGGCCAGTTGAAAGAAATACAAGGGGGAAATGACTAAGGGCCCGAATAAAAAAAAAAAAAAAAACTGACAAAGGCACGGCGGCACGTTCAATTAGAGATGCTTCTTACGAGCCAAGAAAGCGTTACTATATACAAAGCAATATAGTGTATAGTAAACACCTGTGTATAGGCGCGTTATAAATGCCAAATCATATCAGTGGTACTACTTGAAAGCCAACAAAGCTGATAGGCTAGTGGCTAGACAGTTGAAGGACAAGGGTTGGTCCAAGACTATTCTGAAACTTCAGAATACAGCTGGGGAGGATAGGACAACAAATGAAGATATAGGAGAAACATTCCAGGAGTTTTATCCATCCCTATACACATCTGACAACCCCTCGAGTACTAAACTGGAGGAGTTTCTTTCCGGGGTCTCGCTTTTCGAGCTCTCTAGAAAAAGTGGTGCGAGATGAAGACATACGGGAGGGAGAGGTGAGAAAAGCGATTGTATCTCTACCAAAGAATAAGGCCCCAGGCCCAGATGGGTACCCGAAAGGGCTTCTATAAACAGTATCTGGCCCTATTTAACACATTAAAATTGAAGCACCACATTACGCAATCAATGAATGAAGTTAAAATGATAGTGCTTCTTAAGCAGGGCAAGGATCCAACATCTCTGGGCTCATAGCGACCGATGGTGTTGATCGACCTTGACGCTAAACTACATTCTAAAATCCTGTCAAGGAGGTTAACAGAGCTGTTGCCATAAATAATAGGACTGGATCAATCAGGGTTTATACCACAGATACAAACACATAATAATTTGTCACTTAATAGAGTAAATAAACATGACTCCGGAATCGGCACTGTCATGGCTATGGCCCCAGGCCCTAGTACTCTGGGCCAATGGGCCACCACACAATGTCGCTGCATGGCCTCAAGGGCCCGATCATCTTCCCCAAGACTCCCCTAGAGTCAGTCCTGGCACCTTTGGCGCCAGGCTCATAAGGCAGAAGAAGGAACTGGAGCTCCCAATAGGAAATGGACAACATGGCTGCCCCCACATGGTTCAGTTCAGAACTGAGCCATGCGGTCTAGCATCTAGGGTGTGGTCAGGCCTGAAGGTACCTGGGATACCTGGAGACTATTTAAGCCACGCCCGAGCTGCAACACACGCTTCACGTTGCTCTGCACTCGCAGCGTGACGTTCACCGCAACCTGTCTCCGGCACTCCTGGCCGGCACCTGCAAGGAAGAGAAAAACACCATTATTCATCCTTGCCTGCTAGTCAATCCAGCTCCTGTCATCCGCTTCAGTGTCATCTCGGAAGCTCATCCTTGTTTCAAAGCCGCACCCTGGAGGAGGAAAAAGAAAGACAATATTAGTAAGCGTTTGCATTCCTCATTCGAGCATCATTCGGAAGCATGCTTACCTGAACAGAACTCACTGCTGATTTATTCCGCGCCGGCCATCATCAACCTGCAAGAGAAAGGAAAGGCGGGTGACTCTCATACTTACCCGACGGCTGTCCGGGCAACATCTGCTCTTCGCTCAGCCGCGCACCATCGAAAAACACCTCGGCTACCTGCAAGAGAATAACAGGTTAGCAAACAGCAAAAGCACACATAGCGCCGCGCTCTGCGCATTCACTTACCATCTCGAGCGCCACCCTACCAGCCAGCTCGCCGTCTTCATCATACTTTCTGCATTTAAGAGAGAAGGAGGACATTAATAAGGGCAATTACCTTTACGGACAAATAATTAAGAACAATAGACTTAACAGAAAAAAACGGAGTCGCAGCAGGTCTGGACTATCGGGCCCGCGCCAGTGAAGCAACTCGGCAGCGACGTGCCCCATTCACGACGCACCCCTGCACAGAATTGCAGGACGGTGAGTGCATTTTACCAAAATTAAAGGTTAGGAAACCACAAAGGGGTTGTTGGGGGGGTTCACAAGGGAGGTGGGCCCAAAGAGATGGAGATTGTGGACTAAATCTGAACTCCTGTATTCCAGACTAGGTCCTCGGCAGAACGAGAACCCGGGGAGGCGAGACCAGGTCAGGAGCGGTCCAGCCAAGTCAGGTGGTGTCCCCATGGATACCAGGTGAGCGTTACACACTGCTGGTGTGATTAGACGCTGAAAAGGCGTTTGACGGAGTTGAATGGTCCTTCTCATTTTGTACAGTGAAGTATATGCGGTCCGGCACAGGGTTTATCCAAATGGTTCGAGACAATTCTAAATCCCCAACAATTTGGCTAGCAGTCAATGGCACTCTTCCTGATAAGGTGACAATCAGGCTGGGTACCAAGCAAGGCAGCCCATTGTCTCTGCTATTGTATGCCATATATGTAGAATCCCTATTAGCCACAGTCAGGGAAGCAGTCCGGTAAAAGGGGTAGCTATGGCTGGAGAAGTACACAAAGCAATAGCTTTTGCAGATGACATACTGATAGAGCTATCAGACACGGAAACCTCCATGCCAGCATTAATGAAGGAACTTGAGGGGTTTTGGATGTTGTCAGGGTTAAAAGTAAATAGGCATAAGTCAGAAATCTTGAACCTTTCGGCAAACCTAGAAAAACTGACAAGGTTGAGTTCCCAAACCCAACTAAAGATAGCGGATAGGGGAATCTCATATTTAGGCATAACCCTCACTAGTACATTTGGACAGATGTATGGGGAAAATTACCTTCAACTGTTCGTAAAGGTTAAAATGGATCTTATGAAATGGAGTCTTTTAGCAATCTCCTGGTTGGGGAGAACTGGACGAAATTGGAACAACTTTAGAGACTCTTCAAACCAATCCATGCTTAGTAAAAAATAAACGTCTAAACTATGACTGCATCAATACAATGAATACCAGAGGAAAACGTGTATCTCGACTTGACCTAGGCGGTGTGGCAGGCTGTGTCAATCAAATTCCAAAATATTTGGGAACATTTCCATCTCGATACCAGAGGTTACGTCTAAACCTGCTTCCTACCAAGGAAATGTTATTCTTAAAACATGACAAATCAACCTTGGATAACAAATGCCTGATTTGTAACATCTCTGCTGAGTCTTTAAAACACCTGGTGACCGAATGTTTGGTCACAAAGGTTCAACAAAGTTTTTTCTTGGGAAAATTTGCCCCATTGAATGGAAATATGGAGGAGTGGTGGCTAGCTTTGTTTGCCGGGTTAAACTTTAAGCTGACCTGCATAGTAATTAACTATTTGGACATGCTTCTGCTGGACAAGATTTGAGGTTTTCTGTGATGGTAAAGCGTCACAAAAAACGGCAGAATGCAAATGCTCTGCTGTTAAGAGTTTTGAGTTTGAAGTTAATTGCTTTTAAAGTTGTTTGACATGGAGCGATCTCAAACAAACTGTAACGAGGAAATATTGTTTGAGTGTAAAACAAAGTTTGTAAAACTAGAAATTTGACAATTAAAAAAAATATATATCGGGATAACCCCCCCAGGTTGGCGATGTCTACCTTGACGGAATCGAGGGGGCTTGGCTTTTCCCCTTTTTTACAGATATTTCAATGCAGCACAGTTATGGGTTATGCGCGAGTAGTTTTCAAAAATGTCAGCAGAAAATATGGGCCCGGCAGGGGAGTGGCAAGTACATCCCTATCAGGGTTTTTGTGGCTAAATAGAAAGCAGACATCCTAATGTACGGCTCAGTGGAATAGTCAGCTTGTGGGTTGAGGTATGGGACTCGGCAGTGAAGCAGGGGGCCCTCTCTGAGAATCCCTCTCCTTTCTTCCTAATGTTTGAGAACCTGGAGATTCTGCCGGGAATGGAAAAAGGGGTGATTAAAGCGTTGAAAAGGGGCGGGATGCCAGAAGATTCAGGATATGTTCAGGGACAGACCCATGGGACATTTGAGGAGTGTAATCGAGATCTGGGGTTAAAGGAAAGGGACCGTTTTAAGTGCAACCAATTGAAACACTGACTGACTGACCCAAGGATTAGAGCAGCGGCCACAAGACGGCTAACCCCTTTCAAGAGCTATGTCATGACCCATATGTGATCAAGGAAGCTGGTCTCAACTCTTTATGGATATCTTGATGATCATGAAGAGAGTTGATTGGAGATGCATGAAAAGACTCTGAGGAAGGCTGTCACCGAAAAGTATTTCGGGAGACCTCTGGGGAGCTACCCCGAAGGTTACACGCTCCTTTCAAATGAGGGAGATGTGAATTCGAGTTTTACTTCAATGGCACTACACCCCAGACAGACTGTACGTAATGTACCCCTCGGTTTCAGGAGATTGTTGAAGAGGATGTAAGACGGAGGGGGATTGGGCACATATTCAAGGGATGGAGCTTCTAGATGAGAGGGTCTGGATGTGTGCTATGTAGGACCCAAAGTAGAGGGTGTATAATAAAGCTCAGAAACAGGGTTTTCTGACCCTTAAAATAGCAGCTTGGTTAGCAATAGCACAACATTGGAAACAGCAACAGATATCGACGAACCAGGAATGGCTTCAGAAAGTCTTGGGCTTTGTCTCGTTAGACTGGGTAACCTACAAGATTCTGGGTAATCTGGATGCATTGAAGCAGGATTAGGGAGCAGTCCTGACATACCTAAAAATAAATTAATATATTCTGCAATGGTGACCACACAATCAGAATTCTAGACATTTTATGAACCCTCTGGGACAGTTATGAAAGTTGGAGGAAGAACTACTACCTCTGGCGGGAAGTGGAGTGGGCCAGGGGAGGAGTTTGTACTATAATTTGCATATTGCTGAAACTAATAATTAAAAAGAAAATGTAATGTGAAAGTACACTATTGCTTTTACTGAGGATTCCCAGTCTGACGATGGGGTATATTCATGAGCATGTGAATCCATGCTGGAGAACAATAGTTGCAGGTAAGTAATTTAAACCTTTTGTTGCCATTGGATTCTCCTTCAACGAGAAAAAATCGTTTCGTACCCAGTCAAACAAAACAATTCTTGGGAGCAATCGTAAGAACAAAGGAGGGGCTAGTCTTGCCCTCATTCGACAGAGTTCAAAATATACTTACGGAAATACCTCACTACCTATCTTGTCGGAGGATAACTGTACGCAAGGCAATGCACCTGCTGGGAATGATGGCATCATGCATTTATCTAGTCCCACACGTGTGGATTTGCATGTACCCAATGCAGGAGTGGTTAGCAAAACAATGGTGTCAGGCAGGCAGTCAGTCAGACGATCTAGTGGTTGTTTCGCTAGCCTTAGTACATGCTCTTCACTGGTGGTCCAGGGACAACCTACTAAAAGGAAAACTCTTTTGAATTCCACAAGTTCAAGCAATACTGACTACAGACGCATCACTCGCCGGATGGGGAGCCCGTTACCTTCACCCCACAGCTCACGACCTATGGACACACTACACAGCCCAAAACCACATCAGCCTCCTAGAACTTCTGGCCGTTCTCAAGGTTCTACAGCCTCTTCAGCACAATCTAGTAGGTCAAACAGTGCAAGTCCTCAGATGGCTCCACTGCCATGTTTTACATATACAAACAAGGAGGCACACACTCCAAGTCTGTCCAGGCTATCCCCAAATAATTGGGCACTGAAGCTGAACATGTTCCTAGTCTCACAACACATTCCAGGGGAACTCAATGCTCCAGCAGACTCTCTAAGCAAAAACCCTCTGCCACAGGAAAATGAGTGGCAAATCAACAGATGGGTAATCTTCTCCTAGTGGGGTTATCCTTCCTTAGACTTGTTCACCACAAGCCAATACGTACAATGCCCAGACCTCACATTCAGGTTTCCCAAACCAGGACCCAAGGAAATGCCCTGTGGATGAATTGGTCAGGGAAATGTGTTTACGCTTTCCTACCAACACTCCTGAGCAGGATAGTAGTGCGCAAGATGTACCAGGAACAAGTCGCTCTAATCCAGATTGCTCCAGTGTGGGCAAGACAACCTTGGTTTCCACATCTGCTCAAACCGGCGATGTGCAAACCTATCAAACTGCCGTGCCCCTCCAACATGCTGCCCCAACATGAGGGGGAAAACACTCCAGCCTCAGTCTATGAACTTGGCAGCTTGGGTCCTGAAGTCCTAGAGTTTGGTCACTTAAACCTTCCTCAAAGGTTTATGGATATCCTAAAGGAACACAGAAATCCAACACCAGACACTGTTACTTCAACAAGTGGAAGAGGTTTGTGGTATGGTGTAGATTAGTCCCTAAATCCAATTGAATGTTCACCATCCAACATTCTACGCTACATGCTTTATCTACGCCGGTAAGATAGCTCAGCAGGTTAAGCGCTCCCTGCTGTGATCTGCAGGTCGCAGATCCGAATCCCGGCAAGGCCAACTCAGACTTTCATCCTTCCAAGGTCGATAAATGAGTACCAATTTTGGGAGGGTGATATTGTATGCTCTGTAAAGCGCTTTGGATTAAGGCGCTATATAAATAACATATCATTATCATTACTAGAGTCTAGCCTAGTATTTAACTCCATCAAAGTACACCTAGTGGCCTTGTCTGCATACTCCACTACACAGAACAAGGTGTCTTGGTGGAAAATCCCCGTTATCAAGGCTTTCAAGCAGGAAGTGAAGAGATGATACCCTCCCTTTTCTAACACCCCACCAGGTTGGGACCTTAATGTTGGGCTCTCAAAGCTCATGGGTCCACCCTTTGAGCCTATGCACAAAGCCAGCCTAAAACACTTAACATACAGCCCCACCTTTCTAGTAGCCATCACCTTGATAAGTCGGGTCAGTGAGCTACACGCATTATCTGTACAAGACCCTTTCTTTGTAATCCAGAAGGGACAAGGGTGGTCCTTCGAACACATCCTAGGTTTTCATCTAAATCAATTTGCAAGATCCACATCAACCAATCCATTGAACTACCTACTTTTTATCAAAATCCATGTAGCTCAGCTCAGAGAAGCCTGCATACATTGGATGTAAGGAGGGCGGTCTTTTACTACGTAAACAAATCCTCTAAGGAAAACAGATCAGCTCTTTGTTTCCATTGCACCTGGTAGAGAAGGCGATCACATCTCTAAAAATGCCATCTCCAGATGGATAGTAAAATGCATACAGCTGTGATATTTACTATCCAAAAAGACTACCTTTCACCCCTACAGCTCACTCTGAGGTACAGGAGTTACTCTAGCATTTATTGCAAGTGTCCCCCTAGACGCTATTTGCAAAGCAGCCACTTGGCGTTCCATTCATACCTCTACGCCACAGGAAGCCCACAGTAGAGAGGCGTGAGCTCTGCCTGAAGCAGAGAACTCAGAAGAAGCTTATAAACTTCACCGTCCTCCCAAGTAGCTCTGCAGCGCAGCAAAAGGTATGTGGTGGCTCTGGGGAGGCAAGGCCCAATCATACCCCAGGTTGGGGTGAGAGATGCAAGAGCCCAAGGCGGGCTGCGAGACGCCATGCCCCAGGGTGGGCTTTGCAAAGCCATACCCCAGGACTCGGTGTACGAAACAATATCCCAGGGCGGAGTGAGAGCAACCATACTCCAAAGTTAGTCGAGATAATCCGGAGCCCAAGGTGGGCTGTGAGAAATCAGACCCCAGGGTGGGATGAGACCCAGTAATCCAAGGCGCTGGGTGAGAAGCACCAAAACTCAAGGCGGTATGAAATCCACGAACTTCCTCAAGGCCCAGTGAGCACTTACTCTTCTTTGTAAAGAGTACCAGAGATACACTCAGTACACGGCGGAAGGACACAGACCAAACTATCTCCAGAAGGGAGAAAACATAAACTGACACCTTTTGTTGACTTGATGGAACCATTTAACAGACTGACTAAAAAGACATTCAGCCTTAGACCTTGTTACAGGGCAATGAGTCCTATTGAGAAAACCATACCAGAAACAAGCTTCCATTCCATGCGCAATTTATGATCTATTTTTCATTGTGTTAAAAGTGGTAGGGACAGAGATTAGGCTAGTACATTATTCGGGAAAGGGTACTTTCTTGGTTTTGGGCAGACGTCCTGGCGGGCACCCTTTCGGATATATATCCTCTATATAGTACAATCTTAGACTTGGGGACAGCTCAGGTTTTGTATGAAAATTAAAGGAAGCTACTCACAATGCCACCTGTCAGTCTCCTGTTTCTGACCTACCAAAATACTTTCATATATCGTTATGTTTTTCTTTCAGTATTGTGCAGTTTGTTGAAATTATGAAATATGTGCTCTAAGACGTTGTTCCCAAGCTTTAAATCATCCTGTTGAGGTTTAGTCAAAATTAATGTCCTCTGTAGTATGATCTTCTTTGGGCCGAACAATCACCCGTTGCAAAATAGCGCGTAAAGCTTGATATTTCGACAACTTGTCATTCCCTTGTCCCAGGTGTTCAGTGCCATATAACCTATTTTTTACATCTTTTCACTTTTGGTCATTCACCCAGCCTCACTCTAAAGTCAATTACTCTTCCAAGTGATTATGATTTAAGCTGTGTTTTAATATTCTTTACTTTGCAGGAATGCGTTACTGTGCTCAGATTGGTCAAGTATCTTTGCTCATGCCTTTTTGCTTTTAATCCTTGTCCCAAGCAATATGCTTTCCTTTCCTGCTCATACTAAGGACCCACTATATTGCATGGAAGTCACCCTCATGGGGAGGCCATGCATGCTTGGCTCTTGAGGTGATTTCATATTCCTCCCTATTCCCTCTTTTCCACTGTTTTTCCTGCATTCATCCTTTTACACAGACAATCCTTGACTCTGCCTTGTCCGACAGTTGGCTTGGCAGTCTCAGAGTAACTTTCCTCAGGGTTGGCAGCTAACGCTTAAAACTTTAACTGGTAATCAAGTCTCCACACTTTAAGGGTATATCCAACCACATCTTGGGTTTATCACAGATCCATGCACTGACTAACTTGTATACCATTGGGTACCAGGAACTGCCATCACTCAATCTGCTTGTTATTTCAAGAATTTCTGCCTTAGACTGTTCTTGTCAGTGTTCTGTTTTGATCCACAATCGGTAATTATTACTGCACTCCTACTTCTAAAACCACACTTCCTTTCCACCAACACCTGTATTTCTGCTAAATTGTTTTGTTTGCTTTACCACTGTTTTGCCCCCCTCGTCGTTTAACGTTCCTTCTCAGTGCAGAACCAGGTCTGGTCATCTTTGCAAACAAGCCCAGGTTCCACACTTGGAAGCTTCACCAAACTTTGCGATCCAACCTTCAGATAGGTGTGCCCAGGTTAGCCCCCACTGATTTGTATTATGGAAAATCTATACCTGATTTTTTTTAGCATCTCATTCCTAGTTTCATCTTCTCACATGGGAATTATGGTCAAAACCAATGTAAAGCAGGGGGCTCTGTTGCACAGCTGAGAAATGGCCGCCTGACTGTGTAGCTCTGTCTTGGGCAACATCCTAAAGAATAAAAAATCCTTGTCTGTGCCAATTTCAACTTCGGAAAGGAGTGAGATTGGTGTTCAAAGGTTTGCAGCAGGGGTTGTCTTGTTGCCGGACACCCTGGAGGCACGGATGCTGGGAAATCTGCATCTACAGTGCTCCAGCTAATACTTTCCCCGCAATCCGCCTCCGAGTTCCGAGCTATGCGGCTTGCTCGTGGTAGAGAGGGCGTGAGACTCCTGAGGACGCAGCGGGGGAGGAGCTGCCAACGTGATGCCGGGCTGAACGTGTGACTCCCTTGGGAGGATAGATCAGCGGCAACGTGCTCGCCTTGGAAGCAAAACGACACGGAGCAACACAGGTTCGATGCCCGTGCTTGGAAACCTCTGGGTATTAAGCGCGTTATAAATAACCTATCATATCCCTCTTTTGGTGTCCCCCAGTTGCTGTGCCGGCATTGATGAGACCAGTGAAGCTCTGGGCAACGGAGTGACTCACTCCCCCACGGCCTTTCCGGCGGCTGCAGCACTATATCATTTGTGAGGATGCCTGGATTGCCCATGGCCCCGAGACCACCGGGGCCGGATTGGAGGACTGGGCATTGCAGGCAACCCACCCTGCTCTAGCCCTGTGATTGTGGTGGCGGCTGCTACCTGCGGGGGAGACCACGAACCGTAGAGGGAACACGGGCCGACAATGCTGTGATCGCCCTATCTGGCTGAATACGTTGGGTGGTTGCCGCAACAGCTCTGCTCTGGATTACGGGCACTCAACCCCTGCACCCTCCTCCAGGCAAAACTCGACAATATGCGTGGGGGCCCACAGCGTGCCTGCTTCTGTTTCAATGGCCCTTGAAGGGACTATGCAATTTCCACATGCATTGTCCTCATAGGACTGCACTGAAGGGGAACGCCATCGCTACCACAACTGAACACTTGGTATGAGGAAGTAGGGACCTTCCGGATCCTTGGGGGGGGGGGGGGGTACTGATCGGCTCCGTTGAACACTGGTGTCAGCTGCGTGGACCCAGCGTTAGTCCCGTGAAATCCTCGACCCCACATCTGTTGCACAGACTGCTCTAATATATGCGGGCGGTGGAGGTTGGGGAGCAGGCAGATCCCGCTACATATGCAGCAGCAAAATCTTCTGATTACTACCACGAGGTGAGACGGGAGAACTGCGTGCAGTTTGAGGCAACACGTTTGTCGTACCTGGCCTCCACTACCATTGCACTCAGTGAGGTGGTTATCACCACAGTTGGCTCCTTCAAAAGTCACTACTCGCTGAGTGAGCCACCAGTCAGCCTATTTGGAGTGCACCAGGTACTTGCAGTTTGGGGTCACTGTAATGCATAACTTGTTTGGTCGTAGGAGCAGATAAACTCATGTTTGAGTCTGAGAAAAGGCGAGCTGCCTTGATTACGAGGGAGGATACAACCCATTCAATCCCATACAAGGTGCAGCTATTAAGATATCATAGTGGGAGTGTGGCGGAACTGCCTGGTTGGTCTGTGGGGGCAGCAACACAACCTCATTTGTACACATATTTACCTGGCTAACAACTTGCATTTCTTTATAAAAACTTACTGATGGGCCTTGTGAACTGTGTACATGTTGTATTCCATGGATAGACAGCCGCCATCCCCTTTAAAACCCAGTTACTGAGACCGACTCAGCCCATGCCCACAAGACATAACTCGATCTGTGATTGGTTTCACCCCCTATTGCTGGTCTGCGAGCAAAGGTGGGTCTGCCCTTCATCCTACCTCTGGTCCTCTGACTGGGATTGTTTTACGGGCCCCTGTCGCCCGGCATGTGCTACACTTCCATGCCATTCCTGATTCCCACACAGCTCTCCCGGGGTGCTTGATTCCCAGCCCTATCAATCGGTTCAGTTCTGTTGACTAGGGACTCCGCTCTGGCTGCTGGTGGGCCGGTCTGGTCACCCTCTGGCTTCCACCCTACCCACCTCGCCCCCCAATCACTGTGGTCTACTGCAGCTCTATATATATCCTGGTGTAGTCATGACTAAGGGGGCAAGTAAAAAACAAAGCTCTATCGATATGTTTGCCAAAGTGACACTGAAGCCGACTGAGGCCCAGCCAAAGGCCGAGCCCCCCCCCTCCCCTGTGGTGTCTACTGAGCCCACAGAACTCCAAAAGATGATGGAATATGCACATGAAGCTTGACGATGTGAGCAGGACAATCGGCTCTACCAAAGCCTGGATGGAGAAGACTGATATCCGGGTGACGGAGGTGGAGGCTACGGTCGGCTTTGCAGAAGAGAATATCAACACTCAGATCAGAGGTGGCCTCACTATCCAGACAGGTCCAGGTGGCCAGAAAAAAGAATGAGGACCTTGAGTCTAGGCCCAGGCTTAATAACCTGTGCATTATTGGCATTCCTGAAGATAAAATCGACTGCCCTATGGAGGATTACAGGATTCCCCGAAGCTCTCGCCTCAGTTCGCGATTGAACGTCCCCACCGAACCCTGGCCACGAAACCCAACCCTGGTGCCCCACCCTCATCCTATTATAGCCAGAGTGTTAAACTATCGTGATATGGATGCCTTGCTACGTGCAGCCAGAGCCAAAGGCGAACTATTACTTAGCTCTGTCAGGATCCATCTGTATCCCGATTTCTCTGTGGCTATTCAACAGGAGTGCAAACCCTTCCTAGCCACCAAGAAAAGACTTTGAGAGCTGGGTGTCAAGTACTCTATGTTATACCCTGCAAAATTGATGATCGAACATGCGGACAGGGTCTTCTTTTTCACCATCCCGGAGGAGGCCTCCAAGTTAATACATGATCACTTCCCTGGCTACCTGCTTTATCTCACCACTCTTGGGTGCCCTTCTGGACCTCTCTCGAGACATGGACGTCCCATGCATACCCAGAGGATTGGTGCTAGTTCCACCCGTCTGACCTCCTCTCAGCCTTATATGTGATGAACCTGTGCTCTTGGGAGGGTTTGAGGTCCAAACCGGCTTAATCTAAGCCCCTTATGATGATTCTTTGTCAATCTCCAAATTATGCACCACACCATGTTTTCTTACGCCCTACGTCAGAGTAGTTGCCGTTCTTGGCTTGTGATGTTCCATTGGGGGTGTCAGCCCTCTGATTGGGAGCGGTGGGGGAGGGACAAATGTTTGAAAAATCGCTTGGCGTACGATTGAGGAGACGAGTTGCTAATCATCCCTGTGTTGAACACACCAGAATTCAACCCTTTCTAACATGGTCAAAGTTTTGCTGGGCATATGTATGTCGGGGCATGCATTCACGGACACGAGCCTACAGTCTTGACATCAGATGAAGGCATAGTATGTATGAGTTGGTATATTAGAGGATTGGGTAACCCTGTCAAAAAGCATAAACTGCAACTGTATGTTAAACGACACAAGGTCAAGGTACTTTTCCTACAGGAAACGCACACATTGGTTAAGGGGTGTGATGGGTTTGCCAGGTCATCGGGCTCCCAGCAATATTATACCACCTTCTCCACCCAAAACATTTGAGTTATGATCCTGATCCACAAGACCCTCAAGTTCATCCATAAGGTTACACACGTAGACCCTCCTAGGACTCTGCTTTACTGTTTGGCTTTTACTCCATGTATATGGTCCGAACACAGACGATCTCTGCTTGTTGGGTTTCCCCCCTCATTCCTGTACTTTGGGGCGTGAACTTCATCACTATAGTGGATATTGATCAAGATGGGTCCGGCACAAAGTATCGCCAGCTCTCCAAGGCTTTTCCATTATAGAAGTGCAGTCCCTGCTAAGAGTTGACGCATGGAGATTGATGCACCTCGGTTCCCATGTCTTTTCCTTCTATTCATCCGTACATGACTCACACTCACCTATCGACAGATGGCTAGTTTCTGATATACTTATCAGAACTATAGAGCAAATGTCCATCCTACCCAGGATCTTTACAGATCACTCACCGGTTAGTTTCATTCAGGTGGGGAGAGGGCAGAGGGGTGGCATGTTCGAGCCTGAAACCGGACGCCTTGCTGGACCCATTATTCGGATCCGAACTAAGGTCCAGTATCGACAAATGTTTTTACGTTCAATAGTGGGTCGGTAGAGGCCCCAGGCCACCCTCTGGGAGACCTTTTTAGTTTACATTCATGGTGTCACACTGGCAAAGGATGCAGGGATCCTTAGTGATTTGGAAATCCGTTGGGGAAAGTAAGCTCTTACTTGCCGGACTGCAAACGCAATACGCTTCGCCCCCCTCCACCGATTTGCTCGGGCAGACAGGAACTGCAGTAGATGCATTCGCGGTCGGCTTGGGCCCGGAAAGTAAGTTTTTGGATGAACCTCAGACTGCCAGAAAATATGGAGAGAGGGAATACCCCAGCCGTCTATTAGCGAGATTGAACAGTCAAGAGAGGGGGGCTCCCCATATTCCAGCAATCGAGAGCGGACGGTACCCTGGCCCCCTCGTCTCAAATCAATGACGAGTTTTGCTCCTTTTACGAAGAGCTCTATAGTAATATCGACACCACCTCTACGGCTGATATCGAATCCTTTCTTGACAGTCTCCTGCTCTCGGTGTTGTCCTCGGAGACCAGGGCGGCACTGGACCACCCAGTGTCGACAGAGGAATTATCCAATGCAGTAGATTCACTATCATCAGGGAGGGCGCCCGGTGCCGATAGGCTTACTACCAAATTCTATAAATGTTATAAGGGTCGCCTGGTTCCCCAGCTGGCGGCTGTATGGGAGGAGGCATGCGAGGTCAGTGAACTTCCCCCTTGCTCCGTGAGGCGGTTATTGCAATATTATTGAAACCCGACAAACCGGCCAAGCAGTGCGGCTTCTACCGGATCCTTTCTCCCATTAATTGTGACATCAAAATATTTGCCACGGTCATGGCCCTCCGGTTGGGACCATGTCATTCATTCTTCACCCCGACCAGTCGGGTTTCATCCCGGGCGCTTCACCACCCTCAATCTGCGTTTCATATTTCACATCCTGGCCCGAATCGACCCAGAGGCGCAAGCCGTAGCAGCCACATTGGACATGCATTCGATTTGGTCTCCTGGAGGTTTCTGTGGTTGGTGTTGGAGAAGAGTAATTTTGTCCCCCGCTTCCTGTCCTGGGTGAAACTATTGTACCCATCCCCTGTCGCCAGGCTCCGCACTGATGACCAGTATTCCACTCAATTTAAGATAGCCAGGGGCACCAGGCAGGGCTGCTCCTTCTCGCCTTAGATATTTGCGTTAGCCATTGGCAAACAGGATTCGTCATCGGCATGCCCATCGAGGTAGAAGACTTTCCGGGGACCCTCAGATCATCTCACTCTATGCGGGCGAAGCATTGCTTTACATCCGCTCTGCTGAGAAGAATCTGGCACCAATATTGGAAGACGTTATTCTACTTGCCGAGTTACCTGGGTTAAAGGTTAATTGCACGCGGTCCATCCGGGATCTCCATGGGTTAACTTGTTCTCAATCTGAGATGAATACCTTTATGGTGGTGGTTACGCGTCACCGGACCTCATTGCATGACCACAACTATGGAAATGACCTTGCTTCCCTCCCCGAAAGACTGAGGACTAGGCTAAATTTCTGATCACGCTAGCCGGGAGGGTGGCTATTCTCAAAAGGATAGTACTCCACAACTTCTATACAGATTTTAGAATGTCCTGCTCTGGCCACTGACCCGGACAGTCCATGCCTTATTGTGGCATTCTGGAGCTGCCCGCCTGAAGTTGGACACGTTGGCTACCCCTTTGCACAGGGTAGGTTTGCGGCCCCTAACTCTAAGCGATGCTGGATTGCCACTTAGGCCCATTGCACTGCATTTTGGTTTGAATCTAGCGGATCGCTCCTCCCCCAAGCCCCCCACCGTCAAACTTGAGCACCTAGCAGCCGGTGATCTGGATGTTCGCTCTCTGGTTCTCCTCTAAGTCTTAAACTAGACCCCATTGACCCCACCAGAGTCATGATGACTCGTGGAATTGACTCTGGAAGCAGGTAGACACCCCTCATCCATTCCATGGTGACTTTCCTCTGTGGAACTGTCTCCCTGAGTTTCCTCAAGTGGATGGCGCGACGGTTCGCCACTGGTCAGGGAAAGGCTTTGACACTATACGGGATGTTTTCACTATGGGAACCTTTACTGATTGGCAGGACTTGCCGCAGTCCCTGAGAGTGTTCCTCCCGATGGTTACAATACGCAGGCCTGCGCTGGGCTCTCAAGGGCAGGTGACATGAACTCTCATCGATTACACCTGATGATCTGGTACTTTCCGACATTATGATGAGCACTGCAATGGGTGGAAGGGTCGCCAGGCTATATGGTCTTCTCCGGGGAAGGATGGGCTACTCATGGGGATAAACTTCGGGGGCATCGAGTAGTGACTTGGGTATAGATATAACCCAACAAAAATGGGAGTCTGTTCGCCCGCACCCAGGAAGTCTCCCTTAATTCTAGATTCAAACTGATCCAGTTTCAAATACTCCACAGGTGCCACTATACACCAGACAGGCTGCACCACATGTCAAGGGATTGACCCTCTGAATGCCTGAGATGCAGAACAGACAACGTTGATTATATACACATGCTCTGGTCCTTTTCAAAACTCACTTAATTCTGTGAGAAGGTGCGAGTCTGTATCGCAATACTAGAATGCACTGTTACACCGTCCCCAATGACTCGTTTTTTTTTCAATTTCCCCCACACCGGCCGAGACCTAAGGAGGCTAGCCGGGCTGTTTGTTGCTCGCAGCCTGCTGTGTTGCTATGGTTGCACCCTAGTGCCCCCACCTTCAACCAATGGCTTCTTGCCGTCACTTGGGCCTCAGATGGGGAGGAGCGCTGGTCCGCCATGCAGCCGGCCAGGAACATCTGGGCCCGCTTTTGATCCTGTTTATTGTCTTTGACTGCTGAGGATGGGGGAGACGGTGACAATCCAATGCCCACTGGCCTTTACCCCGGTTAATGGGTCTAAATGTATATTTGGGTACCTACCATCATGATGCAATGCTTATTACTTCCTCTATGAAGACCCTGCGTGGTCACGCTGTCTGTGTACTTTCTATGTCAGATGGTAACGTTTTTTTAGGGGAAAAAAATAACCTACGCCATAATTGTTCGAATTCCGGTTGTGCACTATAATGGGATTGGGAGTTGCAGGAGTGTCTCCTGCTTTCAATACATTAAAATGTTTTAATTTGTAGCTTCATGCTGCAGTATAATCACGTACATTCCCCTTTTATAGACTATAACACATGGAATACCTGGCTTCCTTCACTGCCCGCTTCACTTCCTCGAGCAACGGTCTGCAAGGCAGTTACTGAAACATCAAACACACGGGTAAAGAAATGGACCTGGGGCAGAGGACCTCTCCCCCTTACAACTTGATGAACTCGCAGTGAATGGGGGAGGGAGCATGAATAATATAACACAGCTGCACACTTTGACTCCTTGAAGTTGAGGACTGCACTGCCCCCTGATCCAAAGAGGTTTGTGTAGTTTATCAATTTACAACCCCAGATATTGTGGTCCGATTCCTGGATTTACTCAGCTTGTCAGAGACTTCTTATTCCATTTCGAGGATCTTGGGCACGTTAGTTAGCACTGCATTATAAGGAATACAGACTGAAGGAAGATGTATAATATTTGTAAGCAAAGGGTCGCAATGCCCTGGGAAAACTAGCATTTCTGTCAGTATTATTTTATAAACTGATTGCCTTCTCACTTTGCACATTACTTCATCAATGGGAAACACCTTCATGTTGCAGGATGGGGCACTTAGTGCCAGACATCTAGGTGCCTAGGTTGGGACTTGGATGGGTAGCCCTTGCGTGGCTATAACCGAGTACCATTTTCAACCATCTGCTGTGTGAAAGGGGCAGGGGGAGTGGGGTTGTGCAGGTGATGCAAATCATTTAACTCCATTCCAGCCGCCCTTTTCTCAGTTTACTTCTTGGCATTAAATCAAAAGAGAATACTGTCATTGCAACTCCCATAGGGCTTCCCCTCATAGTAAGGGCTCAGAATAAGTTGCCTGCCTCTGGGTGCATTAAGAGACATGTCCTCCTCTCCAGACCATGCCCTTTCCATTAAACAGGAGCACGCACAAGGGATAACGTTGCTGTAGTTTTGCAATTGACTTGAATGTCTTCCTACTTCCTACTTGGTGATCTGCCGTCACCATCCTCCTTGAGCTGTGCAACCTGTTCAAATAGCACCCGCATTTGGAGGCTCATCAGTGGTAATTTAAGACTTCTGGGGCATTTATAGCTAAAATGGTGGACTCCAAGGCGGCTGGGTTATTTCATTCAGTAGTAGCACAGAGATTGTACTAAAATGTTGGCCCCAACCTGGCAATAGCGTTTTCAATGACACGATATCCATGAAAGTATAAGCAAGCCTACCCTCCATCATACTGGAGGACTGTACTAGGAAAAACTTAATTGAGTGAAATTGCTGGAGCCATGGAGGTCCTTTTTCCTTCCGTGGGGGGATATAGGGATGATGGAGGGTGTCACACCACTTTGAAAGCACTCCTTATCCTTGTTTGGGTGCTGTTGATAAGTGTCTGGCCCCCCAACTTGCTCACATTTGATCCATATTAAGATAAGTCATAGCCACCATCACAGTACTCTTTTTCAAGGCTGCCCCAAAGATAACTAACTCACAAGGCGGTATCCTCAGCAAGTGGGCAGAAGCAGGGATTGAAACAATGTGGACCAGAAGGTACACTTTACAATTGAGTTCAGCACACACCTGCATGCCTCACTTAAAATTTCTCGCCAAGACTGCCTCATCCTTGTCTCAGGATTTTTCCTCAGCTGCGACAGGGCTCTCGTTATTCAGCTGCCCAGGTCCTAGGGCCCCAACTTTCCAGCCAGATAAGGGCCTCGCACTTTCCCCTTTAAACATCTGCAACCACGTTCTGTTTCAATTCTACTTCTCAGTTCTTCTCCTCTGTCCTTCCTCCAATACCAATCTCTCCTTCACTTCTGCTTCTCCTCCTTCGTCTATCCCACTACCCCTTTCCATCACTTCCCCCCTCCTCCTTTCCAATGTTAACCTCTCCTTTGCTCTCCTTTTATCCTTCTCCTTGATCGTTGCCTTCTTCAACTTGCTCTTATTACTTTGCAGGTGATAGTAGGCTCTTCTCAACCAGTGAGGGTTATGATCCACTGGTCCCGGCAAGCCCATAGTCCTGCTAGCTACTTGCAGCTCTCCTGAACCTTCCTCTGGCACAGCACTGCAAGTTACATCTACTGCAACTTCCACTTACCATGACTGACGAAACAGCCTCTTTTATACTGGCCAGACCAGGTCTTTACTTCCCGATTGACTGGACGATCAGGTGGTTTCCTGCAGTGTTCTAATTGGGAGAAAAGCTTTGTAGTTCAGAACTGGAGGAGGGCTTTAAAATGCCTTGTGGCCATTTGGAATCCATACCATGCGACCTGCAATTTGCTTGATGAGAGAGTTCTGCATCCCTAACGATTTGCTGCCTTATCTGCGGCTCAAAGAGTTCATCTGGGGAATTTGGACTGTCATGGGCCTTCTTGCTTTTCTTTTCTTGTGGGTTTGAGTTTGTGTTTCCTGTGAGGTTAAAGGGAAAATACATGTTTTGCCTTTGCAAGCCCTACTGCTTAATAGGGAGTTGGTGGTTTTCCTGCCTCTGTGGTGTTATGACTGTGACCGAAGTACATTGTTTATGCATGAAAAGTTTAGGATACGTTTTCTCCCACCTCCAATCTGATGTTTGGTTTCTGAGTTTTTGTTCTGTGAGAAGTGTGGTCGATCAGTGGTTTCATTTAAAGTGACAGTATGGCTCTGTGCTGCATTTTGTGGTCGTGAGCAGGGGATTTCTGCCGCTTAGTGGGGTCTTGGGATGTTCTGTCAGAGAATGTCCTTACTCCAGCCCTCCTACTCCCAATCAGGTTGTAAATCGCCCTATGTTGCCTGGAACCAGAAGCAAGGGTTCCGATGAAAGCAATGGGGCCTTTTCTTTTTTTTTTTTTTGTTTGAGATTGGCATTGTTGGGGCAAGTAGTACTACCATCTTTCCGGGCCATGGGGAGTGTGGAAGTAGACTGCTGCTATAGGTTGTAACGCTTAACGGATCGCTACCCCTGACACCTGGTTTGTCATTGCCCTATCCACCAACTGTTGTGTTTACAGACTTTGTCACAGAGGTTATACTAGTTCTGACTGGAAATAGGTCATGGCAGTCTTCTAATTTTTCTGTTTTGGAGGAAGTGAGTATAGTCCTGTTTCCTTATAGTGGCAAAGCCATGCAAGGTGGTTGTGGTGAAGTCACTCCGTTTGGGGCAACGTTTAGATTCTAGTGCGCTTTCGTCACCCGCAATGTGGCAAAATGTCATTGACATCTGCCCTTTGTGTAATCCTTTGCCTAATATGGCACCATGGCACCAAAACCTACCTCCCTCAGTTGTCCACAGTGCAGGCCATTCAGTCCTGAGTGATTGAGGACCTTTGTTCTTTTCTATGCATGTGATTCTGCAATTTTCCTATTTTTATGCCATGGAGCCATGACTTGTTGGTGCTATGGTTAATGTGGAAACTGATCCTCAGTCTAGTGGCATGATGGATCCTAATTCATTCCATGCCTGTGACCCCGAGCCTGTCATGCTAAATCTTGTAATGTCAATATCTTAGTAATGCAAACGCATATCCTCAATTCACACCACTTTCCATAATTGCACAGTTGGCTGGTCATTGTTTAAACAGCCATTTTTGCTCACACTAAGATTGGGCAATAGTCGAATTTCTCTGCTCAAACTGGAATTCAATGAGGTGCAGGAAGCGTTTTCTGCATCCGACAATGGCAGAATAAATTATCTTTAGTGCACACTTTGGACTGTATTGTTGTATTGGCAAAATGGAGCTTAAAGTCATTTTAAAAGTTGTTGTTTCAAGTAAGTTTTCATGTGTTGATGAAATGGTACGTTTATTTGCTCAAATTCCATGCACTTTAGCAATGTGATTTCTTCCCTTTTCTATTTTAATGCTGTTCTTTCCCTCTTTCTTGTAGCTTTTATGGCACAGGATTAATAGCTGGACATGGGTTCACTAGTCCTGAACGAACGGCTGGAGTTTTTATCCTTTTTGATGAGGATCGCTTTGGTTTCATCTGGCTGGAGCTGAAATCCTTCAGCCTGTACAGTAGGATCCAGGACACTTTCCAGAACGCTGAGGCACCGTCCGAGGAGGCCTTTGATGAAATGCTAAAAAATATGCAGTCATGGACAACCTAACCATGAACCCAGGTTAAGAACCTCGTTTGAACCAACTCTGTCAAACAGAACTGCTTATCCTGTTAGGGGAGCGTGAAGGTGGTGCCATTCAGCAACCATGGTACATCCACCCTCAAGCATGCACTTTTAACCCAGGTCTTTTGGAATGAAATTTCAAATTGGACTTTTTAAAAGACCATGAAGATGGTTTCTTGCAAAAAAGTATTTTATATATAGAATGTAATAATATAAATATATAATATATATACATATGTATGGACAAAGGAACCTTGTCTACAGAGAGGAAATTGGAGCATGTTCACTAAGGACAACTATTTGATATCAGTAAAGCTGAACAACCTTCAATGCTGATATAAACTATATTGATGCAATGCCATTTCTCCCTCCACCAAGTAGAACACCAACAGTTATATTCAAGGAACACCATATTTGCATCACTGGAAAGCAGCTCCTTTTTATATTAAAACCATGGGTTTAATAAATTCTGTGGCATTCGTCAAGGTGACGGTCTTAACAGTTCAAGTGAATTTATTTTTCATTTTCCAACAGTATCTCAGTGCATGTGTTCAGTTTTCAATATTCAAATCTGAACTAGCAGATGTAATATTTAAATCTGCAGGATTCTCCAAAGAAAGAGTGGCCGATGGGTAGGTGATGTTTGGTCAAATATTACTCTAAATTTAAAATGGTGAAAACAAAGCATACATTTTAACACTACAATCAACAGCTATTAGTATGCAACCTAGTCATGTGTATCTGGTGTGTATGACCCTTGGTTCAGACGTTCTGGACTTGGACATCATATTGTTCCCTTTTGATGCAGCAGCATGAGCCCCTAGGAGTACGATTTAGAGGGGGGTCGGGGGGGGGGGTGAAGCGTCTCTGTTAAGAGGCTTCTCCTATTCGATCAACAATACCCCTGTTGCTCTTTCCAGCAGAAGTTCAGTGATTTGAGAGGAGGGAGTGCATCTTCTTGGTGGAAGAGGAGGAAATGTGACAGATTGAAATGTGTATTGATTGGCACCTCTAATAATGTGTGACAACTGCTTGTGATAGGCTAGGCCTTCATTGAGACTCTCACTGTTGGCCTGGCACCAGAAACTGATATCCTCTCATGGTGCAAAGGTGTTTAGCAGGCTTTCCTGTCACCAGTACAAAGGACAGCATCCTGCTGGCTAGTCTAGGTGTTGGGGTTCAATAAAGGGCAGCACTACAATGATGTCCTGTAACCTATAAATTGGAAGGACAAACGCCAGACACAAATTAAGTGGGTGAGTGGAGCTGCTGGATTCAAAGGATCCCAATTGTTTAGTCTAACTGGCTGCTGCTGACAGTGGGCGTTACACGCAGGCACGCCTTACTAGCCCATGCTTCATCCATACTGGTGCCAGAGAGAATGGAGTGGGGCATAGAGTGAGCGATTAGGAAGAGTAGTGTGTCTGAGGCCTCAGTTGGCGTATTGTGCTCATTTCTAAAAACCTTGCAATTTGCCACATTCAGTAGGCTTTTAGAGGCTACGAGTAGGTGTCAAAGACCAAGATGTGGGTGTGTGCAAGACCTTTCACTGGACCTTCATGGGCTGACAATTGGCTTCCATTATTGAGCATATAGATGCTACCGATATTCTACTTGGTATATGAAAACTTGCTATACTTCTCACCTCGTATGTGGAAACTGTGCATACCTGTTTCTTGGCATGTGATCACTGGTCATAGCTGGTACTGGGAGAGAGCCCCAGCAAAGTTTATTTATAGATTTGCCAATTACTGACCCACAGTTCCAGAAAAAATTGTTTTCCAGTAATGTTTTTCCAAATTCCTTAGGGGAGAACTTCAATACTTATCTACTCTTAATCCATCTACCGCCCACGTGATTTTTGTACCCTTTCGAACATCGTAATGGCCCCATGTACTTCCTCAGGATTTTCCTTTTCTCCAGCATGGGGTCTGGCATGGATTCACATGCTCATGAATATTCTGTGTAGTCAGGCAGGGTAAAAGAAAAAAACGTTTCACTTTCACTTATAAACTGTATTTCTCCTTGCTGCCCGTACTGCCCCATCCAATGACAGTCCTCTCCCTAAGCCCCTCCTCCGGCACCATCCTCAGATTTTTACTGCACGCTTCAGTGTGGGAGTCCTCGAGTTTGCTCTCCGAGCTTTTTGTACGTTTATTTTGCAGTTTTGGATGGGAAAAAGTTAGATTTCTGTTTCAAAGGAGCCTGTGTGCTCTTTTCTCCATCTGCCAACAGCGGGGATCCATTGTCTGTGAATTTCGGTGGTCCTCAAGGGCAAAGATCATCTTAGATTCTAGAAGGCTGTCAGGCCTACTTCGCGCCATCCAACTATGACGGAGGAGGAGGAGGGAAGGTCCCTCTCATGCCCTGCACCAAATGCAGGCTACGGAACGTGTTTGTGGAGGACATGCACCTGCAATGCCTCTGTCTGCACCCGGACCACAAGGAGGTGGAGTGAGAAATTTGCCTTGGGTTCTCCAAGAAGACAACGAGAAATGGACACAGTAGACTGGCGGCGTGGCTCAATGCCAAGGCCTCTGACCCGTGCTCCTAGCAAGGTCATGCCTCACCCAGGACCAACCTGTCCAAGTAGCGGTCTTCTAAGTCCTTTGAGTGTGCCTCATCCTTGGGGGAGGGCGGGGGGGGTCCAAGAACCGCAGTTCCGAGTCCACCGGGTTTGCTGTGGAAGCGGGTCCCAAGGTGGATAGGGCGCGATCGACATCACTGTCCGCCTCCATTGCCAGCCAGCAACCAACCTCCTCCTCCTCAAAGGAAATCTACCCCGGCTAAACTTGGTGAGAAGTCAGAGAAGACACGGACGGAGAAGTCCGAACAGCCCAAGCAGGCCCAAGTGGCACAGTCTAAGACCTCATTGTCGACAGATTTGGGGACTGCTACTGCCACAACAGCTAAAGGCGCTGAACCTGTGAAGGTAGCATCCACAGCTCAGAAGGTGTCTCTACCCACAAGGCGCGACACCGCTGCAGCGACTTTGGCAAAGTCTGTTGGCACACCAGAAGGGGGGAAACCGGCTCAGGCCCTGGTTCAAGACCCTCAAGGGGAAAGAGGGAGGGGGGGGGCGAGGAGGCCCCAAAACAGCCCTCCCAGTCTGTGGCACAAGCCATGGAGGTCTCGTCCACGGACGATTAATACCAGGAGTCCTTGTACACGGTCCACGAGGACGTTGAAGAGGACTGCTCAGGGCCTAGTTTTTCTATTTTGCCTTCTCAGCCGAGGGACGTTTCCTTGGATATTCTGCCAACCATGCACACCTTGCTGTCAGAGATCCAGATGATGCCTCCGGCTCCAGCACCTGGAGTACCGCAGGTCCCCGATCAACCTTCAGCAAAGAGGAAGCGTCACAAAATGCCCCCATTTCATCCTCCGCCACCACGTCTGGTCCCTTCTCCCCCAGGAAACATGGGTATGGGGACAGATATGGGCACGACGGCGGACTACGACTAGGATATCTTCACAGCGGATGGCGATTCTCCACATTTGGATGCTCCACAAAGGGTGTCTCCTCCGGATGAGGTAGGATCGTTCCACTCTGACCTCCAAAGGCTCTGACTATTCCAGCTAGTGCCTGAGGAAACCAAGAAGCAGGGCTTCTTGTACCAGAGGCACAAGGCCAAGAGGAAGACAGTTATGGTGGTGCCCCTTCTGGACGACATTTGGGATGAGGGCCTAGCCCTCATGAAAAACCCTTGCACGGCTCCAGCGAAACGGGATAGGCTGGACAAGAAATATCGATTGCTGGACTCCGTGCCCAGGTGCCTGAGGGCGCAGCCATCACCAGATTTGGTGGTATTGGCGGCGGTGAGGAAATTGTCGGCCAACCCAGTCTTCTGCGTCCCCTATCAAGGCGGCCAACGCACTGGCAATCCTAGCCAGGTACGACCGGGAGCTGTGGTACAAGCTGGGGCCTATTTTGGAGTTCCTCCCCAACGATACAAAGATGGGGGCAGTCGCTTTCGTCCCGGTAAGGTGGGGGGGTAGTGTCTGAACACGCACCACAGTGGCATTGGATGTCGCAGGCACGGGGTTCCGGCAAATGGGGAATGGTGTCTGCTTTTCCCTCCAAGGCTGGATGGAGGCCACACATTTCTGGCAGGAGGTCCAAGCGAAGGTGCTGTACATGCCCTTCGACTGAGAGGACATGTTTGGGGAATGTTGTCTAATAGTCCCTACTGGCCATCAACGCGGCTACAGAGACGGCCCGTCACCTGGGCACCCTCCAGCAGCACCACTGTTCTTTTCACGATTCCTGCCCCAAGCCATCCGGCATACCAAGCTGGAGCCAGGTCACAGTCACCTACTTGGCCCCTAAGGGCCTCTCCATCGCCCCAGAGACCTACTTGGACTCAAACTTCGCACCTGTGGCACCAATCTCACACACAGCCCTAAGATCCACTTAGCATTGGTCCTGCAATGTATTATGGACCAGTGGATGCCCCCATGTAATTCAGTTCCTTGAACTGAATGGGCGGTCTAGCCTTTTGGGTGTGGTTTAGCCCAGGGATACCTACAGACTATTTAAACCACGCCCAGCACGAGAAACGCGTTTTGCGTTTCTCTGCACCTGCAGCGTGACACTCACCGTGCTCGGATCTCTCTCAAAGAGGCCTGCTTCTTTCTTCTTCCTCAGCCCTCCTACAAGAACATCATTAATAATACTCACCTTGAAGAGCATCCCGCTTCTGCCCAGCTCTCCACCAGGTTCCTACGGTGTGGTCATCTCCATCTCGGCACGTCCCGCCCTACGAAAGGACAGAAGAACAGAAGAAGAGCGTTAGTAAGCTTTTGCAATACCTTAGCGCTCTCGCTCGAAAAAGCAAGGAGAGTTAGACTCTTACCTGAATTCCGCCGATTGGACAACTTTGGTTCCGGGACATTCCACCGATCTGAAAAGGGGAAAAGGGACATCAGGTTAGCGCAAAGACACTTATGAGGTGCCGCTCATCGTGCTTACTTACCGCAGCTCACCACCTTACCTCGCTTCCACGCAGAGTTTTTGCGGCACCTAAAAGGATATAGAAAAGATGAACATTGGTTAGAATTAAAGAAACCAACTAGCTCCGCACTTCTACTCACCTCACCAGCGCGTCGCCATCCTCAAGATCTTCACCTCCTAAGGAAGGAAAGACACCTAATTAAAGAGACTAGAGCCATCAGGACCTTTTGCAAGGCTCTTCCATTTACCGGTCGGACTGAAGTCACAGCAAGCCCTGTCCGCCGGGCCTGTGTCAGTGAAGCAACTAGGCACCTTCCAGCCCACATCATCCAACGCACCCCTGCTCCGCATCAGAAAACAAGGTGAGGAGAGAGCCCAGGGGGGAAGGTTGGGACCCACAGAAGAAGGGGGGCCGGCAAGCAAAACCAACAGGGAGTTTGACCTCTGGCAATCCTGTGTTTCAGACCCAGAGTTTGCTGAACAGATTCCAAGGAGGGGTTCGAGGTGATCGGAAGCCCAGACAGGCTGAGTGACGTCCCCGTGGATACCAGGTGAGCGTTACACTCGTCCATTGGAAAGTCAAGCAGGTCTTCAAAAGGCTTCTCCATCATAGCATCAGCCTTCCAGATTCACAACTCTGGAAGGCTCCAGAGGTTGTTCCCAGGCCTACGGTAGCAGAGGACTGTCAAGTGTCATGCAGGGCAGGACACCCAGCCAAAGCAATCCTGAACGGCCGGGATGTCTGGCCCCCACGCGTGCTCCCCGGTGGGAGGCTAGCTGACGAGGTTAGTCAGCGAGTGGAGAAAGATCACCACTGACAGATGGGTGCTGGACGCTCTCACCCAAGGGAGAGGTACGGGCCATCCTGCGAAAAGGGGTGATGGAGCCATTTCCCCAGCGACTCCAGGGCTCCAGAGTCTATTCCAGATACTTTCTGGTCAGAATGAGGACAGAGGGCTGAAGGCCCATCCTAGACCTAAGACGTCTGAACAATTACCTAAAGTCCCAAAAATTCAGGATGGTCATGTTTCAACACGTTCTCGGCCAACTGGAAAAGGGAGCCTTCTTGACGTTGTTGGACCTGGAGGACGCCTACTTCCACGTCCCCATTCACAAGAAACATCGAATGTTTCTATGTTTTGTGGTGCAGGGACAGCATTACCAATTCAAGGCCCTACCTTTCGCTTGAAGTCAGCCCCCAGAGTGTTCACGAAATGCCTGGCCCCAGTGGCGGCCCATCTACGTGTACAGGGCACACACGTACCTGGACAACTGGCTGAAGGGCCTGCTGAGGCAACCATCTGGATCTGAGAAATTTTCATCAACTATCCAAAGTCCTGGTTAACGCCATCACAGAATGCGCTTTTCCTGGGCGCCAGACTCAATATGGTGTCTTGCCTGACGTCGCCCTCGGAGGAGAGGATAGCGGCCATGCAGCGGCTGTCGCCGACAAAGACTGCCATGGCCATCAAATCCTTACTGGGCATAATGTCATCCTGCATCTACCTTGTCTGCCTCTGCAGGTTGCAAATGCGACCCCTTCCTGGATGCCTGCTGGATTCAGGTGTCTGGAAGCTTCACGGACAAGGTATCTCAATGGCAAGTTCCGCCGGGCGATAGTTTGGTGGGGCGTTCGCGCCAACATTTATTTATTGCTGGAGTGCTGTCATGATTCCTGCCCCTCACGTCCCCAGCACTCCAAGATGTCAGGCTGGAGCCAGGCCACGATCACCTACACGGCCCTCAAGGGCCTCTCCATCCCTCCAAAGACCCACTTGGAGTCAGACTTGGCAGTTGTGGCACCAGACTCACTCACTTCCCTAGGATAACATTGGGGATTGGACTTGTAATGCATTGATGGGGACTATGTGGGGGCATCCATCTTTTTTGGTTCCCAGAACTGCATGTGCAGTCTAGTCTTTTTGGTGTGGTTCAGCCCAGAGACACCTGGGATACCCACAGACTATTTAAGCCACGCCCAGGCTGAGAAACATGCTTTGTGTTTTCTGCACCTGCAGCTCGACAGTCACCGTGTCACTCACCGTGTTCGGATCGGTCTCCAGTAGGCCTGCATCTTTCTCTGCGCTCAGCTCCTGCAAGAACAAGAACACCGTTAGGAACAGCCTTACCTTGCAGCGCTTCTGCCCATCATTCATCGCTTCTTCTGTTCTGCGGGCATCTTCAGCGGTGCCATTCCCATCCTGGCACGCCACTTCCTAAGGGAAAAGAACAGAAAAAAGGCATTAGTAAGCATTCAGCAAATCTTCGCTTATTTTTAAAGACTGTACGAGCTTCAAACGCTTACCTGAATCCCAGCCGCTCTGGGGGAACTCTGTCTCCGGAACTTCTCATCCATCTGCAAGAGGGAAAAGACACTCCAGGTTAGCGTGGAAACATCTAGAGGCGCCGCATACCACACTTAGTCACCGCATTTCTTCTTCATAACCGGCATCCACGCTGAAAATGTCACGGCACCTAAAAGACACAGAAAAAGAACTCAGTTCAATACAAATACGAAAGGGTTGCATCGCGCTCTCACTCCGCTTCAGCGCTACTCATCTCAGCAGCATGTCGCCATCCCCGAACGCCGGCCATCATCTAAGGAAGGAAAATGATGTTGGAGAACTGTTCAAAAGACTCATTATACTTACCTGTCGGACTCTTGCCAGTGAAGTAACTAGGCAGCAACGAGCCATCAATCAACGCGCCCCTGCGCTGAAAGCAGGACGAAGAGCACACTTTCCAAGAAAACAAGATGAGCTGTGGATCAAAGGGAAGGGTTGGACCCCGGGAAGAAGGGGTTCAAGCACACAGAGACAATAGGGAGTTAAACTCTACCAATCCTGTGTTTCAGGCCCAGTGTCCAGTCTAGTAGACTCCAGGGAAGGGTTCGAGGTCGTAAGAGGTCAGAACAGGCTGAGTGACGTCCCCGTGGATACCAGGTGAGCGTTACAAGCGCGCAGGTATCAGGGCACCACATGTACACGCAGGATCACATTAGACACACTGGTCACAGGACATTTATCTACAGATTTTCAGGCAGGTTTGGATTAGATTAAAGGGAATTATCTAAACAAGTGGGGCTTGAGTTGCTTTCGGAAGGTACTGTATAAGGGCTCTAATCTTATTTGTGGTGGGAGGTTACTCCATAAGGTCGTAGCTTGGTGTGAAAGGCTTTGCCTAGGCTGTTGGTTTTCCTGAAACTCGTCGTTACGAGGTTGCCCTGAGCTTCGGACCCGAGTGCCCATCTCGGTACATAAGTAACCAGTTTTTTCTTAAGGTATACTGGGGCTTTTGCATGAACGCATCTATGGGCTAGCGTCAGTGCTTTGAACAGAATTCTATGTACGATGGTAAGCCAGTGTAGATTTCTCCTATCTTTACTGATGTGTTCTGTTTTCCTTTGATTCTCGCAGTCCTATTTTGTATTTTTTAAAATTTTGCAATGTGCCCTTTGTTTTCTTCTAGTAGCAGGGCATTGCCGTAATCCATCCTGGACAATATGGTGACTCTTTCTACTGTAGTGCAATTTTCCTCGCTTAGATAGGGGCGTATTCTGTTTAGGAGTCTCGGGCAATATGAGCAGTTCTTAGTCAATTGCATGACCCGGGACTCTGTGCTCAGTGATGCTTCCAAGTGCATCCCCAGAGGTTTGACTTTGTTCACAACTTTTATTTGGGACTCATTGATGTTGAAACAATCGTATTGATGGTTCAGTCTTTGCTCTAGCTGAGTTGGTCCCAAAAATCAGTAATTCTGTCTTTTTAGCGTTGAGCAGAGCCAGTTGCTGGTCATCCATATTTCAAATAACTTGTATAGTTTTTTACATTGGCACTGTCTCGGGTGCAGTCACCGCTTAGTTCTATGACAAGTTGGGTATCCTCAGCGTAATTGGTGAAAAAAATGCTGAATTTATTTTTTTTCCAGGATCATACGCAGAAACCTGATATACAAGTTAGAAAGAAGCGGTGACAGGCTGACTCCTTGCGGTACACCACAATTTTTTCTGCAAAAGAGAAGTTATCCCCCCCCAGTGGACCTTTGACTCCGTGTCGGAGAGAAAGGAGGACATCCAGTTGATTGCGGGTCAAAAGGGCACTCAAGTAGCTGACAGACGAGTACGATGACCTGGAATCAAGGTCACAGAGGAACAATCTGAGAATTATTGGGGTCTCCGAGTCTGCAAATCGGTAATCAATGGAGCTCCTAATGGAATCCATCAAACGGGAGTCCCTGCAATTGGATGTTTTTTCCTCGGCGTTTATTGTGGAACGTGTGCATTGGCTTCCAAATGGAGGGTGGGCGTTCCCTGGCATGTAGGCTCGTCCAATCATAGGCAAGCTGTTGAACTACCGTGTTAGAGACCTGGCACTTCGTAAGGCAAGGGAAGAGGGTACCCTGGCATTTAATGGTAAAGTTATAAAGTTCTTCCCAGATTTTTCCTAAAGTGCAGGCAGCGCTGAAGAAGTACGTGGATTTCAAGAAGCGGTTCAGAGACAGGGTCCTAAGATACTCTGATGTTCCCAGTGAAGCTAAGGGATGAGAGCAATGGGCGTGTTCTATTTTTTCATTCGCCTGAGGCGGCTAATAGCTTTCTAGGACCCCTGCCGCGGTCTCCCAGGTGTGGGGATCGTGACGCAGATCATGGGCCCCTGCCCTTGAGGGGAGATGACTGAACTGTGCAGATGCTGGTAAGTTGGTGCATAATGTCTGTTAAGGCGATGAAGGTGGCCACATGAGTATGGAGGGTGGCTGGGTTCATTCAGTAGGGCTCCTCGTGCTTAAGCAAAAGAGCTGTTTGGGATGTGGGGGGGATGTGGGAGGGAGGTTGGAGGATAACTGCCGGATAGGGGTTGCCAGTGAGGGTGATGGGGCCAAGGGTGTTTGCTGCCGTTGGGGTGGTTGACAGTGCAACGGTCTGATTACATGGATCCTTTGATAAACTAGGTATTTTGGTCTCGGCCAGTGAGAAATGTTGGAATGCACCGTCATGATGTCGACTCTAATTAATAAAGGGGTGTGATTTTTGTCTTGAAATGTCCAGGGATTAAACTGCCCATCAAAAACATGCAGAGTGCTCATGTACTTGAGATAGCACAATATAGACCTTGCCTTCTCCGGCTGGGGAGTCCTGAATAGGTAAAGCTTGGTGTTGCCTTACGTATTTTGCATCCTATTCTAGCTACTCAAGGGAGGTGTGCATACTTCTAAACGATTGTGTGGTTTCGCTTTGTCGACGTGAAGGATGAGGATGGTAGTACACTTCTGGTCACAGGGATGTTGCAGGGACAGTGGTGACCCTTCCCAATTACTACAGCCCGAATACTCCACAATCTCTTTAGAGTGGATTGAGATGCATTTATCAAGGCCTAAACCAGGTCTTATACTGTGGGCGGGAGATTTCACTGAGGTCCTGGACCCGACGCTAGATAGAACACAGGGAGGTGCATAGATCACTCATGCAGACTACTCGGAAGCTATCAGAATTGTGCACGACCTGGCAGCTAAGGGACATCGGGATGGTGCGACGTGGGCGGAACTGTGAACTGGGGGGGGGGTGGTACACCTTTATGTCCTCAGTACATCAGTCGGCCTGAAGGCATAATTATTTCCTGATCTCTCGTACTACTATGGGGTTGGTGGAGGAATATGAGATACTGACTCGCACGCTCTCGGATCACGCAGCAGTTTTGATGAGTATGAGGATGGGAAACTGTCCAGTAGACCAATGTGGGCCTTCAAGAGTGAGGTGTTATCTGATATTGTGTTCTGCCAAGCAATTTTAGACGTGGTCTCCAACTTCTTTGTGGATAATGAGAATTTTGTCTGGTCCAAGGCAGTGTTGGAGCGTTTAAGTGTGTTGTGCGGGGGGGGAGGGTGTATATTGAAAGCGGCGGGTATACTATGTATGATAATGAAGGAGTTAACGGACAGTGAGGCCAAAATACATCAGATGCAGGTGGGCCTGGACCAGGGTGGTGGTGGGGTGCCGAAGGTATAACTGCAGGAAGAGCTGGAGAGATTTCGGTAATCTGCATGTAGAGCAGTTCGGTTTTTGCAGAGGCAATCAGTGGTCTGACAATATGGGGCAGGGCCAATGCCTGGGTAAACCTCTGGCTAGAACAGAGTGCTCCAGGACTCATGTGATGGCCATTAAAGACAGGGGTGGGGTGGTGCGGTATATGGACAGTGATATTGGACATGCGCTCTGGGAGTTTTATGTAAGGTTATACTCGTAGCAGTTTGAGCCGCAGCAGGCAGAGCTAGACTTGTACCTTTGCCAAATTGCACTGTACTGGCTTGGAGATGAGGAGAGGGAAATGTTGATTTGTCCCATTATGTAGGAGGAGGTATACTAAACAATTAAGTCACTCACAGCAGGCAGAGCCCCCGTGCCAGATGAGCTTACAGCAGAATTTCATAAGGCTTATGTGGTTATCCTTCTCCCACACTTGTTGGGTATATATCAACGGGGATGGGAGGCTCCCCGACACGGTACGGTAGGCAGTGGTTACTTTACTATTGAAGCCAGGTAAGGAGGTGGATGACTGCATTTTACCAATCCATCTCGTTAATCTAGATTACATTTTTGCCAAGATCCTAGCTGCCAGGTTAGCGCCTTTAATGTGTCATTGTGTTAAGTCGGACCAATCTGGCTTAATTCTGGGCAGGTCCACCTCTTATGGCTTGAGGCGTATCTTCGGGTTGATGTCGGTGGTTGACCTGGATGCTCCCTTGGTGGCAGCACTATTAGACGCTGAGAAAGCATTCGACTTTGTCGAATAGCCCTTCTTGTTTACAGTGTTGAAATGGATGGTGGGGTGGGGAAGGGCTGTATGCCACTGGTGTCCCTATTATACACCTCTCCACTTGCACTAATTTGAGTTAATGGTCAACTTACCAAACCAGTGTCTATGGGAAGGGGCACAAGACAGGGGAGCCCTCTTATTTGCTATTGAGCCACTCACGGAATTGTTAAGGGACAGGCTCTTACACAGGAGGCTGTGGTTGTATATGCATCAGTTGCTGGTATCACACTATGCTGATGATATGGGGTTGTATGTGACGGACAGTGTCCAACCTGGCCCCTATAATGTTGGATGTCACAGACTTTGGTTAACTGGCGGGGGTTGAAGGTTAACCTGAGTAAATTAGTACTGTTGGCACATACGGAACAGGCGTTCAAATTTCATGATGGGGTGGGTTTCCAGTGGCACATGGAAACCACCCGGTATCTAGGAGTGGAAGTGGCCCATTCACTGGAGGTTCTTTATTGGGAAAATTACATCAGGGTGTTGGAGCAGGCTAGGAAGGCAATGTAGAGGAGGGTGAGACGTCCCTTGTGTCTTTTTGGTAGAATATTTATGATTAAGATGGTTCTGTTGCCGTGGTTTCTATCCATCTTTCTGAACGTGCCCCTGGCAGTGTCTAAAACATTCTTGAAAGAAGTTCAAGCAATACATCGTGATTTATCTGGGCCGGGAAACGACCCAGGGCTTGGTAGGAGACCATTATGGCACCGCTCAAGCAGGGAGGGCTCACTCTACCAGATATTGAATCGTATTATGACTCGGCACTAGTGTCATTCGTGTTGTTTTGGTTTTCACCTGATACACTTAGGAGACCTGTGCAAATGGACAGGGCATTGGCGGCCCCCTCTTTGCTGCGAGCTATGATATTCACTGCCCTGCAGACTCAGACGAGGTCCAGGAATATGGTGGAACTGACTTGTAGGACCTGGGTGCATATGAGAAAAAAGGGAAGACTGAAATGCTCTACTCTGAGTCTTCTGGTGATTAACATGCCAGGAGTCCTGTTGACGAGTGAGAAAGGCTATGTTCAGTGTATGGCTGGACTGGGCATAAACAGCCTAAGAAAGTTCCAATTTTGAACTCCCCCCATCTCCTGCACACTCACAGCTGAACAGCCAAAAATGTATAGAGCTTAAATATAACAATTCAACAATAAATGATACAATGTATTCAATAAAAAAAATAATTTAAAGCAATGGTTCGGTCAGAAATATTTTTGTCCCTATGGTTCGGCCATGTGTTAACCGTAAGATGATCGATCGTACAAATATTTCCTATGCACCTTACCCAAGTTTTCGTCTCTTGAACACAAGCGAAATCAGGCAGCAGGGCGCGGCCATCTTGTGATAATGTTATCACTTGCCACATCGCCCTGGGTGACCTGCATTTGCGTCACTAAATCATATACCCCTGAGCCTGACCTCACCAAATCATTTATATTCTCTCTCTCCATGACGTTACTGGGCAGCGTAGCCAAACGCGCCCAGTCGTCACCTACGCGACTAGTCGTGGAACCCGGGAAACGCACATTGTCTCACAGCACAACGCTTCACAATTAGGAATATGAAACTGTACTTTAAAAGGAAACAGCAAGACTGTACAATTGGTAAAGTACATTTATTTCACATTAAATGTTTCGATAACAATCGGCGTCTTACATAATCGATCAAAATGGGACTTTTTTTTCCTTTGCTCTCGATCTGCAAATCCGCAAATGTTTATCGTGAGTCACGCGCTGTTCCTTTTTGGTACACAGGGTGTTCGTTTTGTCTAAATGAAGCACTTCGGTCGCACAGTGAATTGCAAAGCTGGTGCATGAACTTGGCACTAGACCACCGTAAAGGTTATGTTGCTCCTTTTCGCTGGTACCGCGTACGGCCTATTGGACCTTGTCTGTCGTCCCAAAAGACGGTTAAGTAGATCCAGTGATTGTCATGTAGCTACAGCTGGCGGTTGAAGAACCCATCGATCGGGGTCTGGAATAGATGACAATCGCAGAATGGCATGATGTACCTATTTGCAAAACATAAAAATAGAAATGTGTCTCAGTAGCCGATCTTTATTACAGTTAATCATTTTCTTTATTAGCGCAGAGGTGACACAATGTGAACCGAGAGAATACAACGTGGAATATCAAAGTACTCCGCTATTTGCTTCCGAGGATAGTGCAATGGAGTATGTTGAGCTCCAAACATAATGCGTAAACTGGGGCAACAATTCGAGGTGCACAAACAATGTAAGGATTTATTAGCGTAGAACCAAGGAGAAACGCGTGGTGGTCTACATGCGTCTCGATGCTGGCCTGCCCATGTGCCCAGTAGATGGCCCAGCACACAAAGGTTGTACTAGCACTTCATTGCAATATGCCACACAGAACGAACAAGTACAATGTGACCCAGCGATAACGGTCAGCTATTCGTATTTCGACTAGTTCTGGTATAAAATAGTCTAAAGAGAAACTTAAATTATATTCGGCATTTCCATTCTCTTGGTGTAATGCAGACTCCTCCGTTCGTGTCAACGAATTTTCATAAACTGAACTTGTATGTAGTAACTAGGTCCAGTTTTGGAATGGGCAATTTTATCATATCATATACATTATTACACCCCCCCTTCAATTCAATCCCTTTCAGAATGGTCCCTGCCTCTCAAGGTCAAAAAACAATAGAACCTTATACTGTGCGCGGGACGTGTGGGTCTCCCAGCTCCGAAGCAAAAATTCAAAGCTGTTGACCTTCACTCACAATGAACATACTTCCTTACTTTGCAACATCTAATATCAACGCATCCATGAGAACATGAATTTTGAAGCACAGGCTGAAAAAATTGGGGGCTGTCACTGCTCGTTGTTCGTGGCGCTGCTGAGGTGTAGGGGAAACTTGCCAATGACAGAATGCCTCCTACTGCCAAATTATAGTCGATGTAACACAAAAACTGAGTCAAAATGTGTCTAGTAATAGGCCCACCTCTGCTCATCTCATGGCCTCCTACCCAATGGCATGTTTTCACAGTCAGTACTTCTTGTGTGCCTAGAATGTTTTGTAGCCTATGTCTAATCCCTTTTGTGTGACGAGCAGATATTCAGCTGTTTGGGGAACCTTATGGCAAGGCAACTGCCAAAACCCAAAGATTCTTACACACTGTTATCCATTGGTCATTTACATGAAAAATGAAGGTCCCCCAGTAGCTAGACTAAACTGTGAATTGTGAAAGCAATCGTAATAATTGTACTATTTATTTTTTAATAAAACGACTAAGCGGATATATTTCAAAAGACAAATTGCATACTTTATTTGTACAGTTTATAAAAACATTTTTGACAAAAATAAAAACAATTCCAGGAGTATGCATCTCTATGACATTAACAATAAGATCTTTCACAAAATCGAATTCCATTTTCTCATACTGGTTTGACAACCCATTTTTTTGCTTCTTTTCGTGAAGGACATAGTGTAGCGAAGCATCCCTAAGTTTCCTGCAGTCTTAGATTGTTCCCGGCCTACATTCTCGTTATGCGCTAATACCGCTAGTAAAGTCTAAGATTTCATCCCTTGGATGCCGAAATGTAATCTCTTTGGCCTGTACTTAAGGCACATATTGTGGAACGCCTCCAAATCTCCTGTGTGACAGAATTCTGTGAGTCCCTTGAGATCTCTTGATAGTTTTATCAAACACAATCTTCTCAAGGGCTTTGTGTGGAGGTGAAGAAGGGATCAACCACTTCTTCTTCCGTGCCTGCTCTGGGGACAAAGCGCCATGTTCACATTGGTGGAAATGTTGGTTTTCTGTCCAGTGCTGAACGTTGGAACAGTGGTGCATTAGTGACCGCCATTTTTCCAGTAGAATTTCCACAGACCATCACATGTTTTGGAGCTCCACCAAAGATGGTTGCTGAAAGACTGGGACCATTGTGAAATACTTACAAAACCTTTTTTTTTTCCCTGCCGCCGAGATTTATTTTATTGATTTGGCAACATGACATACATCAAATGGATGTGTAATATTTGGATATTGCTCTCCTATTGTCTTGGCTATTTAAACATGTCTGTCTGTGGCTATGGGGTCGATTTGCATTCCCCTCGATTTTAGACCTTCCAGTGATTTCATAAAACCAAGTTTCTCCATGGCCACTGAGGATTTACATTGGGACACCTGCACGACCACCAAACACAAAATGTTCTTAATTTCCATGTCCTGAAAATGGTAGGTGCAGTACTTAGCAGAAAATCTGAGGCTGTCGCACTGTCCATCGCCGGCTAGCCTGAACAGTTTGTCAGAGAATGTACTTTGAATTTGTTCAATTCTCCAAGCTTCACTAATGGCAGGGAATAGATAATCACGTTGGTATTTGTAGTATTGCGTTTTAGAAATGAAATGGAGTCCCACAAACTGAAAGAAACTGGATAACTTCGTGAAACTAGAGCCACTGAAAAGTAAAGCTGCTGCACACAGTAGATTGCCAGCTGGCAGTTTCCCCAGCATCCGTTGAGCGGACCATGAAAATGTTTTATGGAACTTTTCACAGGTGGCATGTATTTTGAAGTTACTGCCTTGTGTTAGACGAGTCACGCTCACCAATGGCTTCCCACATACTACCCCTCCCACTGAATGCACACATTTCGGCATCTTTATAATCTCCATCAAGCTGCTGTTGAATACTATGTATTTGGCCTCTTTTTTTAGATTGTCATCTGGCAACACTGTTGTTTCGGACTGAACCGTTGTTGACATATCGGCCAAACTGGACATACTATAGTCGTCTATATCTTTGTCTGGTTCGTCGGTCAATAGTGTTGATGCTTCAGTCTGTCATTTCAACATCTGTTACTTGACCGTGGATAGGAGAAAACATCAATGTGGACTGTTTTTTGAGGGCCATTTTTTGGGCGGGTGTCGATTGTGTCAAGTGCTCATCGAGTAATGTAAAACTTTCTTCTATAAATTCACTTTCATCTTCATCTGGCGGAGCAGGCGCATTAAAGCAATGGTCCAAAAACACTTGGCTGGATTCGCCGGTCATATTAAATTAATTTTCTGGCCATTGGACATGGGCATCTTGAGTGTGAACACGCCGCGCCTCAATTAATAGTTCCTCCATGGTGATAATAGTTTGGCAAGCACCATCTGTCATTTGTATCGCTGTCAGTGTCTGCAAAGTCCGTACTCCATCGGGCAACTACAGGACAGATAGGAAAAGGGATGTTCAGTGTAAATCCAACATAGTGTTGTACAATTTACATTAAAAAAAGCATAAAATGAAGTCCTCAGCACAAAACAATTGCCAAAAATATAAAGTTTATATAACTAACCTTATTTTTATTTATTTCGTTTGAAACCTTCTTTACTCTAACATCACTATCAGCAAGCTGGCCCACCGACTCAGATCCACGTGCCTCCCGTTCAATATACGGATCTTGTATACATCCCTACAAAAAATAGTATCCATTTAAAAGTCATTTGCATTACACATATAATTAGACCGACTTTCTTTCGTTAGATGGTACTGTAAGTATGCATACCTCTGCCTCTGGATCAACTGCAAGGTCTGGTTCCGGAACAACTACAAGGGATAATGTAATTGTAGAGGACGCTCCAGCATCACCCTGAAACACAGTACTTGCATTAGTAAAGATGAAAATATTGGAAACTGGACACACAATTTGGAAAGACGACAAAGGTACATAGCAAAAGTAAAGTGTGAATGAAACATTGTGTAAAACAATTACACAAATGTAAATATCACTTTATCTAGAATTCCGTGCATAAAACCAGTCTGGAACAGAATAGCTAGGTAAGATTACCTGATACGCACTCGAAGTGGTGGTTGACTCCAGGCAAGACATGGATGTTGAATCTTGTTGCTTCATATTCGGTGGATAGTCATGGAGTTGTAAAGGGAAAGTATTATTCGATTTAGAAATTCCAACATTAAAAAGTGCCATGTTTGGAGACTGAATAAGAGAAAAGTATGCTTATGTAAATGCATAATATAACATAGTTATCTGTCCCCATAAATCAATTTTCTATGTGGGTTCTCAAACAAGGACTGATTATCAAAATAGTCATTATTTAAACAGCTATTCAATCACATAAATATCGAAAGTATTATAAGTTACATTTACACTGAAAATACAGGCGTAAAGCTAAATCTGAAGTGTGACTCACCTGTGGTGGCATTTTCACAAATAAAGTCAGAATAGCTTTTGGGAGCAATTTCCGAGTTGTTCTCAGTTGATTCCTCTTTGTGTACAAGGGTGTGTCGTACATATTCGGGGTAAAGTGCAGGCTGCAGATGCAGTATCGATGACCCCTCTTGTCCTCTAAGACTTGGTTGACTCTAATTTCAAGCTCTTCCGGTGGATATCTGCAATATCTGATCCATTCTCTTATTCGATCAACAGTCTTAAGGAATACATGTATTGTAATGCCTTCGAATTTGGTCTTCGAAGGGCAACTGAAAATAGAACATGCAGGCATTGTTGTAAATTCTGCAAAATAAAGGTCAACATTATTAGAAAATTATTTTGCATAAAAATATGAGAGAATGAATTGGACCATACATTGTTCATTGCACGCTTTCTTTTGGGCACCATAGCAAAACCAGTGCAGCATGGGCGGTTGTATAATAGGATACATTTCACAAGCGATTCATTGATGTGTTCAAAATCAGAACATGTTGCTCGTCCCTTGAATGTTCCATCATGCACGGAAAGGAAACATGCTTATACTATAGACACGGTCCGCGAAGGATGCAATACGAGGCCAATTGACACTGATAAAAATTGATATTGATAACTTAACAAAAAGAAACTCAAGTCAATAGCAATGAGACAAATTAACATAGCACTAAGTACGTTACTTTGAAATGGATATAACTTTACAAATGAAGGAGATATGATTAGGATACATGCCCTTACCTTGACCAACAAACAGTTGGATTCAGCTAGCAGAGTAATTGGTGGCAGGAGAACAAGGAGATGTTCACAGGTAGCACACTGACGAGTTCACTCGAAGCGGGCACAGAGTAGCATGTTCTCATGGTAAATATCAAGTGGTTCATAAAGAATAACAAAAAGGGGTGTGTTTGTGAATGAATGACGTGTATGTCAGGAGCGCCCTGCTTCAAGGGGAGCCTTTCTGGAGACACTGGGTCTGAGGAGGCCATGTGAACAATGGCCCCTTGGCGTAAGATACCTTTTGAAGTAGACATGGTGTTTGGCACTTTGGCCGTTCGCGCCCCTGACAGCACCCCTTGGCAGCGCACATCCACTGGTGCAAATTGCCTTTAATAGTGGAGGGGGGATGGGTGGGCCCTGGGGTGTGCAGACAAGGCACCGGAACACTGATGAATGGAAACACACTTGATTCACTTAAAAACTGAAACAACCATTGATAAAAAATATGTTGTGTTTTATTTGGTTTCTTATTTTGATGGCACAAAAATACTACACATTGTAAAGATCTGGTTGCAGCTCAGCGAGGGAAAATCCCCTGTACTGACCGCTGTTACTGGGGAAAGTTTGTCTAATGGCACCAACGACACAGGCGGGGTATTACTCGTCGAACAACTTTATTGAACAACTTTTATGTGACTATTACTAGAGAATTACAAGACTAAACTGATATGACAATGATATATTGAAGTTAAGAGAATATAGGAGACAACCATGAAATAGTAGTGGCCTAACTGACATCACAACCAGACTATACTTGCTCATTACTTGGATTACGAGGGCGAACTGTTGCACGAAGTTCGTGCATAAGCACCATCAAACTCCTCAACACGGACAGTGTGAGGCAGTCTGCCGTGAAGTCTGGCTGCTCGTTAACGCATTGTGGCTGTGGATTGCCTTGCGATATGTAGGACAAGCATCCAGCGTTTTCTCGGCAGCAGCAGTTCTCCTCCTCGGGTGGCATTAGCACGCACCGATTGCAGGTACACCAGGTGGAAACACCGTCCATGCGACTAGGCCCAGGCTCTTCATCTGTTGAAACGTCCGCCCAACTGTCGTCCAAAGCCCCATCGTTTACGCAGCTTTCTCTTTCCATAATTCCTCCTCGGAATACTCGGGCTCGTACAGGTAGGGCATTATTGTTGCTATTGTGTGGTAAACAAAAATAATTTATAGAGGTGGTATTGGTATCTGTTCACACAGGCTACCAGCAACAAAGGTAGCTGACCAGAGCACAGAAACGAGTCACAGAATACTCCAAAGAAATACAGTGAGAGGAATGGAAAAGAAAATCTGCTGTTGTGTGTTGTGAAAAGGTCTGTTTATACTTATCGAGGAAAGAGGCTTCCTGCTGTTTCCATGGCGACATGTCATTAGCTGAAAGGCAGAGAACGTTGACACGAGACATGCTTTGGCGTGAAATGGGCGGTACACGTCTAGTGATGTCAGGCACAGGGGCGGGGATATGATTTAGTGCCACAAACGCAGGTCACCCAGGGCGATGCGGCAAGTGATAAGATTATCACAAGATGGCCACGCCCTGCTGCCTGATTTCACTTGTGTTCAGGAGACGAAAACTCGGGTAAGGTGCATAGGAAATGTTTGTACGATCGATCGACTTATGGTTAAAA